>NC_085060.1:1373590-1682613 GCF_963662255.1 Cinclus cinclus
CAGTGTGTGGCTGGGCTGGGGAGCTGTGGGGTGGGTTTGGCAGTGAACTTTGGGGTGTGTAATTGTAGGGGGTGTTTGGCTGTGTCCAGTGGTGCTGTGACACCGTGGGGTTTATTTGGCAGGGCACGTTCAGGCCGTGTGAATTTGGGGTGTATTTGGCAGGGCACGTTCAGGCCGTGTGAATTTGGGGTGTATTTGGCAGGGCACGTTCAGGCTGTGTGAATTTGGGGTGTATTTGGCAGGGCACGTTCAGGCTGTGTGAATTTGGGGTGTATTTGGCAGGGCACGTTCAGGCTGTGTGAATTTGGGGTGTATTTGGCAGGGCACGTTCAGGCTGTGTGAATTTGGGGTGTATTTGGCTGTATCCAGTGATGCTGTTTCACTCTGAGGTGTAATTGGCAGTGCACATTTAGGCTGTTTTGCATTCAGGCTGTGTCACCAGCGGGTGTATTTGTTAGGGCACATTTAGGCTGTGTCACCGTGGGGTGTGTTGGGCGCAGCCAGTGCTGCCAGTGGCTCCACCGTGGCTCAGAGCAGAGCCAGCAGCAGCTCACATGGCTAATAAAGGGCAAAAATGGCCTTCAGGAGGGATGGGGGCATGAAGAAAAGTGAGGACCAGCTCAGTGAGCAGTGAGGATGGTGTGCTGGAAGATCCCTGGAGGAGCTGCGGCCTGTGCAGGCCCCATGGCTGAGCAGGTTCTCCTGGTGGGAACGGGACCTGTGGTGGCTCCAGAGGGGAGGAACAGGACCTGTGGTGGCTCCACAAGGAGCAGGGGGATGTTCCTGGCAGGAATTTTAGCTGATGGAGCTGATTCCTGGCAAGAATTGTAACCAGTGGAGGCCCCCACACAGGAGCAGGTTCTCCTGAAGGACCCATGGCCTGTGAAGGCCCCACAGGAGCTGGGATAAAAGTATGAGCAGGAAGGACAACCATTATATCCCAGCCATACCTCTGCCAGTTCCCAATCCTTCTGCAGCCCTTACTGGGAGGTAGATCCCTCAGAAGATGGGGAAGTTGAGCCATGGTGGGTTGGGGTAAGACATTGTGTTAGATTTATCTTTGTTTCTCATTATCCAGATCAGTTGGTGATAAATCAAAGTGACAGGGATTGGAAAGGGATTACATTTTTATAGCAGCCCATCAGCTTTTTCATCTGATTTCCCCCCTTGCCTTGGTAGTGCAGCACAGTGAGTGGACATCTGGCAGCCCACCACAGCAGCAAACGCTCATTTCTGCTCCCCTAAGCACAGCTAGTGCCAAAAAATGCTTGGCACAAGCCCTGTGGCAGGGTTTATGGAAAGCCAGATGACTGTTGTCCATAAAAAAAGAGGAATGCTGTTTGTTTCTGTTGGCTGTGCTCTGCCACCTATGGGGGTCTCACAAGCAAGGGTTATCCCTTGTTGGAGGCAGACATGGTGGCAAGGTAGAAACAGGCTTATTGGATTGAATGCAAGGGTCATGAGATGCCCAGGGCAGTAGCTGCTGCATTAATAACCTTAGTTTTAACAGAAATAACGAGTTTAAAAGTTTTTAGTAGATATGGGGACTGTTAACAGTGCTAGGGTGGCTTTCCTGCTGCCTGGGGGAAAGTGGAGAGTTTCTCCCTTGTCAGACCCACGTCTTGGGAGCTCACTATTTCTTCCTTCTTCCTCCTATGAGTCGGATTGGAAATTGAGGGAATTCCTGAGTGCCTGGCATGTAGTTTTGCTTTCCAGACAGGAGCAGCAGATGCAGCCCCAGGAAGGTGTAATATGGAGACAGGGCAGATGTGTTCCAGTGAAGCTTTAGGAGTTGAGCAGGAGTTCAGCTGGATTCCCACAGCTGGTTCAGAGTGGTTTCCATTGCTGCTCCGGATGGGGGAACTGTATTTTTAATCCTGTCCACTGGAACTCGCTTGAGGGGAACAAGTTTTTTGTAGCATTGAGTGGTGGCCAAGCAGCTTTCATTGAGCACAGCAGTGCCAGGAGGGATTCCTGGTGCTGGTGCCTTTGCTACTGTGTGAAAAACCTGGCTTGGATATTCCACGAGTTTTCTGTTGTTGTAATATTTTAGAGTTGCATTGCTTCCAGGAAAAGTCTCATCCTGACTTTTCTTTGAACGGCTGCCTGCAGAGACTGAGCTGTTGGGATTATGGTGGCAGTTCCTGGCAGATGGGGATGGTGGAGATGACAGTGACATGTGCAGGGAATTTCACTCACTGGAATTTCCTCTCTCCTCTCTGCCATGAACTTTGATGCATTTAAGTGTCTCTGCAATTTGCAAAATTAAGATGTGATTCATGGAATCCTGAGCATGCTTTGTGGTAACCTTATTAGAGCAGGAAGTTTATTTGTGGTCACTAAACGTTCAGTCATTTAAATCAGATTTAAGTAGCTTTAAAATTTATATGGCTTAGAAGCAAAATTTCAGCCTCCCTGGAATCAATGGGGAAAACCACCGCATCCGCTGGGATAAGGTTTGTCTTGTGATGCTTTAAGAAATGCGTCTTCTAAAAGTTTTCTGCTCCTAATTGCTTTCCTTTGTTCTTTTCCCTTAAAGTCTTGTGAAGAAAGCAATCTGAGGACCATGCATCCGTGACTCCTGGAACCAACCTGTGAGCCAGGGTGATGGAAGTTCTAGAGGGCCGCCAGCGTACTGCTTCCGAGAGCATTCCCAATGGATACGCCAACAGGATTTTCCAAGGGAACATGGAGGGAGGGAGCACTGATGCCTTGGACGCCTGTGGTGCTGAGCACTGCACCCCTGGTGATGCAAACCCCGGTGAGCAGGAGGAAACACACAGGTATAAGAAGACAACCAAGGGCAGCCGGATCTGGAACTTTGTCAGACGAAGGAAAGGACTCTCTACGAATAAAGACAGGCCCCAGTCCATGATTCTGCTGGGAGTTGCCTCTGAGGTCTCAGAATTGAAAAAGCCATCTTTCATGGACAGGGTACGCGCGTCAAAAAAGGGAAGATCCTCCAGGACGCCGAAGAACGTGGATTTGAGAGCATCCAGAGCGCAGGATGCGTGTGACCCTGAGGAGGACCTTCACTGCAGTGGGCAGAGAGCTGTCTACAGGGTGAAGAAGCTGGCTGATGGCCGCAGGCCCTCCCGCCACTCCTACGCGGGGTACATCGAGGATTTGGACTCTTCTTTTGAGGACATAGAGCTGAACATCAGCATTCCTGAACTCGATGCCACTGAAAATAAATGTCTCAGGGATATCAGTGGCAGATTACACGGTGAGGATAATGATGGTAACTGCCACAGAGTACCAGCCAGGAAGAGCGAGTCTTTGAATTTTGAACACGTTAGGAGTCCTGCAATTACAGAAGGGGACAATCAAAAGAGGTGTGCTGTGCTCCCACAGGAGAGCAGGAGAGGAAGGAGCTCTGATGTCTGGAGCTATCTGAAAGGAATTTCATTAGCTAGCAAAGATAATTCAAAGCTCCCAGATCAAAGGGCTGAAACCAATTTCCAGAACTTAGAAAATACAACGGATCATTCCGCTTCTTACTTTGACTTTGATACGAGATGTGAGGAGAATCTCAGCCAGCGAAAAAAATCAAACGGTGCTACCAAAGCCACTCACTTTGGGGGTGTTGTGAGGTTCTTAAGCAGCGTGGCCGAGGCAGCTCGGCGGCTGCGAGGCTCCTCGAGGGCATTTTCCCCCGATGAGAAGAGGCCTCAGCGCAGTTTCCGGGGCCGCAGGCAGGATGTTGCCTCCCCTAAAGAGGGTTTGGTTATTGAGAACGAGAGTGCAAAAGCCTTTTGCACAGTGGGAGCCTGTCTGCAGTCCCCGGATTCAGGCACGTGGGAGAACCTGAGCTTTGAGAGTTTAGCGGGGAAGGAGCACTGCAAAACCACGGATGGGCTGAAAGGTGTTGGCTCCTCTGGCCTGGACGGTGGGAATGACAGGTTTAATGAAACCTCACGTGCTCCCTCTGGGCCAGAGCCATCCCTGTCCCAGCTGGCAGAGCTCACAGGTGGATCTTTCGTTGAGCTGAACAGCAAAGACCTCTCTGAGGATCTGGTTGAACTTCCACAGACGACTCTGGGTCAGCCGATTCAGGACTTGGGCACAACCCCAGAGAAGACCCAGGTCGTGGCCAGGGACCTGCTGCCCTCCCATGAGCTTCCTGTGAATAATCGGGATTCTGGGGACCTGGGCTGTTCACCAGCTGCCAGTGGGGACTTTTCTGCAGAAAGTGAAGTGCAGACCCACCTCCCAGAGGCATCGCAAACTGAACTTGATTCTGGGGATGTGCCTTGTGCCCCAGTGGTTGCTAAAGACATGGATCCATCTCCAGCAGTTGCTCAGGAGCTTTCAGAGACAGAACTGGATAATCAGGACTTGAGAAATCCTGAGCTGCCTTTGCAGAACTTGTCTGGAGGTGAGCTGGAGTTTCATGACGCTGGCAGTACCCTGGAGAGGGTCGTGGGCAGGGACCTGCCACCTTCTCTTGATCTTCCTGTCAGTCATCTGGATGCTGCAGATCTGGGCTGTTCTCCAGCTGCTGATGGTGCCTTTCCTGCAGTGACTGAGGCTCAGACCCACCTTCCACAGACATCACTGACTAAACTTGATACTGAGGATGGGGCTTGTGCCCCAGTGGTTGCTAAAGACGTGAATCCATTTCCAGCTGTGGCTCAGGAAATTTCAAGGACAGAACTGGATAATCAGGACTTGAGAAATCCTGAGCTGCCTTTGCAAGACTTGTGGGGAGGTGAGCTGGGGATTCAGGACTCGGGCAGTTCTCCAGAGACATCACAGGCTGTGGGCAGGGATGTGCCACCTTCTCCTGATCTTCCTGCGAATAAGCTGGGTGCTGTGGACTTGGACCATTCCCCAGCTGCCAATGGTGACTTCTCTGCAGCACCTGAGGCTCTGATCCACCTTCCCCAGGCAGCTCTGACTGAAGAGGTCCAAGGCACTGTCAGTAGCCTGGAGAAGAGTCAGGTCACAGGCAGGGACCTGCCACCTTCTCCTGACATTCCTGGGAATATTCTGGATGCTGCGGACATGGGCTGTTCCGCAGTTGCCGACATGGACTTTTCTGTAGTGACTTTTTTGAAGTGTTCCACAGTGAAAAGGCAGGGTTTGGAACAGCTTGGTGGCCGCATTAAAAAGCGGGGAACCACTTCATTTGTGGAACAGAACTCTGTGGAGGTCATGGACAGAGTGGAAGAGTTTGAGTGCAGACCCTTCCAAGTGCACGTCTCGAGGATTGTCTCTTCTGGGCGCCTCAAAAATGGAAAGGTAGGAGCAACTTTGTAGGGTTTGCAAGAAGACCACGCTGTTGTACAGCTGTTGTCCATCTCAAAAAGCTTCTTTGCACTTGAAAGCATTTTTTTTTTTACATTCCCCATTGGGATTTCTAGCTAAGGAGGTTGTTCTGTGTATGGTGGCTGCAGACAGCTTTTAGATCAGTCTGAGTCTGAGCTCTTAAACCTCCAGAGCTGCTTCTCCTGTGACCCTTTGTGTGTGTCAGTGTCTCTTGAAGCAGGTATAGCAGTTTATCTATTCCTAGACACTACCTTTAGTGGGGTTTTTTCCTCCTTGCATTTAGGTTCATTTGCAGCAGAAGCTCCTAAGAAGAGGGGTTTTAGCAAACTGAGAGTTTTTAAGTGTGCCATGAACAAACAGAATTCAGCAGTTGCACTTTTCTGGAAACACAGAGCAGTTTTCTGTGTGTTTTCTTACCTAAAATAGTTGTAGGAGTGATGGGGTGGGTGATGAATGACAGGTGAACAATGCTAGTGGCTCCAGTCATGGCAGGATATTCCTGTCTGGTACAAGCAAGTCTTTCAAAGCCCTTAAAATCCTCAAAACATTTAAGTGGACGTTGCTTTTTGGACTAGGTTCTGGGTGTTGCAAATCTGTCTTTTCCATTGTATTGCTGTGAAACCTCAGAAGTCCTGTGGGGCCCATCTTTAGGGTTCTTTTGGGTACCTGCTGGTTAGCTGAGGCTGGAATGAGGTCTCTTTCTTTTTTCAAGGTGCCAGATAGAAAAATTAGGTTGATTTGTGAAGAAACTTTCTCTTCTCCTTCTGGGTTTGGAGCGACAAGAGATATTCCAGAGGTGGTGACGTTGTTGCCTGGAAAAGGGGTCACAGTGACTTCTGAGCCAAGAGGGGAAGCGTTTGAAAAAAGGCAGCAGATTAGAAATGCTGGGGGGAAAGAAATCTGAACTTCTGACTTGCAGCTAAAACAGGCAGCAGTATTGTTAGTTATTCCTGGTTTTGTTTCTCTGCTCTGTTTTGTGTAATCCAAAGAATTACAAAAGCTCTCTGTAATCCCAGGCACTCCAGAGTGAGTAGTGGTTGGTCACTTCTTGGGGTTTCTGGAAGAAACGTTTTTTAGGAGGAGCTTGAGAGGTCTGTGGTTTGATATCCCTTCCCAGGGACCAAGCTGAAAGTATTCTGGGCAGGAGCAAGATGAGAGAGGCACAGAAGGATGGAGTGGAGCAGAGGGAAATCCCAGCACTTTTCCCTGCTGGGAGGGCAGGGGCTGCCTGTCTGATTCCAGCTCTTTCCCAGCTCAGCTGTGTGAATAGGAGATGCCCCAAGTCCCAGCTCAGCTGCTGCAGCTTACAAACACGACCAAGGAACTTAAATGTGGTGTTTGAGATAACCGGGCAGGAAACCTCCCCCGAATTCCCCTGGAGCGTGGCGATAGCACACGACCTCCGGGCTGCTGCAGTTTCCTCTGGCAGGGAGGGCTGGCTGCCTCCTGGCAGGAGCTGCAGCAGGGTGGCAGGGAAAGCAGGCAGCCCCACCTGGGCTGTGAGCACCTCCTGCGCCCCCAGGAACCCCTGCTGCAGGTGTGGTGGTGATCCTGCGCAGCCATCTGCTGCTGGCACCGAACCCAGAGCCAAGGGAGGCTGAAGGAGGGATCTCCTGGACAGGAACAGCCCCGCAGAGCCTGCCAGCAGCTCCAGTAACAAATGACCCGAGATACCCCAGGGATTTGCTCGCCTGTCTCCCATCAGGGAGCGGCACTGGGAAACACTTCACCAAAAATAAACATGGAAGAGGAGTAACTTCAGCCTGAGCGTGACAGTAGCAGCAAACTCCAGCCCCTTATTGTTTTAGGGCTCCATCCATCTCTTTGCTGGCACCTGTTCCTCAGGACAGTTGCTGGCCCTGCTGCCTCCACTGCAGGCTGTCCTCATTAGGATTTGGGTTTCAAGGGAAGTGCTCAACCACAGGAAGGGAGAAGATGCTGCCAGGGCAGGGTGGTTGGGCCAGGCCAGCTGCTCTGAGCAAGTTCCCCAGCAGTTTTACACTGTGTGAGCAGAGTAGGGCAGAAAGCATTTCCCAGACAGCTTAAATATTGCCCCCAAAAAAGCATGAAAGTGCCTGTTCCCACAGAAACACTTGACCATCTCTCCTGTGGGGTGGTGGTGGGAAAAACGGAGGCTGGTGACACGGAATGCTGGAGGGGGATTTAGGGGCTCAGTACATTGGTTCTGTCACTAGTAAATCTCTTTAGTTGTATCTGCAGTTATTGCCCCTGCTTTTTGCTTTCCTGACCTTGCCTTTTAAAATTCTAACATCTTTGGGCAGGAGCTGAGTGATATTATGGGCAAGTAGTTTGGTAGGATTTGATCCTGGTGCTTTAAAGGAAATAGCATTGAAGCAGCATTTCATAAAAGCAGGTGCAGAAAAGTAGAAAAGCACATCCCTGATAGTCACTTTCAGACCCCATCCCAAATTCTCATGTGTTCTGGGAACTTGAGAAACATTAGAGATAAAATGTTTTGAAGAATTGGGAGAACAGTGAAGGCCAAAACAAACTGTCAGTGGGAAAGGCATTACTCCATTCACGCTGCTGCAGCTCTGGAATCAGTGCCGTCCTTATTCTGAGATACGAGAAATGGAGTAAAAGATGACATGGACGTTTCACTGGTTTTTGGGCAGAGTTTTCATTTTCCATGTCTCCACTGAAGGGAATTATCCTTCTCCAACCTCTAAAGCCGCCACAGCATCCCAACAGGGAAACTGCTGCTGCAGAAAGTCAGGCATAGCCCCCCCCCCAGGAGCTGTCTTGGAGATTTCCAGCAGCTTGAGATGGTGCTTAGATGGAAAGCAGCTTTGATACAGTTTATTTTGCAATTCCAGCCTTCCATCAAGATCCCAAACTGGCTGGTGTGTCCATGGACAGGGTTTGTGGCTGGTTTGACACCTCCTTTGGAGTGACATGAGGAAAGGTTGCAGAACAGGCATCTGAGTTCATACTTCAGGTTCAGCTTGGAGTTTTCTGGACCCAGAAACAAGTGTCAGGTTTATTTCTGGCAGATCTGCCATGGGGTGGGGTCCCTGCTGGTCCCAGGGCCACGACCAGGAGCATCTCGGAGCTCCTGGGCTCTTGTCACCCTGGCAGTGACAGAGCAGAACGCTTTCAGCGCAGTCTTCCCGTGCCCTCTGCTGGCTTCTTTGGGAAATAAGAGGTTATTTTGGTGGACCAGAAAGCCTAATCTTTTTCCTTCGTGGGGTTCAGGATTTTATCTCCAAAGGGTTTGCAGGCTGCAGCTTGTTGTGGCTGTGCGTAGACCCCAGCTGGGTTTGTGAGGCCGTTCTCTGAGGGAATTAGGATTGCCAGAAGTGTGAAAATGAGATTTCCACGGGCTTGTCAGCCTGTGTGTCCCATAGGATGAGGTGCCAGGCTGCTGGGATGCTGTGTTTGGGTTCAGGGCTCTGGAAGGGGCTGTGTGTCCAAACTGCAGCACTGCAGATGTTTCTCCAGAGCAGCCTTTGAGGTAGTTCCTCCGATCCCTGGACTCGGGATCCAAAGTGTCCCGGTGCCACAAAGGTGCAGAGTGTGCTGCTGCTCTGGGTGGCCTGCATGGATCTGGGTCTGAGCTGTCAGGGCTTTAGGAGGTTTTTGGGATCCCTGGGACCCCTTTAGGAGGTTCTGGCTGCTCCTGTTGTGTGGGAAAGCAGGAGCTCTCCCTGTGGTGGGTCTGACTGGAAGTGCAGGATTTACTGATTTGCCTGAGTGTGCACATGCCAGGGGCTGGGTTTGCAGATCTGCTGCCTGATAGCTGGGGCATATCCTCACATCCTCCCACAGCTCTGGGGTTTGGCTTTAGTGCAGCTCCAAGTGCCTTTTCACAAGAAGAACATCTAGCAAAATTCCCCTTTCTGTGTTTGCTGTGGAATTGCAGGTGGTGCCCATCGTGACTGTTAGCTTGAGGTTGGTTTATTGTGGAAGCAGCTGCAGGGATGGGATTGCTGAGTGGATTTGTCCCTTCCCTCCCACTGCTGAATAACACTGACCAGGAAATGATATCTTGGAGAGTTGATCTTCAGGGCTTTCTTCAACTCTCCTGGTTATTCAGCTCCTGGGTTGTGTCTCAGCCTGCTGTAACAAAAGACTTTATATTCCTTCCAAATTAAGAAATAGTACTTTACTTTCTAAATCCTGCTGTTGCCAACAGAGTGCTATATTCCTGTCTGCAGCGAGGTGCAATTTACTTGCAGAATGAAGATTTTGGGTATTTATGGCTTTTAATACGGTTGTGTCTGACAATCATTTTATTTTTAGAGGAGGCAAAACTTCTAAAGCCTATCTGCAAGCTGTTCAGATTCTTGTATTCATAATAACCAGGAGGTGCTAGCAAAATCTTGAATTAAAGCCTATATTTAGTGCTGTCTGTAGTGGGGTAGGGTTTTTTGGGAAGCGTATTTTTAACATCATCAGGGAAAGGAAGGTTGAGTTTGCAAAGCTGATAGGCTTTGCATGTATATAGAATCAGCCTTGGAACGCATGGATAATTCAGATTTCCACATGTTTTCTTTAAATACATGGTGTGTCTTTCCTTTGTCCCATTCCCAGCCTCAAAATAAAAACAGGGCATCAGAGGAGGGATGGGAAGAGGCACCTCTGGGCATTGCTGGCCTTGTGCTCAAGGGGCTCTGTGTCCAAAATCCCCTGGATGGAAGATTTTCTTTGGCTTTTCCCTCCTCCCAGCTGTTTACCAGCCAAGAGAAGTGTGCTGGCACACTGGATACGATGCTGGTGCTGGGAGATGGAGCCTTAATTCATCCACAGCTTTCTTTTTGGGGTAATTACAGCCTGTCTGCTTTGCTCTTATCTGTAAATGAAAATAACAGCACATCAGTGAAAATGAGCTGCTGGAGCCTTGAGGATGGATCCAGCAAACCATCGCAGGCGCTCAGTTATTAGCAGCTCCTGGAAGTGTGACAGATGTGTCTGTGATTGAGCCTAGAAACCTCCCAGAGAGGAACACCTCCTGTTTGCTTCTCCTGACCTTTGTCAAATGATTTTTCGTTCTGATTTCTTGACTCTTAAGATTATACACAAGACTTCCACGGTGTCACATGTCACAAAGAACAAAATGAAAAGTAGGAGTTTGAATTGTGATGTTTTTAAAAGGAACATTCCATTCTGCAAAATGTCACGGTACAGTTGTCATTTTCAAGAACTTTTCCTCCTGGAACAGAATAATAAAAGTTGCAGCGAGGAAAACGCCGACATTTCTCTGCACTAAGCCAATTCTTTTTCTCCACCTAGCTGTAAATGGCAATTCTTTGGATCAGTGCTACCAAGCATTAAGGTATAACTGAGGTATTTGACCATTTTAGGGGTGCTTCAATCAATTGCATCTGTTTTATTCAAGTAAATATTGTGTGGGCTATAGATGCAAGGACTTTCTGGTTAGCTGTTGTCACCAATGAGCTGCCAACCCATCTGGCTGCTCTTTGCTGTCCTTGCAAGCAGCCAGCCCTCGCTGCTCAGGGGTCCTCAGCACCAGCTAATTCCTTCCCTGGCTGTGCTCCTGCTGGGATTTGGGAACTGGAGAGCAGCCTCACCCCCAAAATGCAGAGCAGCAAGTGGGTCTCCATCAGGGTCACTCCCAGAAGTTGCTGGGACACCGGAGATGTTTGTCTCAAAGCTGTACGAGGTCTGAGCCGGCCGCAGTAGGGCCAGCGGCTCCTGACCCTGCAGCCAGAACTTCCCCAGGCGCAGACTGCGGCGAGCAACGGAAATTCTGTGGTATTGCGCTCGCCCTGCCTGAGATTTGACCGCTGCTGGTAAAATCCTTGTCTTACAGCCCCGTCCCGCGCAGCCGTCCCCACAGGCAGAGCCCTTCAAGGCGCTGGTGGAGCGCTGTCGCTCGGAGCCCCTGTCACAGAGCACCCCCATGGGGCTGGACCAGCTGGGAGGGCGCATGCAGCACCTGCTCCGCAGGCGTGGTGAGTGCCTCTTCTCTCCTCTGGGGCTCCAGCTTCTCTGCACTGTGCTGCTCGTGTTCAGGTGATTCGGGACTTGATGGGTTGTGGGTGGCGAGGTTGAGTTCGCTGTGGTTAGTGTTGGTTGTACGTTTGTTCGAAGCGACTTTAGCTTTGGTTAGAATGCATTGTGTAATTTTTTTTTGGAGTATTTTTGTTATATGATAATTAATATTTTTATTATTTATAGACTAATGCCACCACTAATGCCACCACTAATGCCACCACTAATGCCACCACTAATGCCACCACTAATGCCACGACTAATGCCACGACTAATGCCACCACTAATGCCACCACTAATGCCACCACCAATATAAAATCTTAATATTACAACTGATAATATTGCTATTAATGTTACATGCCTATTTTAACCATTAATATTAAATAATTATATTTTTTAATTGTATGAAGTTAGTGAATGTTACGGTTGAATGAATGTTGCGGTTTAAGTTAGAAGCTGTATTTTAGTTTTTTTGTAATGGAAAATTTTGATGTTTTTTAACTTGTAATACTGGTTTATTTGTTTGCTTGTGAAAATTTTTTTGCTTAGTAAAAACATCTTTTGTTTAAGGTATATTTATCTTTTGCTCTGAGCTACAAAAAACTTTTTTAACTCGTTTTACCCTTTGGCTTCTTAGTTACCCAGTAACACTAGCTCAACTTTCCTTCTGTGTCAAAACTTAGTAGCCTTTCTATTCCTTTTTCAAATTCTACATTCAAAAATCTTTCTACTATACGTCCGTATCTATAAAACCTTCCTGTCAAATCCTTATCCTTGCCAACATCTCCCAGCCTCATTTTTTGGGTGTCACCCATGCTGCAGAGCCAGCCAAGGGCAGCAGGGGTGGAAAAATCAGGAATGTGCATCCCTGACGCCAGGTGAGGGAGCTCCGAGAGCCTCATGCTGGAGTTTTTCTTGCTGGCTAATAGGATCTTTTTGTGTACAGTGCTTTTATGAAATCAGGCTGTTTTCTCTCTTTAATGTCTCTGAACACAGTCCCCATAAATCTGGTTACAGGAGGATGAATGGGGTAGGCATGTGAGGTGTAAAAGCTGTTCAGCAGCTGCTGTGTGAGTCTATATTTGGTTTTCTCTTGAATTTCTGTCCTGTAAGAATCCTCTGTGGTGAGTACTCGCTCTTTGGAGGTGGTGAGCGATGATGGGTACTGAGATCACAACTTAAGTCTGATGTTTGTTTGGAAACACAAGAAGCGAGGTTTTTTTTTTTTTTTTTTTTTCCTTCCTCTTCTGCTTGGATACTTTCCATGATGGAGAGAATCTCATCAAAGATTCCCAAAGATTGGGGTGACCTCTGTGCATTTGTCCTGCTCACAGTGACACCAGAGAGAGCACCACGGAATGTGTTTGCTGGCAGGTAAATTGGCTGAAGAGATGACATCATTTTTTGAACCTCCTAATTAAAAAGATTGATAATGAGAGAAGGGAAACGATTTCCTGAAGCATGAGGAATGCTGTGATTTAGGGGTGGGTGAGCATGGAAGTGCTGCCAGGTTGTGCTGGCATTGCTTGGGAGCCCTCCGGGACCGAGCGGTGACGGATGGTGGTATCACATCAGGCTTCAGAAGAACTGGGGAGGACAAGGCCAATTAGCTGCCCGTGCTGTTAATTGATGGCTCTGCTGCCGGGGTGCAGTGTTCCCCAGCACAGGGGGGTCACACAGCCCCTCAGAGCCAGCATTCCCTGTTTGCACATCCCTGCTCCATCCCTCGCCTCCGGAGCCACGAGCAGCCTCCTGCTTTAATCTGCCCCGTGCTGCAGCCTGCCTCTCCAAGAGTCTCCAAAGTGAAACGTGGGCTGCTAAAAATAGCAGCAGGCTGCCTGCATCAGCACTGAGGAAATAGGTCTCAGTGCAATCTCTCTCCCAGCAACGCTGGAAGAAAATCAGGATGGCTGCCCAGGCAGCCTGCAGCAGCATCCCAGCCCTGCTGCGCTCTGGCCGGGGCAGGGCAGAGCCCTCACCTCTTTGCTTTGGAGGTCTCCGCTCTCCCAAAACCTGCAACCGTTTATTCTGGTCTCAAACCCCTCAGGACTGACACAGTCTGAAACCTCTGCCTGCTTAGAGGTACGTCAGGAGATGGAAATTGAGCCCTGTGCATCTTTTAGGGAAGAATTGCAGAATGTGGCTGTTTTCTGTAGATCCTTGCTCCGTGATGGGGATGAGGAGCATCCAGGTGCTGGAAACACCTGTGGGGATGCATGTACCACATATGTGCACTGCCTGGATCACATGTACCTGTGCTGGCAGCTGCTGTGGGAGTACCCACAGTGGTACTCAGCTCTGTTTCCTTCCCTCCAGGGCAGGGGATGTGAAGAATCTAATGGAAGAAGGGATTAAAATCGAGGCTTGCCAAATGTGGGAAGGAAAACTCTGGTCTCGTACAGAATGGCAGCTTCACCCCAAAAAGAGAGGGATAGGATGTGGAGCTGAAAATTTCGGTCGATTGGAAAAGTAGAACTCATTTGCCTCTTTTTCACAAGCTGTTTTGTGCCTGGGTAGTGCCATCTGCAAGGCCAGGCTGGGGTCTGCTGTGAGTGGCATCACTCAAAGCTAGAGCAGAGCTGCATCTGTGAGGGCTTGGCCTGAAACATTGGGGGTTCAGCCCAGTTTCCTTAAAAAAACCCCAGCTTTTAAGGACGTAGCCATTTCTGTTTTGTGTGTAAATTGGAGGAGCTGTTTCTTTTCCAAGGCCTGGCATCCTATGGGTGTGTAGCTGGGATTTCTGCAGGTGCTGCTGCCCTGTGCACCCTGGTGCAGGTTCATGGGGCTCTCCTGCTCCTGGAGCTCCTGGTGGAGCATCCTGGCTCCACAGCCAGCTGGGCTGACCCCACCTCGGGATGTGGTTCCAGCTCTGCCTTTTTGTAGTATCCAAGCTGCACTATTTCTCTTGTATCCCAAGAGCACTGAATAAAGCACCTAAATATACTCTGTGCTCTCTTTTTCTAAAGGAGAGGTTGAATGAGTCTCTTGCAAACAATTTTGTTTCTTTCATTTAAAAGAACAGCCTCCGCCCCCAGCCTGAGCTAAAGCACAGCATTTATCTTTTGTCATTCCTTTTTTTTTTTTTTTTTTCCTGTTCCTGTGGATTTTCTCCTGGCAGCTGAGAACGAGCAGGCTTCAAAGACCCTGAAGGTGCGCGGGAACTGCAGGAACGGCGGCCGTCGATGGAACCTCTTCAAGCCTGGAGCTGAGAAGCTGCAGATCAGTAGGGTAAGGAGTGTGGAACGTGCCTCTCTGCCTGCTTCAAGGGCTGGGATTTGCCTGCTTTGGGCTTTGTGTTGATAACAGTATGCTTGACTAAGAGCTTCCTCAACCCCTGCGTCCTTCAGCCACAGATGGGGGATTTTTTTAGGTTTGTTATTATTTTGTAGCAAGAAGAGCTTTGGTGCGTTTGTGTTCTCCCCCCAGATCGGTCCCTTCAATGTGTAGCAGAGAATTTGGGATTGTTACTGGGCCTCTGGCTGTGGCTGAGTGTTCTTGCAGGTGGAGGGAATGGTGACGTTTCACATTGCCTTCAGATCTGCTCCATGGCTTTGATGGGTTTTTTTTTCTCCTTCCTTTTTTAGCCCTGTGTCCTTTGGGTTTGGTGCTGCTCCCAGCAGCATCTCGGTGACAAATCCATGTCACTGCTTCTTTCCCGAAGTGTTTTGCAAATATAGGCACAAATCCACTTGGTTCTTTTTTCTGTGAATGATGCTTCTAGTGGGGGAAGTAAAAGCTGTTGTGGGCCTGGGCATGTTCATGCTTTTCTCTGGGAAAAACTCAGAAAAGATGGCAAAAATTGTTTAATTTGATATATTTCCTTGCTTGGGCGAGGGGTTGGTTTTTTTGCTGCGCCCTGTGTTTGAAGTGTGGAGACCTTGGCTATTTCGTGATCTTGTTTTGGATTTGTAGCATTCACGAGTCTGGTTTCACTGGTACCCAGCAGGATTGTCCCAAACCCAAGAGATTTCCCAGCTTGCAGTGTGCTGCAGGCAGAGTTTTCTACTGACTATGGCAGAAGAGGTTTAGCCCTCGTTGTTCCTCTAGGGCACAGGAACAAAGGATGATCTGGGAGCCAGGAATTTCCCTGCTGGAGTGGAGAGGGGAACTGACCTTCTCTTGTGTCTCTGTGGCTCTTTCCCTCCCCACTGCTGTCCTTTACCAGGCCTGTATTGTATTCCTTTCCCCTTTGATATTTGATGAACTGCCTTCCTGAAATGTGATTTCTGGGGGGCCCTGGCCTCCGTGTGTGTTCTCCATCCTGGGAGCAGTGAGTTGGCAGTGAGTGACGCTGACTTCTGCTTGTGTTGGGTGTTGGTTTCCAGGGAACACGTGCAGGAATGGACTGCTGGAGTTTTGGTCACTTGGGGCTTTCTGGATCTTGCATCACTTCTGTTTTCTTTGCTGAGGTACAAAGGCAGAGGAGAGATAGCCAAGGAGTTCAGCTCTTCTTTCTCTCTTCCTTCCCTTTGGGTCCTACCTCGCTGCCAGGACATGAACTTCTTCTTTCAACTCGGGAAAGCTGTTCTGGTTTTAGACAAGTTGAACATCTAAAGCTTTGAACAAAGTTTTCCTGGAAGATAAAATGATCCAGATCCAATAAAGCTTTGTCCTTGGGGCCAGGCTAAAGGCAGGTGGCTGCAGAGCAGTGAAATCTCCTGTTGTGCAGTGTGCGAGCCCTGCCTTGCACTGTCTCAGGTGTGTTATCTGTTAGCTGTGTCCATGTTCAGATCTGGTACTGAGCAGTGCATGGATGTATTTGGTCCTTAATTAATCACTTAATTACACATGAATTAATCACTTCATGAATCCTTTAAGAGGAGCCTTTGCAGCTGTCTTGGTTTAGGGCAAATTTGAGAGAAAACCTCTAAAGGGGTTCTTTTAGAAAGCAAACTCAAGCGGCCCCTCCCTCAACTGGTTTGGGAAAAGATTTATTGGAGAAAAGTGGAAAAACTGGTTTATTTAATAGGCAAAGCATTTACTAGCACACACACAAAAAGAACAATATTGAACAATAAAACATTTTGCTGCTTTGAAGAGATGACAAACTTTCATAGCTGTCCTGGAGGCCCTCCTGGAAGCCAAGGTGCTGTTTTGACACAAAATTGCTCCTGAATTACCTGTGCCCTGGGCATCCTGATAAAGGCAGGCCTGTTTCAGATTGCATCAGAGACCCTCAGAGAAGCTGTGGAAGGCTGAAAGCTCAGCAAACCAAACCCCCTGCTGAAGTTTGGGAAAGGTTGGCTAAGAAACTGCTTCTCCTGTGGTGCTAGCTGGGAAGGGAATTGAGCTGCTCGTGACCCCAGAGATCTGTGGGTGCTGTTTGGCTCAGACACAGCCATGCCAGAGATCTGTGCCCCCCTGAGGCAGAGAATTGGGTTTGGGGAGGCCTGTCCATAAAGCAGCTTGGTTTGAAATTGTGGCAAACAGGCAGCTCTGAAACCTTCGCTGGGGTTTATAAATCACAGGTGCTGTGCAAGTGCTGCAGGGGCTGGATACATAAATGTGGCTCACAAAGGTGCTGGAAAAGTCATCTGTCACCTCTGCCCCAAGCTCAGGGAAGATCTACAGGGCTGCAAATTTCCTCTTGGCCAGAGAGACGTTTCTGCTCTGGCAAGATGTAGAAATTTGGGGTGAGATTTGTGGGCCTGGGTGTCTCTTGTCAGGGGCTTTCATTGACAGCTGACACCAGTGAGGTGGCAGAACAGTGCAGAAAGCAGGGATTTATCCTTCCAGGAGTGTCTAAAATCTGGGCACAAGCTGGAGAAGTTTTTTGTGAGTAGATAAGGTTATTGTTCCCACTTTGTAGGTGGAATACGAAACTGAAGCGCTGGAGTGTGGCACATGTGGAGCCAGACAACATTTTATTTCTCTCCTAATTTAAGAAGCAGGTAAAAATAAATAAGGTCAGACTTCTAAAAGCTTTCAGTCTTTAGTTTTTGTTTTTTTTTTTTCCCAGAATGCACTCTTCAGCCTGGAGAAAACTGTGTTGAAGCAGTTTATGTGCAGAGTGTTTTGGTTTAGCACTTCGGTCACTTAGAACCTTTGCTTTTATGGGAGCAGTTTGGCACAGTCAAGACAAAGAGACCTCAAGGGACCCTGAACTGAAGGCTTTGCTGCAGCAGAGGTTGCAGAGAGTGCCCCGAGAGGCTGCCCTGACAGCACCCTCAGCATCTCTCTTGCCCCTGGTTTACCCCCAGGCAGGTCCTGCCAGCCGGGATGTGGCTGATCCTTGGGGAAGGGGAGCAGTGAGTTCCCTTCTGCAGATGTTTTCTGGCCTGTGTGTCAGAAGCAGAGGGTGACAGTGCCATCCTGACCCAAAGCACTGGCCTCTGCTGCCCCTTGTGAGGGAGCTTTTTGCTTCTTGGTAGCTGCCCTGCCAAAATCATGTGAGCTTTTAGCAGACAGATGCTCTGGGGATGTGCTGCAGGAGGAACCACAGAATCACTAGGTTGGAAGAAACCTTGAAGATCATGGAGTCCAGCCCATGCCCTAACACCACCTCAGCTAAACACCGAGTGCCACATCCAATCTTTTTCTAAAAGAAGGGAGATTCAGCCCTTCCTAAAACCTCCTCTGAGTGTGTGGATGTGTTAATTCTTTCTGTCTTACCTGAGAGATTTAATTTCCAGCCTTTAAAGATGAACTGTTCTCTGCTCCCTCCCTCCCTTCCTGCCCTTGGTGCTTGTGTACAAGGGACTAAAACCCAAATTTATATGCTGGAGGAAGCCACTGTTAATTAGCTAGACTGGAAACTTCGCATGAGAGGAGCTTCTTTGACATCCCCTATACTAATAATAGGCAGGCCTGCTGTGCAGAGGTGTTGAATATTCACAAAACCCACCTTCCCTAGCTTGTCCTTTCTCCTCTGGAAGTCAGGAGCTCTTTCCAGAGGCTGGTGGGGGGTTGCCAGAGCAATGATGCCAGGATGTGCCAGGCTGCAGCTCCCCAGAGCTAAATCCCCCCTGGCTGTGTTTATGAGGAATAGGAAATTCAGGCAACGTGCAGCCCGCAGGAGAACAGAGTGAAGGGGAACTTCACTTGGGTGGGAATGCTGCTTGATATTCAGGGCCAGCTCTCCTGCCTGCTATTTTTATCCTCTCACATAGTGCTGAGTGGGCACTTTGGGCAGAGGGGGGATTTATTTTATTTTTTTTTTTTCCCTTTTTTTCCAAGTGTCCTGCCCCGTGTTCCTGTGTGCTGGGGCTGCAGCATCCTGGGATGTGAGTGGGATGTGATCACAATCAGATTTTGGAGTCCTTGTGTCCCTGGGAGCAGGCTGGGAGAAAAACACAGTCCCGAGGCTTTCCTGGTGCTAATTAGTTTAAATATCAGTGTGCTGCTACAAGAGGTTTATGTACATGTATGGAGGGCTGCCAGGAAAACAAATCCTCATTGAATCTCTCTTCCCTCATCTTAAACATTGAGTATTTCTGCTGGCAGGGTATGTCTGAGACGTTATTTTGGGGACGGCTGCTTTATATCTTGATAAACCTGTTATGTTGCTCTACTTAGCAGTGCTCTGAAGTCTTTATGGAGGTTTCTGTGGTTTTTTTGATACTTATTTAAATATAAAATATTATTTATATTTAAATGTGTATTTTTATATTTAAATATATTTTATAGTTATTTAAATTTATATTTTATATGTATATAAATAAATCTATATTTTTATATTTTAAAAAATTTCAAGTTATTTAAATTTATAAATAATTTGTTTAAATTTTTGTATTTATATTTTATGTTCAGATAAATGTATCTCTATATTCATTTAAACAAATTTCAAGTTATTTAAATAAGTTTATAAATATATTTAATTCATTTTATATTTTTATATTTCTATTTTAATATTTAATTTATTTTTATTTTATTATTTACATTTTATATTTATAAATTTTTTTTTTTTTTTGGCAAGTTCTGAAAAACTCTGTCTGTGAGCTGCTGTTCAAATAAATCAAAATTGGCTTATTCCTTCGAGGGGGGGAAACAGGGATCGAGCTTCAGGATATTGCAGTGCTGTGATGCAGCCTCCTGTGTCTGTGTGAGGAGTGCCCAGGCAGGGCTCCTGCAGCCTTTGCAGGAGCTGAGCTGTGCGAGATGTGCTGGCTCTGGGAGCTGGGCAGGGCACACAGAGCTGAGGGTGAGCTCCAGGTGAGCCCTGAGCCCTTTTGGTCCCTGTGACATGAAGGAGCCCTGCTCTGGGCTCACTCCCCAGGGACTGGCACGAGCAGCAGTGCACAGCACGCCTTGGGAAGCCTGGAACTAGAAATGAGTGGTATTTCCAAATTTCCCTGTTGGGGAAGATCAAACAGGAAAACCTTCTCAATATGATTGCCGGGCAAAAGATTTTGAGAATATGGAAACTATCATGAGATTGAAATGAAATTCGTCTTTGAGATAGCAAACCTTAGTTACTGAAAAACTGAAAACAATAGTATGGGCAGCTGGAAGTGATTCCCTCTGGACTGAACAATTCCCTCTGCTTGCACACAGCTCCAAGGTCAGAGCAGACCCTGCCAGCCTGGCAGAAGTGTCCAAAGAGGAGCTTTTAGGGTTTAAAACGTAACACAGTAATACAGTGATTCTTACAGGCTGTATGTAGATGCTATAGGATTTGTATCTTGTATCAGATTGTCAGTGAAAATTAGAATATTCAGCACAGAAGAAGATTTATTGTATTGTAGTGGGAACTTTGCTCTCTTACCTTTCTTCTTGCTCTTACCTTTCCTTTTACTATTGCTCTTACCCTTACTGTCTCTTGCTCCCTGGCACCCACACCCTTTGCACTAACCGCAGGTTCCCAGTCCTGCCTTCAGAGATCTCTCATCTCCGTGTGTCCCCACAGTCCTACCCACCATTGCTCCTACACTTCCCACGCTCTGGGGAATGAGAAAAACATCAGAAGCGCTGTGGTTTTGTACAGCAGCAGGGCTGGGGGGACAATTCTTGGTGACTTTGGTGTTGCTCCAACACTGCCATAAGCCAGGTGTTTTCCAGCACTCGTGGGGACAAACAGGGCTTCAGCAACTCTGAATCCTGCAGGAAGGAGAGGTTTGAAATGCCAAACTCACCTTTGAGTTGTGAGTTTATGTGCCTGGGTAGCACAAGAGAGATTTGAAGTTCCAGACTTCTCAGCTCTTCAGCAGTTATGTGTAAGTCTATATTAAGAAAAATCTCAGCTTCCAGTTTGTGATGGTTTTTATAGTGCCATTGAACCTCAGGGTGTCTCTGTGCAGCTGCAGGTGGTAGGTACTGCATCCTACGTGGCATTAAATGTCTGCAGTGGTGACTGTACATAATCACTTCTATACTTCAAATGGAGCTCTCAGCCTAACTTTAAATAGCACTTTGCAATGGCTCCTTTTTCCTATTGCTCACTAGTTCCACCTTGATTGCTCTGCTTCAACTCATTACTCAGCTCTGTCACTGGGTTTCACTCTGGGATATGGTTTATACAAAAGAAGCTTTAATGTAAACTCAATTTGTGTTGCATTGCTAAAACCTTAATGACATTTTGCTTGGCAGCAGTATAGACTCTGTGGTTTGCCCTTCCCCAGTGCACTGTGTTCCCAATAAACTAAAGGCCATGGTAGGTGTAGCATGAAAAATCCCTGAGTAAATATTGGAACAAATTCTTTTGTGGTGCTTCCTAAGCCCTGTGCTCGTGATTCAAGGCCACTGCGGTGTCACCAGTGTTTAACTGAAAAGGAGCTAAATTTGGGAAGGACAGGCAAAAGTCCAGGTCAGAGCTCCAAAATGTCTTCTGTAGCTGCTGAGATTCGATTCTGAGGTGCAGCAGGTTTGAGATAGATCACAGAAGTGCTGCTGAAGCCACCGGGTGGGTGGATATACCCAGAAGGTCTCTGGGGGATGATGGGGAGTGGGGGTGTGTGGGGCTCCCTGGACTCTGAGATGAGCTCTGACTGCTTCACTGCATCACCAGCCTGGCATGGCCAAGGATTCCCTTGGGATCCTGGAGAGGCTGGAGCACCATCCTGCTCCTGTGAGGAGCTCTGGGATCCCCCCGTGTCCAGAGCAGTGCTTTGGTTCTGTTGATGACCTAAGGAACATCTGGGACCATCCCCTTTGCTGTTCACCGCAGGCTGATCCTTCTGCAGTTTGGGGGATGTGTGTTCATAAACCCCAAATTCAGAGCACTTGCCCACGCTGCTGAGGTGCTGGCACCTGAAAATTTGGGCTCACAGGGAAACTGCAGCTGCTCTGACTTTTGCTCTGCCCTTGGCATTCAGGAAGCTGAAGTGGATTTGGTAACAAGCTGTCCCTAGTACCAAAGGTAGGAATAAAGGGTCTAATTTTATCCCTGGTTTTGTCCTGCAGAATTAGGGAGGTTTTCAGACATGAATTGAACCCGGATATTGACCCAACACTGTGCTTGTACTTGGAGGAGTATGGAATGAGCAGGATAAGAGGCTGCAGAGGGGGCTTGGGTATTTTATCAGTGCAGTCACATGGACTGCAGTGAGCTCCTCCATGGAGCAGGGAGAGCTTCATCTCTTAATGGACTGCACAGAATATAGAGAATAATTCCCCTAATAAATCTCTTTCAGTCTCTAATATCTAGGGAAATATATTATCCTGTCATCCAAAAACCTTGAGAGATCAGTCTTTCCTGAACAAGAATAGACATTTCATGGTAGCTCTGCTGAGACAGGATCAGGGATTGCAGTGCTGTGCCACTGGAAAAGAGATGGAATAACAGCAGGCTGCAGTGCTGCTGTTCCCAGTGTGAAATCCCTTTTGCCACCCAGGACCTGCCAGACTGCACCAGCACGTGCAGGGAGCATCCTCTGTGGAGTGGGAAGGAGCAGGGACACAGCACAGAGGCTGTGGCCAGTGGGGACCGCTTTGGCCACTGGCCTTGGCCCACTCTTGCCCTCAGCAGCGCGTTTGACTTCTGAGTGTTTAGAGCTGCTTAGGCACAGATTGCTTCCCAGGTGAAGCTGTTTGTCCTGCGAATCTCTGAGCTCACCCAGTGCTGTCTTTACCCCACCTTGCTGGCACTCCGTGTGCTGCTCTCCCCTGCGGGGCTGTCCCCAGGGATGCTGGGTGTGCTCTGGGGAGAGACAGGGAGGCAGAACAATTTCTGCAAGGTGCAGATGGAGTGGGATGCCCAGAAGCACCTCCAAGAGGGATGAATCCCTGTGGGATGAGTCCCTGTCGCTCCTCCTTGTGCAAGGACTTCACCTGAAAGCAGGAATAACTCCACCACTTTGTATGATGGGTGCTCCTTAGCTCTGGCTCTTGCCACGTTTCCAATTTTTGATGTGGATTTAGCCTTTCCTGGAGAAATAAACATGTCCCACTGCAGTCAGGAAAGGATTTATCTGTCTTTTAAGGGGACTTGGTGTGTCTGAGGTGCTCAGACGTGGCAGTCGATGTGTCAGATCAGTGTCAGCATAGTGCTGGGAGGGGACTGAGTGGGAACAGTGAGCAGCACAGTGCAAGCAGGGCCGGGCCTGCCTTGCTGCAGTCAGGAGAAATCCTCCGGCAAGCAGGAAAACAAGGAAACAAAGGGAAATGGAAGTGTTAGGAGCCCTCTCCGTGGCAGTGATGCCATTCCTGGTGTTCTGGAATGGCACAGGCAGCTGTGCTGGGATTGCCTTTGCCTTGGGACTCCCAGATGCTGAGCTGAGTGTGCCACCTCTGGAGATTCCATAGGACAGGGCTTGGCACTGAGGCTTCCACGAGCCCATGGAATGCTTGAGACACTAAAGCAGAGCTCTGTGAAAAGGTTTTGTTGCCGTCAGAGCTGCTGCTCTCATGTATGCTCAGGTGTTTGCCTGGTGCTTGCTCTGTCATTTCCCTGCTGGAATACAGCACAGCACGACACTCCTTCCAGTGCAGGGTAACAAAGATGCTTCTGGACTCTCCACCCATCCCTGGCAGGTCAGAAATTCCTTCCCAGAAATGAAGAGGGAGAGCTGTTCCCCCCCCAGCCTCTGTCCCTGCTCTGCGCTGTGGCCAGGCTTGGAGCTGCTCGTGGTCTCGTGTGACTTCCCCTCATTAATCATGGACTTGGGACTCCATACATTAATTACTCTGTCACCTCCCTGCAGCCCGTGAGTGTGGGAAGTGGAATGGAGCCCTGCCCATGTTGGATGGAGGGTGGGTGAGGGGGGGAGGCAGTGAAGGGAGATGTCCCGGGTGGAACTGAGCAATAATCCTGCCCAAATTGGAGTTCCTGCTTGGGCAGCACCATCCTGGGAGCGAAGGAAGAACCTGGTACTTTGAAAACATCGTGTGCTAAAACAAAAACAGCCAGTTCCCCTGGCTCATTTGGCTGTGCAGACTAGGACAGCGTCCATCCCACCTTGACAGTGTTTTACTGTGACAAAGTTCTTGTAGAAATGGCTTTTGTCCCTCCTTTGCCAGGAGTTGGGACTTGGACAAGAAGAACCGGTGGTTGGATCCTTCTGTATGCGGGATTTATTTCCATCCATTCTTTATTTGAGCCATCTCTTTCTTTTCTAAGATACCTCACATTTTATTTTTAATACTGGACAAATACCAAATATTCCTCAAGAGAGATCTGTGATTGCAGCTCAGTTCTGACAGTTGAGAATAGTCCAACCGATGTATTTGCCTCATCTGAAATGCTGCTATTTTGAGCTGTGCTTTTGTTTTTAGCCATCACTGAGAAGTTTGCATTTCCTGCAGATGATATTTTGGGTTGATGTGAGTTGTTAAGGCCCCACTGTGGAAAATGGTTTTCTTCCTGTGTGACTTTGGGCTTGTCTTTTCTGGTTTGATACCCTCATCCAAACCAGAAGCAGAATTAAATCCCCACATCCCAGCTGGTCATCACTAAATAATTTGTTTTACATCTTGCTGATGCATTTTATAAGTGATGCTGCAGGAAGGCTTGTTTCCTATTTTGCTGGGGTGGGGTTTTTTTTGTTTTTTTTTTTTTTTTCCTTTATTTTGGATTTAAGATAAAGGCAAACTTAACTTTGCAGGCATTTCTTTGGGAATCAGACATTTTCCAGCTATTATTTTGCAAACTATTAGAGCAGCAGATCATGAGGTGGGAACCCAGTTATGCAAACAAAGCCACGTCACTCTTGGCCAAAAATAGCTTCAGTACATGTGCAGTAAGGTGGAAATGAAGGCCTTTGGTGTACATAGAGCAAACAGGGAGGGAGGCAAGAGGGGAAGCTGCAGCTTTTTGTTTAGAGCCTCTCATATTTAGAGCAAAGTGTGTTTTGCAGAGACAAGCAGTGTTGCTGCTTGTAATTTCAGTGGGATAGGAGTTATTCCCTTCCTTACAGATAAAGGGGACTGAGGGTTTCAGAGGTGGCACTCTGGTCCTAGAGGTGCTGGTAATTTTAACATCCAGGTCCCACGCAGAGTATGAAGAAATACTGGAGAAAAGTTGAAAAATGTTCCTTTCCTTCTTCTGCTCAGCCCATCTCCAGCCCAGGGAAATCCTGATCCTTGCTGTGTTCCCCTGGGATTCTGGGAGAGCTCTCAGGGCTGGCTTCCATCTCATGCAGAGATGCTGCCTGGGCTTAAGTCATCATCTCCTTTCATTTCAGCCTCATCCAGCACTGCAGTGCCCTAAATAATTTCCAGATCAGCCCAGTGGCTGTTTGCTGTGTACTCAGGGACTTGCTGCCTGGGAGTTTTCTGGGTGTTTGCAGCAGGGCTGGGGTCTGGCTTTCTTTAAACTGCTGCAAGTTACTCTCCACCAGGCTTAAAATAATCTTGTTTGTTCCTTCTGTACCATCAGCAGCCCGAGTTCCCTTTGCAGTGATGTGGTTTAATTGCAGTTTGTTATCGAGCTGTTAGGAGATTGTTTAGGGCCAAGAGAGGAGATAAAAGCAGGAGCTCAGCTATGGAAAATGCAGCTGGAGGTGTGCAGATGTAGCTTCCATTGGATTAAAGCCTCCTTTTTATGAAGACTTGCAATTTCTTATCTCACAATACTTTTTTTGGGATGAGGCAGAAGGGGGCTATAAAGTGGAGCAGAGGCTGATGCCTTCTGTAATGGGCAGAGTGATTCCCAGGCTCATTCCCTATTCCTCACAGACAGTTTTTGTCTCAATTAGAAATCGTGTTCAGATTATCTCTGCATTCATCCAGAATTGCAAGTGCCTATCAGAACGTCTTAATGGCTTCAGATGGGAGTTCTCTGTTCCTGCTCCTCCTCTTTCCAAAGGTGTATATAAAGCTTTACTCCTGCCAGAATTCCCAAACACAGATTTTTATTGCTCCGGTCCCCCCTCTGAATTTCATTACATGTTTCAAGGTTTGCCTGGAGTGTTTTCCATGCAGGATTCCCATGCATGTTGCTGCTTTGGTTGTGCCAGTGGAATGTTGCTGTATTCCAAAATAGCTGAACATCAGCATGCACAGCTACACCGAGAGGGGAGATTAGTGCTGATTTATTGGCCTGTCAATTAAATAGGAGCACGAGGATTCTCACTGCATGGCTGAGATGAAGTGTTGTGGTGGCAGCAAAAGATGAGCTTTCTTAAACCTAACTGCTGGTTCCTATACATTTATGTTTAATTAAAGCGTTCCTGCATCCTGCACTCCTCAACATTAATTCGGAGATGTATTTTGAACCAGTGCCAGGGGAATACATTGTTATGGCATCCTCTTTCCACATCTATTAGCAGGAAGGGGATAATTGAGGAAATCTCACACAGATTTAATTGGGGACTGAGGGCAGAGCAGGGAGGGGGAGCAGCACAAGGCAGAAGTAGGTCAGGAGTTGGGTAACTCTGGCTTGGCACAGGGCAGGGGGCAGAGCTGCTGGGGGCACACTGGGGGTGACCAGACCGTGCTGGGGTGCCAGGGGAGCTGCCTCCATATGGCTCCTTAAAATCCTGCAGGTCTGGGCACCTCTGCCGGGGTGACAGGGGTGCTGGTCCCTCGGGGAATTGTGTGGGGTGGGCAAGGAAGGGGGGAAGAGAGCATGGGGTCAGCCTGGGCTTGGGCAGGATTTTGCAGTTTGAAGCTCTCATCTGGAAGGGGGAGGTTCTGCTCCAGTTTGGAGCTGCCTGTGCTGAGGTGGGGAGCAGGGTCCTGGCAGGGATGAGCCTTGGGGAGCAGAGTCCTGGCAGGGATGAGCCTTGGGGAGCAGGGTCCTGTCAGGAATGAGCCTTGGGGAGCAGAGTCCTGTCAGGAATGAGCCTTGGGGAGCAGAGTCCTGGCAGGGATGAGCCTTGGGGAGCAGGGTCCTGTCAGGGATGAGCCTTGGGGAGCAGGGTCCTGTCAGGGATGAGCCTTGGGGAGCAGGGTCCTGGCAGGGATGAGCTCAGGGGAGCAGGGTCCTGTCAGGGATGAGCCTTGGGGAGCAGGGTCCTGGCAGGGATGAGCTCAGGGGAGCAGGGTCCTGGCAGGGACATGGAGAGGTGTCCATGCTGTGTGTTGGGCTGGGCAAAGCTCGTGGCACCAGTTGGGGTTGTTGTTTTGAACTTGTGCAAACAGCAAGAAGCAGCATTTGCCCTCCAGAGCCCACACTGCAAACACAAACAATTTCTAACAGACAAAATATGAGGAAAAATAGAAGCTTTAATTACGAATCTTGTCCTTGAATATTTTTACTGGCTTTCTTGAAAGCCTCTTCCATCAGCATTGCCAACCTGAAGCATCAACAAATACAGTTCTGGCTTAGAAATTGGTGTAATTAGGAAATACAAACACACAGAAAAGAGTGGGGGCTATTTGCCTCTGTTATCTGAGCCTTGAGGGAGGCTCTTGTCAAGCTTTTACATCCAGAAATATTTTCAGCTTGTATTAAGATAAAAAAAAAAATAAAAGAGAAATTATGCTCCCAATAGCAGCAGGTCAGAGGCTGTTTCTTGTGCCACTCAGGGCTGTGGCTGCCATGCTTCCCTGCCAAGGTTTTGGGTTTATTCCCTCATTCCTGCTTTCTAGGATTCTCCCCCACTGCAGGGTGCTGCTGGGATGGGTAACCTGTGCATTTGCTCTGAGTTGAGTTGAGTTTTCATCTCCAGCTCCCAGTTGTAAAACCCACTGGGGCTTCAGATGTGCCAGCTTGTGCTGGAACAGAATGTACAAAATATCCACTCCTCAAGGACTTGGCTTTGTGCACTCCAGTGGCTGATGTCAGAGCATGGAAAAGGTCTTGTTTTCTCCGGAAATCTTTATTCTTAATGTGCATCCGAGACAGAGAAGCAAAAAAGTGTGTTCTTCTAAACCTAAGCTAAGAAGCTTGTTCAATTTTTAAACAGTTACATAAAGCCATCAAAGTCTGACAGGAGAGAGATGCAAGTTGGTGCAAAAGAAAATGGGAAAAAGAAGCTGAAATGGAGTGTTAAACTAATTCCCCCGGGCTTATACCTAAAACAGCCTTACCTCATTGATGACCCTGCTCCTGTGCTTTCATTTTTTTTCACTTCTTTTCTCATTTTTTCCTCTTTTCTTGCCTACTGTGTTCTTCATGTTGCTGAGCCCCGGTTAAGTGTGAATGCTTCTTGAGCTAACAACACTCTGCTGCTTTTACCTGGCCAGTTCTGGGTCCACATGAGCATTTCTGTGCTGCTCTTGGGGAGACAAACCTGTGGACATGAATGGTGGGAATGGGACCTGGCTGAAGCACAGGAAAGGATCCTGGGATCCATTACTGCTCAGCAGCTAGGTCTGGGTGGCATTCCCTGGTTTTGCCAGTGCCAGTCTGGCAAAATTCCCTTATTTTTGCTACAGTCAGGTCTGAGTGACATTCCCTGGTTTTACTCCTGCTAGGTCCCTTCCAGGGACACCTTCCCCTGTCCCAGGTTGCTCCAAGCCCCACCCAGCCTGGCCTTGGACACTTCAGGAATCCAGGAGCAGCCCCAGCTTCTCTGGGAGTTCTATCCCAGCACCTCACCACCTTCACAGGGAACAGTTTCTTCACTCTTCATCAGCCAGCAGATATTCATTAAAGGCTCTAGGATCACACCTCTCTGGATAATGCATAGAGACATTGCAGGTCTTTGAGTAATATTAATCTATTAATATCTACTACCTTGATTCTAGAAATCCATTATAGCTGGTCCTGTCTAGACATGATCAAGGACATACTCTCAACAGCCATTATTTTTCGATAGCATTAATATTCAAACAGGTCTTTGTCTTAAAAAGTGTATTCTAAAAGCTGTGGTTATTGAGGAAATTCACGGAGAATATAAAGAAGTCCTGTGACAGAAAGGATGTCACCTCCCAGAAGTAACCACAGAGGGTGGCTGGCATGGCTGCTCTCACGGAGCTTTTCACCCCAGTGACTCTGAGCCATCATTCCTGGGAGACTCAAGAGGCAAATGAAGCTCAGAAAAGCCTGATGATTTCCTCCAGGTCACAGAGGAAATGAATTAGAGGAAATGAATTCGCTGCTCTTCAGTCCTGCCCTCCCTGAGCCTTTTTCTTCAGGCGTTGGCATTTCTGAGGTCACATTCAATCTGGAGAGCCTGGCTTTGGTTAACCCCAGCCACTCACCTCCCTCACACCTGCTGAGAAGGAGATGTTCAGCTGGAAATAGCTCCCCCGGTGTAATTGTGCCACTGAATCTTCAGGGAGTCACAGTTTAGTGGTGCTTGGTTGGAACTGGGAGCCCTGGTTTGTTCCTCTGGGGAGAGGGGACCAGAGGTGGGATCCAGGAATCTCTGAGAGAATCTTCCTTCCGTAAAGAAGCTTTAGTCTGGAATGGATACATCTCCTTTCTCATCCTCTGAATCCTCTGAGAAGGATTCCTAGAGGAAGAAAAATGCTCAAAATTCAAGTTTTGCATTAAGTCTGCCCTTTAAGAAATGAGCAGCGTGGAGACTCCCAAGTGCTCTGTGTAAATTGCAGTGTTTCCTTCCTGTGTTTGAGCAGTGCCTGCACCTCCTCTGAGCTCTCCTCGAGCTGCAGGACATCAGTGTTTACTTTAGGGTTCCTGACTCTGTGGCTCCAGCCTGAAGGTCTGACAAAAAAAAAAAAAAAAAAAAAATCTGCTTTCAACACATTCAGAGCACGAAAGCTTCTGTGCTCTCTGTGCTTCTGAAGAGCCACCCCTGTGTCTGCATGGCAGCATCCCAAAGGCTGGCAGGACTGTGCTGAAGGTCTCAGTGATGAAAAACAAGCTGTAGGATTTTTGTTTTTAAATTTTGCCTTCTCGTCACAGGTTGGGAAGATTTCCCTCCTCTCATGCCCAGGTGGCTGTGTGGTGTTAGAGCTGCCACCTTGCATTGCTGAGGTGGCTGCAGTTCAGGGATAAATAAAGTGCTTTTCACTGTTCGGGGGGATTCTTTGGCATGCCAGTATAGAAACACAAGTAATTGTCATTAGAATAATCTCAAAATATTTCTGCTCACACAGCCTCAGGTAATGGACTAATAAGAAGATGGGTCACAAGGGAGCCAATTTTGGTAGAATTAAATCCACTGGTGTTTTCTGACACATAAACCAGAAATATTTTATCTACTCAGTGTGGGTGCAGTCACTTCTCAGTCAAAAATCATGGAATCCTACTGGGTCTGCCACACAGACCCTCCTGCTTTCAAACACCACAGATGTCCCTCATGCTGCTCCTGGAATCTCCTTCTGTCTTCTCCTTCCAGTTTTCTTGCTGCTAAGAGGAAAATGGGAAGTGTGGGGGAAGCAATTTTGTGGTCCCAGTAATTGTCAAAGCCTCAGCAGTCATAAAGAAGAAGAAGAAGAAGAAGAAGAAAAAGAGAGTCTAAATGAAAAACCTTTCCTTCCTTTCCTTCCAGGCCTCAGTTTATCCACTTTGTCACCTGAACTTCCAGGTATCCATCAGTTAAGAGGATGGAGATTTGCATAATTAGTGTTTTTGAGGTACCTCTGAAATGCAGGAGAAGAACTCTTAGGTGTCTCAGCTCTTACCTAATGAGGGGCTGACAAAGAGGTATCCATGGAGACATCCATTATGAGACACTCTTCTGAAATTGGTTCTTTCCAATGCCTGTTAAAATGCCAAAGGCTTTTCTTGAGCATAATTTATACCATTTCTTTGCTCTGTTTGTAAACAAAAAACAGTTATGCCCGAGTATGATGAGAACCATAATTTTTAAAATGATGTTTGCAAGCTCTTATTAAGAAACAGGGATAGGAGTGGATTGGGAGGAAGGTACTGATTTTTTAAGGTGTCCTATAATGTATAGATCGTGTCATAGCCTCGTGGAGCTGCGGGTGACCAAAAGCAGGAGGATTCTCCCCAAGGGAAATCTGGCCCGTGCTTTAGGCAGCATTAACTGCTGCGTGCTGCTTGGTTATGTGAGGAATCTAATTGTGAGCACACCCTGGGAAGGCTTTCACAGGAATTTGGGGGCTGGAATTGTGCTCAGGGCAGCCCCATCACCTCTGCACGGTTGCTGCAGGTCCACATTCCACCAAATCCAGGGATGAGCAGGTGAAGTGGTCCTGCAGGAGTCCGGAGAAGGTGGGGTGGGTTGTTCAGCGTGAGCTGCAGCATCTCGGTGTTTGCACAGAAGGAAGATGGGCTCCTCATGGGCACCTGGATTCTTCACCCAGGCATTCAGGGCACTCCTAGATAACTGAGCTGAGAACTGCGAGATAACTGACCTGAAAGTTAGGAGATAACAGACTTGACAATTAGGGTATTGTCTCAATGAGAGCTCACAGCCTAAAACTTCACCCCAACATTCCCTCCCTCTCTCTCCTGATGTTGAGGTTTGTTGGGCAGCCCTCAAGCCCAGGAACTGGTGCCTCGGGTGAATAATTTCAGGCTGTGGTTCATGAGCTGTGCTGCCTTGGAGGGATCTCTAAACAATAACCAAGAGAAATGAGTCGAAATAATGGGCAGCTTAAATTCATCTTGGAGCGATCTGTTGCCCTGTGCTTCTCTCAGTGGAAATCACTTAGGGCTCTACAAGCCAATTCGGCTGGACAGCACGAGGTGAGGCACCTGGAATTGAGCTGCCTGCTAAGGCATGGTCATCGTGGAGCAGTCCAGCAGCTGGAAAGATCTGGAGAAAATGAAACCAACAGCTGCACACCTCTGGCAGCGGGAGCTCTGGGGAGAGTGGCACCAGGATCCACCCAAAAAGAGACAACTCCAGCACCTTTTCTGCATAAAGTGGCTGCAAGGGTTGTTCAGAGGGTGTCTGGTGGAGAAATTAGTACCCGAAGTTATTATTTATTTTGGTGATCGTATCAAAGGAGTGGGAAGCGGGGCTGGAGAGGAAAGGGACTTGGCTGTTGAGGAAAACCAAAAAAGATCTGAGCATCTCAGGGCATTTGGAAAGAGCTGGGCTTCTCTTTTCTGACAGTCTCCCTTCAGCACAGACTGGAGGCATCCGTTTCTGTTATCTGAGCTATCAGAATATTCAAGTTGCTGTGCATAATGCAAGCTTAAGTGGAAAAACAAAACTGCAAAAACAACCACTTCTGCCAATAGATTTCAGGCTGACATGAGTCTCAGGCTGACACTCTGGATACTGAGCAGGGCTGCACGGGGAGGGAGGAGGGCTGCTGGAGCCGCGTTTGTGCTGAGCAGGAATTCTGGAAGCTCGGAGGAGCTGCAGCATCCCAGATCTTTAAATACAGTCTGACAAAATTCTCAGTGGGGAGCTCCCCCTACGCCAAAGCAGGGCCGGTGTCACCTCTGTTGTGCTCCTTCCCTCTCCATCCCTGCGGATGCTGTGGCTGCCAGGGCTTTGATGTGCAGATCCAGTGACGCGTGTTTCAGTCCCTAATCACAGCCTGCATGGTTTTGGAATAGGGTGAATGTTCGGGGTGAATATTCAGGGCTCCACATTGTGCTCACTGCGGCAAAGGCAGGAGGAGGGAGGGCAAGGGGGGCACCAGAGTGGGTGGGAAGGTTTGGGTGAGGGGGAGCATCAAAATGTCACTGGAGACCCCTCTGGGGTGGTCCCTTGCAGCTCTGCAGTTCTCTGGTTGCAGGAAAACTCTCCGGAGTTGAGAAAAAGGACATTTCATGGTGGTTTCCCCATCCCTGCAGCACTGCCAGCCTGGAGCATTCACGAGTCCTGAGTCAGCCCTCACTGCCTACCCCCAAATTATAACACTGAGGGGGAAAATTGCATCTTTGCTTTGAGTAGAAATAAAAGGAATATGTTAGTTTGGGGTTCTTTCTCCACAGTGGCCTTTGGGCTGGAGCTGTTGTGTTGGGTTTGGCTCATGTGTCCCAGTCCTGTGCTTCTCTGCCTCGGGTTTTGTTCACATCGGGTTCATGCAGACTGGTGGCACTTGAGAGGAAGGAATTAGGAGCTGTGAAATACAGGAGTTTTAGGGGATCCATGACTTGAGCCAGCCTTCAAAACCTGTCATAGTCTGAGACCCAGAGGCAGAGAGTTGGGTGCTGGCAGAACTCTGCTGGGAACACCCTGTGCTGATAAAAGACTTGAATAACCAGACTGAGATTTCGATTGCGAGGCAGAGAATTACTAAAGATCTGTGGGTTTGCTTGAGGCCCTTGGTATCTTTCATGGATTAGTCAGACAAAAGTGTCAGGACTAGATGTTCCACAAGGCAAGGTGCTGTGTTCATCACAGCAGTGAGTGATCCTTCTGCCTGCCTTCAGCTCCAATCTGCTGTCACTATTATTTTTTGACCCCGAGGAGTGTGGCAGAAGTGCTGCTCTGGCACTGGGCTGTGGAGCACCTTGCAGGGGAAAGAGAGCTCCCTGTTTTCTTGCAAATCTGTTCATAAAGACAGGAGATGTCAGATTTTTTGACCCTTAGTGCTGCTTATTGTCTGAGCTCACAGTTTCCACAGGACTGGCACTGCAGGGACTGAGCAGACTCTTGTTGCCCACATCTCAGAGTGTGTGGCTTTGCTCTGCCAGCCTCCAGTGGCCCAGGAAAAGGGATTTTCCCTCCCTGCTCAGTGGCCTTTGCACCGCAGCTGATGGCTCATCTGTCTCTCACCAGCTCGGCAGCACTGAGTGGGGTTTATGTCCCACTTGTGGCTAATGCTGATTTAGAACCTCTTTTTTTCTCTCTGGCAGCTTCTGATTTGGAAATGAAGCTAATAGCATTTCAGGTAATTTAAAGACTCTGTATGTGAGTGTATGCCTGGTGGGAATGTGCAGCAGGTAGTTTCCCACATAAAGAAGGTTAAAGGCCTTTGTGAAGGCTGGAAATTTCCTCTGCTTTCAAAACAAGCTTCTCATCCAAAAATAGCAGCAAGCTGATAGCTTGGCTTCTCCTTATTTATTAGCAGCAGATGCTGCTGATAGATGCAGAGAGTTCTTTGGAGGAGTGATGTGCACCAGGGCACTGAGGTACCTTGCTGATTGCTGATCCAAATCAGACACTCATCACAGGATCAGATCCACGCATCTCTTGTGGGATTCCCAGGCCTGCTCCCATTGCAGGGAGAATGCAGCAGTGACAAGCTGTTATTTGCTTTCAGCTGTCCAAATCAGCAAGGGAAAAATCCACCCAAAACAGCTCCTTTCTTGTGTAATAGTGATTAGCTCCTGGAGCTGTGCAGGCAGATGTTCCCTGTCTGCATGGGAGGGTTATGCAGGAATTGGGGCAGGGGGTAGATTTTGAGTGTCGGAGCCCATCTGGGAAAATCCACATCCTCCCACTGCAGAATTGTGCAGTTTGCAGGAATACAAAAAATGAATGAGACCAGGCTCATGTTCCTGAGCAAAGCTGCCTTTCCCCAAATGCCAGCACTGCCTGTGGGGCCTCTGTTCTTGCTGAGGCTGAGGTCAGGGCAGCATCCCAGAGCTGGTGTGCTGTTACACCCCCATAAATTAACACTGAAGCACTGGAAGCTGCTGCTGTGCTTGCTGGGTTTTTTTTTTTTTTTGAGGGGTTTTTTGAGATCCACATTCTGCTCTGGGGTGCTGCCTTCCTTGGCTGCTTTTGGGGGAAATGAGGGACACAGCACTGAGCTTTCCCTCTGAGAAATTCAGAATGTGATGTGGAGTGAGCCCACCTTGCTCACAGTGTGGTAGAACTTCCTCCCCTGGCTCCCTGGTCATGGATGTAGGATATGGCCATGGATATAGGGTATGGCCATGGATTTAGGGTATGGCCATGGATTTAGGATATGGCCATGGATTTAGGGTATGGCCATGGATTTAGGATATATCCGTGGATATAGAATCGAGCTGGGCTCGGCAGACAAGGGACAGATCCTGCCTGGGTTCCAAGCCAAGAGCACACCTCCTGTATAATGGGATCCCCAAATCTCCCTTGTATCCCCGCTGGATGTCCTTTGGTCTGTGACTGTTCTTGTCACTGTTAATGTCACCCCTTTCTATAAACAGCAATTCCTCACACTCTCTTGTGGTTCCTGGAAAACGTTTTTGTGTCCAGCCATCTTTCATTTTCCATTTCCTGCAGCTCCCTGGGTTTTTTTAGCTGATAAAACAACACACCCTCCTAAATTCCTGTAATTGTAGTCATCCAAGCAGGCACATTCAAGATGGGCTTAATAAGGCCACAATGTGTCAAGCCTTTTGTGAAATCATTCAAGTTAGAAAAAGCCTCCAGGTTCATGAAATCCAACTTTTGTTTCTGAGAAAGAGAGAAATAAAGTCCTTTAGTATTTCAGTACACTTTATGACTATTTCTGTGTAATTTGCAAAGCATTAAAGCCAGGCCTGGTGGTGGCCCAAAAAGGCAGAATGCAGTCATGAAAATGGAACCAAATTATGCAATTATGCAGTTCCCTACTGTTATCCAGCTCCTTGAAAATGAAACATCCAGGAGGAATTTTAACTCGTGCTTTTTGATGCTCTAACCTAGTTAGAGCAGGGCTTTTGCGAGGCAGGAGTTAACCCACTTCATTTCCATCTGGTGTGGAGTTGGCTCTTTCCCTCTCCCGCCAAGGTGAACCAAGAGTGAGCACTGAACCAGCAGGTGATTGATAATTCACAAATTAAAGAGTTGGGTGTACAGAAGGGGCAGGGATCCCATGTTCAGGACTGTGTGGTGGGACCAGAAATGAGGAAAAGGGATGGCAGGAACCAAATCCACCAGAGGTGACACTGGAACTCAGGGTCCCACTGCAGCTGTGTGGGCTGCTGGGGTTTGGTCAAACCCACCTTTGTGTCTCTGAGTAACGGAGAATCTGCAAATCCACGTTCAGTGAAATTTTGCAGTGATGGCTTCCAGGGGATCTCAGAGAGTTTCACCCCATTGCTCCCCACCTGGGGAGGATGTGTGGGGTTAGGAGGAGCCATTTGAGCTGCCCAGAGGTTCTTCCTTCTTTATCTACAACATCTATTTGGAGAAGAGCCCAAGCCCAGCAGCTTTGGCTGATGTGCATCTCTGCTGTCCCCTCTGCCCCAGGATGTCACAGGGCTCACCCAAGGGCTCTGTCTTGCCTCCAGCAAGTGACAGCTGAAGACTCTTGAAGCTAGCAACAGACAGGCTGGAGGAATAAAACCTGCAGGCTGTTTTATCACCTTTGTTCTCTTTTTAGCCACCTAACTATTCCTGGAAGAGCTAATATTAGCTCTCCCGTCTATTTCTTAGAAGCTGGGAAAACAAGAATCGGATTGAATGTCCTGGTTTCCAGGTGAACTGCTGGCTGCTCGGTGCAGTGGGCTCTGAAAACCTTCACAAGCTCTTGCATCACCAGCTCTTGGTGTGGGGAGCCATTGAAATCTGTGCTTGTGCAAGTGGCAGCGTGAGAAGGATTAAAATTGTTGAGCAGGGTGTTTAATCCTAGCAACAGACTGTTTGGGAGGCAGCATCCCCAGCTGGGTACAGATAGTCATGGAACATGCTTGCTTCGTTCTGCTGCGCAGGAGCAGGTCCTGAGATGCTTTTAGTCAAGGCTTGGTGCTGAAAGTCAGAATTTTGGCAGGATGTTTATCCAGGATTTGCCAGCTTGTCTTGTCCTAACGCTGCCGTGCCATTGTGTTCGGATGCTAAAGGGCTGAGTAGAGACAGGGAAGAGAGAGTGGGAATGGAGTGCAGAGCTGGGCTTTATTCCCTGAGTGACACCCAGTGCTTCCAGGGAAGGGATGATCCTGCTCACTGCCACTCTGGGCTCTGAGTGGGACCTGGCAGGTGGGCGTGCTCCTGCTGCGTGTGCACGTCCCAGTTAAAAAAACACCTTTTTGTCAGCCAGACCCAGGTCAAAATGAACTCTGCTGTTCTCCCAGAGCTGTGATGCTGCTGGGGAGAGAGGGAGCTGAGCTTTGCTTCTGCATCCCTGTGGCTGTTGGGGAGGTGGGAAGGACTCCGTGTGGAAGGGGGATGTGTTGTCCTGGGGTTGAGGGAAGGAGAGAGAGGGCTGGTGTGAGACTTCCCTTCCCCAGAGCTGATGGGCTGGGGCTGCCCTGGGTGCAGAGGGACTGGTGGGACTGGTGGGACTGGAGCAGCAGCACAGCCTGGCCGTGTCTCTGCACCTGGGCTGCCACTGCTCCACCAGGGATGCTGGAATGCTCAGGGAACATTCAGGGAAGCCCCAGCTGCCTGCAGAGAGCACCAAACCCAAGGCAGGTGTGGGACAGACCCTTCCTTGCTGCCTGAAGAAGGGCTGGGCTTCTCCCAGGAGGGTGTGAGCTCAGGGGAAGGTGCTTCTCCTCATCAGTGAATCAGGAGTGGCAGTCAGGAGCAGAGGTTTTAGTTAAACAGCTCCCTGATAGCTGGCACCTTGAAAAACTCTGTGTGTGCCATCCCTTGATGAGCAGTTGGCATCGGAGCCACCTGAGGCACTGGGATCAATTCTCAAGGATTCTGTAAAACCAGCTAAATAATTAAAACTAATAATAATAATAATGAAAAAAAACTCCCACAACCCTGACAACTCCAATGTTTAAAAATTCAACGTTTTGATGAAATATTAAATGCTAATTATTTCCTTGCACTTGTGCTGGCACCGCTTCTCTTGATGTTGGCAATTTAGCATCACACAGCAGTAATTGAAGTGTATTGTCAGCTTTTGTGTTACATTTACCACCCAGGCCCCAAACCCAACACTCCTAAAGCCTCTGTTTGATTTTAAGTGTTGAATACTTTGAAGTCTGCTTTAGTGGATTCATCATACTGCTGTGAATACCAAAGCCAGCTGACTAAATGGCTGGTGAAAAATGCCCCTGTGCTTGCTGCAAGGAGCTGCCAGTGTAATTTCAGCAGTGAACACAGAGAGATGGGCTCAGTCGATACACCAGGCACTCAGTGAAGTGCAAAAATCAGAGGGCAAAAGGATATTTGGAAAGCATTTTATGGCTTTCATGTTTTCTGTGTCATTTTAATTTCTACTCAGCGTGGTTGGATTAATTATTTGATACAAAAAAGGAAAGGTGTTGAACTTGGCTCAGGGTGGGCAGATGAAAGATGTGACTGGCAGGGGAAATGCTGCATATATTCCTTTGTTTACCTGCTTTCCTTTCTGTGTGAGGATGCATCAGTGCCTTTTTTGGAATGTGGAGGGGGCACGGGGCATGAATAGAATCATAAAATTACAGAAGTGCTGAGGTTGGAAAGACCTTTAAGGTCATCCAGTCCAACCATCAACCAGCACCAGTACCCATGTCCTTAAAGTCCACATCCACTTGTCTTTTGAAGACTCCATTTTTCTGAAACTGGAGAAATGCTTGCATTTGGAGTTATTTGTCCTGCTGTTTCATTGTCTCAAAGACATTCAGGCAGTTTTCATGGACAAAGAAAGCTTTTTTCCCTCCCACCAGAGCAGTTTATGAGTCTTCTAACTGTTCTGGCATGCAGTTCCAGGATTTCCAAGGCAGGCAGGAGATGCACATGAATGCACATCTGGGAATTGAAGGATTTGTTGCTTTGTTGGGAGGTGCTTTGTTAAAACCAACTCTCAGCTCTGCAAGAGCAGCTCCAGAAGACAGATCAGAGTGGGAGAGGCACTGAGAGCCCAGGGATGCTTTGAGATTCCCAAAGCTTGGCTCAGAAATTGGTAATTCTGGGAATTACCAATAAAAGACTGTGACATCAAAGCTCCTGTAACTTTAGCACCTGAAAAAATCACAGGAGCTTTCCAGAAGAAACAAACACATCGCTGTTCTCCAGAAAAAAAACCCCTCTTCTTTCTTACAGTATTGTGAGAAAAAATACAACTTTATGGTCTTATCTTTCAATGGGACTCCTCTGAAAAAGATGCTTCGTTAATAATGGAGTGGGTTTTTCTTCCTTGCAGGTCCCCGAAGACAATTTTTACAACTATAGAAATGATAGAGCACAGATTGTAATCAAAACCAAAATGAGACTGTTAACCTTGGCAGGCCAGGACTTTGCAATTATTTATTTACCTGCGAAAAAAGATTACCTTGATTGAGCTTTGCAAAATTAAAATCATTTACAAAACACATTATTAAATTTTTCAGGTGTTTGTTCTATTCATTACCCAGGTCACAAATTGTTGTGATCAAAACGAAGCTTTAGAGAAAAACCCATGCTAAGTGAAGAACCTTTAAATGCTGCAACTCTCTTCACTTACGAACCTGAAAAAACCCACAAATCAGTAATAGTACAGCTAAACCAAACGACTAAAACTTGGCTCAGAGTCCGGAAGGGATATTGTGGGATGTGTTTTCAGCCTGGAAGTTGGACATTGAAGGTTGACACTAAATTCTGAGCTCTTGGGGGAGAGAGCAGAAGGTCTGGGTGAGGATCCCCAGTCAGCTCTTCCCACTGTGCCCAGCCCAACAGGAGCAGCAGCTCCCAGTTGCTGTCACTGCCCTGGACTGGGGCAGTGGGGTGTGCTGGTCGCCACATTGCTAAGGAGAAATGCTTCTAAAAGGGTAAAGACACAATGATTTGTTCCTGGAAGCCTCAGTGGGGGTGGCACACGTGGGACAGATGGCAGCTCCTCCGTGATGGGCAGTGCCTCCTGTCCAGATGCCCCAGTTCTGGCAGAGTCACCAAAAACTGATGCCTGGCGAGTCTGAGCTGGAACAGAGACTAGAGAGAGCAAAAGGAATAAAATGGGGATTTATTGAAAGGATAAAATGGGGATTTATTGAAAGGATCCACTGTGGGCAGTGCAAGAGCCCAGCAGGGGCTACACCCAAATCAAATCCAAGATGGATCCTGGTCACGAGGTTTTACACTTCTATAAGTTTTGGTTCCTCTACATTTGGGGTCAGTTGTCCAACCCCAGCCCCAGGCTGTGAACTCTCAGCCCCCTGGAATTTCCCCTTTCCCTCACTGTTGTTTCTGATTTTTTTCTCTTGTCCTTCATTCTCTAGTAGAAAGGAATTGTTTTGTCACTACCTTGTGAAGGGAACTCACTAACACCTAACATGAAGAGAGCTACCTATTATGAGAGGCTGCCTGGACCAGAGGCTGGACAGGGTTAGAGGAGTAAAGCAGAGATTTATTAGAAGGCTTCCAAGGATTCACCTTGGGCACTGCAAGTGCCTGGCCAGGGCTACACCCAAGACAGACTCAGAGTCAGGAGTTCTCACACTTTTATCAGTTTTTCTCCATCCCACATTGGGTTCACTGTCCCATCCCAGCTCCAGGTTCTGCAGTCCCACCCCCCCAGATTCTCTCCTCAATTCTCTGCTCTTTGCACTTTTTTGGGGCTGAAGCTGCAGCGGTGTCCTTGGTTGTGGGGCTGGAAAAGGATTGTTTTGTGTGCCTGAGCTGTGAGCAGAACTTGGAACACTTTGTACGGAGCTCAGAGCTATAAACTAATGCAGTACAGAGTCTGGGAAATATAAAAGCTAAAACTTAGGGCATCACCAGTACCATTATCCGTGCCCAGAGGGGGACTGGGAGTGCTTTGAGGGCAGGTGTGCACATCCAGGAGCAGTGTGGGTGCTGTGCTGGGCTCCCTGAGGAGGGGGTTTGCTCTCAGGAGCACTGGGGGGGTCCTGCCCTGCTCGGGGCTGTGATGGCAGTGCCGGGGCTGAGCAGTGGACTGGACTTCTGGCTGTACTTGGCTTTTCCTGGGCATTGGTCTCTCAAAACCCTGATTAATGAATAGTGCAGGGAGGCTTCTGGTCATGGTGCTTATCCAGTGCCTGGTTTGGAGTCTGGGGGTGATTAAATTAGCATCTCTAGCCAAGTCTAAACTCACTAATAACTTTTAAAAGCACAGACAATTAGCAGACTCTGTGGGAGAAGAGCTTGCACAGAGAAGCAATTTAATGTGCTGCCAGCCTGTGTTTCAGTGGACTGTATGAATATACCAGAGGTGCTTTCCCAGCAAGCTTCATATACACTGAGTTTTCAGGGTTCAATAATCTTCCTGAACTCAAGAAAGCATTAATCTCCTTCAGGGAGCAAACAAAGCAAGTGGGGAAAAAAAAGAAAAAAAAAGAAAAAAAAAAAAAAAGGCAATTTTATGAAGGATAAATTGCCCTGTTGTTCCTGCCAGTGTTCTCAGAGCAGCTCCAGCCCCTGAGCTGATCCTCAGGGAGCTTTGCAGGTACCTGGGTGGGTCAGACCCATGAACCTCTGCCTGGAGCTGCCAGGGATTTGGGAATCCTGCTGGATGTATTCCCTAGGGAGTATCCCTGCAGGCACCATTGCCCATCCTGGATTGCTAAACGAGGAGCCACTGGGTGAGCAATGCAACATTCTGGGGGGATTGCTGTAAATCCAAATGTAAAACTCCTGACACAAGACCTGTGCCCACTTTCTCCTCTTTGTTCATCACTAAAGCAGGGATGGAGCAGTGGACACTCAGGCTTTTGCTGCTTGGTTTCCTTAAGGGCTGTTTGAACATTTTCCATTGTGGTTTTTGGTCAGAAAGCCAGATTTACAATGAATTTTTGTTTCCCTTCTGCTATCTGGAAGTTTTAACCTTCTTTTTGAGGATGAAAGCTCAAATAGAAAAAACCAGAAAGTTTTAAGGGCTCTGAACTTCGCTTTCAGGTGAAAATTTGTTTCAGAAAGCTCATTTTACAAAATAAACAAAATATACCCCACCCAGCCAAAGGCAGCTTTAATATCTGTGAGTGTTTTGTGCAAAAGCCACAATTTAGTGATCAGCTCTGTGCTGGCTGGGGTACAATGGATGTTTGAGTGCTCTTTACTTTGGGTTTTCATCTATTGTAGGGTTTTCTGTGGGCTGCCCTCAACAACCAGCTCTGTTTCAGTGAAAGAGAAAGGGGATATTGTAATTGCTGCAAATGAGTGGGAAATGATTGGAGGTCTTACAGGATTGAACATTAAAGTTATTACAAAGAAGTGAATGCTTGGAGAGCATTAAAGCTCAGCCCCTCTGCTTGGGCTGGTTTGTGTGGGTGCAGAGTTGATGGGGGCAGAGAACTCCTGGGGTGTCCCAGGGGTTGGCCCCATCAGGGGTGGGGGAGCAGAGCTGTTAATGATGTTAAAATTAACCCTGAAATACAAGAAAAGTGAAGGGAGGAGGGAGAACAGAAAAAGAAAAAACTCATTCTGGGGGGAGAGCTCATAATGAGCCATTTTCCCTCTCCATGCCTGCTTTTTTTTTTAATTTTATTTTTTATTTTATTTTATTTTTTGGGAGGTTCATGTATCGCCAGGAAATAGAGGCTGAGCATCAAGGAATGAAAGAGTGTGGCTGTGAATGGAACGAGAACAACAACTGGCAGGCCACAAGGGTTGAGCCTAAATATCAAATCCAGGCTTGCTATTCTGAATGTGAGGCACACAGGGCCAGCTAGAAGTTCTGTCTGAGTTTTCTGTGCCTTTATGACAAAAATTCTCACGTATTAGTGAGGGATTAAAGTCATTTAGAGGTGCAGAGGAAGCCCCTCCCTCCTTCCTCTCCATGAATTGCATGGGATCAGTGTGTTCTTAATGCAGGAGAATCCATCAAATTCCCTTTTTGACCGGAGCATTCCTATAAATTGGAGGTCCTAGCATCAAGGATTTGTGAACCCAAAGTTGTGCTCAGCCAGCCACCAAGTGGGATATTAATATAAATAACTGAGGTTATTAATAGAACCCAGCAGCCAACATATGGCTGTGTAGTGGAAGCAGAGTAAAGCATAAGCCACACATTCCTTTTTAAGAAGATACATTCACACCTCTCCCTTCACACAGGATATTTTTGGGATGCCTCCACAGTTAGTCTGCTCTGCCCAACAGGCTATTTTTATCTCACAACACGGCTGAGTGAAGAAAAATGGTGTTTTAGCAACAATTCTGTGCATTTCAAACCCACTCCCTTCCAAAATAACCCCACCCCAGCAGATGCAGGTGGGAAATGGCAGTGGAGTGCTTGGATCAGCACCAGGCTGGGGAATTTTCTGGCTGCATTTCCAGCCTCAGGCACAGCTCAGCTGAGCTGTGTTGTGCTTTTCATGGATTTCAAATGCCATTATAGGGCTTGTCTGGCAGAGTGCAAGCAGGCAAGGGCCACGCTCCCATCAATTATCTCAGCACCTCTCTGATTCTGGCTTGGTTTTTTTACAGCTGAGACTTGAAGGAGTCTCAGGGATTGTCTTCAGCCACATGAGCTGCTTGTGTTTCCAGTTTTAGCTTTGGGGGAAAAATCTCAACACCTGATCTTACAAGCCTTACCTGGCTTATGCAAATAATCTTGATTTCTCTCTTGAGGGACTGTATGTCCATCTGTGTTTTGTGCAAATTGAGGGTAAACCACAAAATCTATTCTCGTAGGTGGTAGGCAGGGAAAATTTCCAATAGCTGCCTGTATCATTTATTTCTCATGCCGTATTCTTAACATGCTTAAAATTAGAAGTTTCTAGGAGTTGCAGGCTCGGAGGCGTGAGGACACTCATCCTGCCTGCCAGCATCCCTTTCTAAGAACCTGGGAAGATGAGTGGAGCGTAGATTTTTTCCCATGTTGAAGTTTTATAAGGATGAAAAGCTCCGTGTGGAATATATCTGTGCAACTTCAGTGGCAAAAATTGCTAAGCACATTATATATAGATAGCAAAGTGCCTTCTTTAGGGACTGCCACAGACTGCTCCTGAGATAGCTAAGCAGACAAGTAAATAGTAAAATATGGGTATATTTAGCACTCCAGAAGGCAATGGATGATGTTCAGCCTTCACATCACATGGGCTCTTAAAGTCTTTACCTCTGTGTAATCCCTTGTAGTCAGCACTGATGTGGTGGCACATTTGGGACCTAATTCCAAGCTCCACTGCCAATCCAAGTACCAAATGGAGAAGGAGAGTTTTGGAAGGTAAAAACCAGAGGCATCCTGACTCATGGATCATGAGTAGTGGGGAAGGAGAGCTTGGTGTTTCTTTAAAATCCTTCAGAAAAAGTTTTTTGAGGAGCTTTTCCTTGGTGTCATACCAAGTTACTGCCTTGGTTTGTCTCCCTGATGCTCTCTCCGTGCATCTCTGGGTGACTTTTCATGACTCTGGGTGATTTTTTTATGTCTCATGCTTTCCCACAAGCTCAGAGGTGTTGTAAGGAGTGAGCAGAGCTGGCAGCCTGTCTCGTGTGGGGTGACACAGTGACAGTAATCCTGAGTGGCTCTTGTGTGTTCCTGGCATGAACAAGGAGCAGTCTCGTGGAGTAGGGACATGGCAGGAATTGGAATTCAAAATGCAAGAAATTCCCAGAATATTGTGACTGAAAATCAAAGCCTGGAGAAGAACACAGGATTTGAGGCCTTGGGAAAAAACTTCCAAGCTTAGGTGCTAGAAGTAAGAATGTAGATTTAAAGCTTAAAGCAGAAATATGTTAAGTAGAGAAAAGTTTAGCTAGAGAATTTAAGATATAGAAAGAATAAAAAGTAGTTGCAAAGATGACAGAATAGGTCTGTGTGTTAGAACAGGATTGGCTGAGAAAAGTAACGCTGTAATTAGATGAAATTTCTTAGTATTGGATTAGAAATATAAATATCTTGGTTGGCAGTGTTTTATTGGTTAATAAGTCCTTAAAAGTTTCTTGTGACTTCTGGTCATGCTCTCAACACCTATAACAAGAACTCATGCTTTCTATAGAAGATAAGAAAAAGGAACCACACTTTCTAAGCAGCCAGAAGTCCTATCTCACTGCCTCATTTGGAATAAGAAAGAATCCCCATGGAATCCCTGTGGGAGCAAATAATCAGGGAATCCAAACAGGCAGGGAAGTGACTGGGGCAGTAACCCACAGGTGCCTGCTGAAAGCAGGGAGAAAAGAACTTCATCCCCTCCCAGTCTGAGGAGTGACCATGGCGAAGGGGGGATTCACACCTGAACTCCTGCCTGTCCCAAACCCAACAGCCAGACTCACACCTGAGCTCCTGCCTGTCCCAAACCCAACAGCCAGACTCACACCTGAGCTCCTGCCTGTCCCAAACCCAACAGCCAGACTCACACCTGAACTCCTGCCTGTCCCAAACCCAACAGCCAGACTCATATGGAGCTCCTGCCTGTCCCAAACCCAACAGCCAGACTCATATGTAGCTCCTGCCTGTCCCAAACCCAACAGCCAGACTCACACCTGAGCTCCTGCCTGTCCCAAATCCAACAGCCAGACTCATATGGAGCTCCTGCCTGTCCCAAACCCAACAGCCAGACTCACACCTGAACTCCTGCCTGTCCCAAACCCAACAGCCAGACTCACACCTGAACTCCTGCCTGTCCCAAACCCAACAGCCAGATTCACACCTGAACTCCTGCCTGTCCCAAACCCAACAGCCAGATTCACACCTGAACTCCTGCCTGTCCCAAACCCAACAGCCAGATTCACACCTGAACTCCTGCCTGTCCCAAATCCAACAGCCAGATTCACACCTGAACTCCTGCCTGTCCCAAATCCAACAGCCAGACTCACACCTGAGCTCCTGCCTGTCCCAACCCAACAGCCAGACTCACACCTGAACTCCTGCCTGTCCCCTGTCCCCCACCTCATCCCACCAGGGATGTGTGTGGGTATGAATGTGGATGAATATCCTCAACAACTGCAGAAATGTTCTTACAAAAGGCCAGGAAGAGGGGAAGAATAGGAGATGGATGCTATCCAAGCGAGGTGGTGGCTTTGAATCAAAGATAACACTTGCAAGTATTCTTCTCTGCTGGCTCCCTGGGGCTCTGGGGGACAGCAGCCCCTGGACAATCCCAGAAATTTTGTTCCCAGAAATTGCAGGGTCATGTTCCATCCCCTTCCTTTCCAAGCCTCCAGCCACTAGAGGGAGAGAATGCCACATATTTATAGCTTCGTTTGCTCGTGGGGATGTGTTTAATGAAGGAATTCACCGAGGCTTTCCAGGCAGTCCCAAAGCTTAGTTTAACCCCTTCCTTTCTCCAGGCTAATTTCATAACTGCTCCTGAGATCTGGCTCCCGGAGACCTCAGATTGCAAACGCTCTGGGAGATGTTCAGTGATCCCTGTCCGTGTTTTACACCCTGTACTTTCTGTCGAGCATCCCTGCTGCGAAATGGCTTCGTGGAGAAACCTTTGGCTCCTGCTGGATGTGCCTGTCTGCTCGTGTTACCCACAGCCCAGCGCACCGCGAGGAACTGGGACACCAAACCCCCTTCCCCTTCTTCTTGGCAAGCCTCAGCCCCCTGGAGCCCATGGGCTGTTCCCTCTGCTAGGGTAAAACAAGCCCAGGAGGGATGTGGTTTCATTTGGAATTAAAGCATTGTGTCAGTAATTATTGTAGGCAGATGAGTTTTAATAATTTCAAAGGATACCAGCAAGGAGTTGTGGGTTGAGGGGAGGGAGCTTTAAGAAGGCAATGTCAGAAAGTGAATTTTATTCACTTTTGAAAGTGAGATCAAAACTTTCCTTTGTATATTGAACCCAGTGGGGACGACCTGTGGAAGTGTGAGGTGGGGACTGTGGGATTTGGAGCAGTCTGGAAAAGTAGCTGGGAGTGAAAGCAGCACGTTGAGTGGTTTGGAGAATCCCAGCCCTCAGTTTGCTGTTCATCAGGGGAGTTCACATCCCTCTGCACATGGTGGGTGTGGAAGAGAAAATCTCTTTGCTTTGCTTTTGATTCCAGAGGGTGACTCAAGGCAAGGCTCTCTCAGAAGGGAATCCTCGCGATGCTTTAGCAGCCCGAAGTATTGAAGGAGAACATTTCTCTGGGAAATGTTCCTGGCTATAAAAGTGAATAGTTCCAGTTAATAGAGAGGCTCAGCAAAGAGTTTTCCTTAGGCTGATGGAGCATCCATGCAGATAATGCCCCAGCTCAAGAAGTTCTCCTGGTCTCAGCTGCTCCTTTCCCCTCCTGTTTCTCTTGCCCAGATGTGCCCTGGCTGGCACAGCTGATGGCAGGCACAGGGAAGCAGGGAGGGAAATGTGCAGAAACCTTGAGTTTGACTTGACCCAGGCACACTGGAAAAATGGGCACGTAGGGACTAAATGTACATCACTCTGGTCAAAACACTCCTCACTGTCCTGGTGTCCCTCACTGGACACCCCACACTTGGAGGAGCTGCTCCAGGAGCCCTCCCTGCTCTGCTGTGTGCTCCTCCCTGCACCCCTGGGTCTCCCAGCACGTCCTGGTAACTCAGACTGACTGAGGCCATGAAAACAGGGCTGGGAGCTGAGCTGCTTCAGCTCAACAGCCAGGGCCAGGGGTCACAATTTGAATTAAATAACAGAGCGAGAGGAGTGCTGGGTGAATGTAAAAGGCTCCTCCATGGCTCTGTGCATTCTGATGAACTGTGACCACAAATACCAGCTGCTTGTTAAGCCCTCACCTGCCTGGAGGAGATGAGAGGTCCTGGGGGACCAACCTCCTTGCCTGGTGCTTTGCTGCTGGAGAGCCAAGCTGTAAAGTTGTTTTTGAGGCAGGAATCCCATGGGCTGGAGTGGGAGCTGTGCTGTGCCTGGTTCAGGAAAACCAGTTCAGTTCAGTTCAGTTCAGGGATTTGGATGTGTTTGTGGGTGTTGGACCAGGCTGGGCTGCCTCCTCCAAAGGCACCCAGCTCCAGTGAGATCCCTGGGAAGAGAGAGGGGACAGGCAGGAGCTCCATGTGAATCTGGCTGTTGGGTTTGGGACAGGCAGGAGCTCAGGTGTGAGTCTGGCTGTTGGATTTGGGACAGGGAGGAGTTCAGGTGTGAGTCTGGCTGTTGGATTTGGGACAGGGAGGAGTTCAGGTGTGAGTCTGGCTGTTGGATTTGGGACAGGCAGGAGTTCAGGTGTGAGTCTGGCTGTTGGGTTTGGGACAGGCAGGAGCTCAGGTGTGAATCTGGCTGTTGGATTTGGGACAGGGAGGAGTTCAGGTGTGAGTCTGGCTGTTGGGTTTGGGACAGGCAGGAGCTCAGGTGTGAGTCTGGCTGTTGGGTTTGGGACAGGCAGGAGCTCAGGTGTGAGTCTGGCTGTTGGAGTTTTGAGGGGGCAGGACTGTGAGAGCCCCCAGGCCATGAGACAGGGCCTTGTTGAGGGCCCTGGAGGCTCCATCCCCTCCTGCATGGAATGTCCTCCAGGCACCAGGGAGGAGCAGAACCTCAGGGTTTATGGATTTACCACTCCCTCCTGACCTCAAAATTCAAGACCCAGGGCAGCATTTATTGTTTCCCTGTCAATCTTCTCGTGAAGAGCAATACTAAGCTCTAGTTTTCTTTAAAAAAATATCTTTTTTTGGCTGCAGATCTCTTAGTACACAAATGAAATGAATTTATATATGAGCATCGTGGTGCTTCTAAAGCCCTTTCAGTTTCAAATTTAGTTTTATTCCTTTTTTTAATCTCCATAGGATTTTCCCTAAATAAGCAGAAGTAGGGCAGTGCTAGTGACAGATGGATGTAAAGAAGACTTGGATGTTGGAGAGACTTTACTGGGCTGGGATCTGAACTGGGGTGCTTTCCTCATCACCCAAAAAGTTTAATTTGTCTGCAGGTTATTAATTTTCACCTCTAAAGCAGAGGGCATGGCAACAGAGAGCGTTCCCTGGCAACAGACTCCTTGGGTTCATTAAAGCAGAGGTGGGAGGTTTGCAAATGGAAGAAGTTGAGTGATATTAGCAAATCAAATGGGTTGGGGCATGAGGAGCCTTGTCAGTCAGGTGGGGGTGACAGGAGAAGGAATAGTAAACAACATGCAAACCATCTTGAAGGAGATGTTTCGGAAGGAGGCAGATCCAGGATTTGCCTGTTTTCCTGCCTTCCCAAGGGCAGGATGGACTGCAGAGGGCTGGGAGGAACCTCTGTGAGTCTGAATGAACTGAAGAGGTTAATTAATAAAAAAAATGGTTTTGACAACCAGGTTTCCAAACTATGCTTTCCCACTCAAAGTTCCAGTTTGTTTTGATCCTCTCCAAAACTGAAGCTGGTATTTAGTTAGTAAAATCCCACAAAAAGCTCATGGAGGGGAGTCTGTGGGAGCATGGCCATTCCCAGTCCTTCCCGGTCCATGCCCTCCCTCCTTTCCCATGGAGCAGGCTGTGTGAGCCACACACCTCTGCCTGGAACCAGATGGGGGCTGTTTGCCCTGTGACTGCTAAATATAAATACTGCAATTAATTAATAATGCCCAATGCATAGAATTAAATTAGAAATAACTCGAGTTTTACCAGCACACAAAGTGTGTGTACAACTGATCCAGACTGGAGAAGGGGTTTAGAGGAAGGGAAGATAGGTTTGGGTTGTCCTGTCTGTCCCTGCCAGTGTCCCCCTGTCACCTTGGGAGGTCAGGGGAAGCTCCTGGTTCTCTGGTAATGATCTCTGTCCCTTGCTGTGGTATAAACATCCAGATCCCAATCACATCCATCAGAGCCAAGCATTTCAGGCACTTGTTCCAGTCCTATGGTTCTATGAGTCTATAATTTATGACTGAAACTATCTTTGTGTCAGAGTTAGTTCAGGAGGACACTCGTATCTGGGCTTCTTAATATGTCATCTCCTATTAAAGAACAAACAAACTCCCTTGTAATGTACCATAAATAATAATAATACTTTGCAAGAGCCTGAAGCGTTGTGTTATTGCTGTGCTAATCAGAGAGGCACTGGGCCATTAGGAGAGTATTCCATGGGGTTTGGGATTTTTTCCTGCAGGAAGGTACGTGTTTCATAGCTGTGTAGCGTGGCTGATTGGTTTATAAAGCCAGGCTGGATAATTCCTAGTAGAGGTTAGACAAATTCCCCTCCTTTCTCATTAATTAACCTGTAGGATTTGGTGCCTGTTCTTTGCAGTTCAATAGAGACAGTGACTGCAGGAACATATTTGTGCTCTCTGATATGGAATGAAGAACATCTGCCTTCTGCAGCAGTGAAACACCAGCGTGTGACAGGGCTCTCCAAAGGGCACTGCCAGCCTCTCCTGCCTCAGGGAGGAAATTCCAGGCTGATATTTCCATAGGAAGGTGTTGCCTAGGGGATGCTGTCCTATGCAGCATTGTGGCTGGGGAGGGAAGACAGTGGGTGAAAAGCAAAAGAAGGGAAATCCCCTCATGAAAACAGCAGCAGGGTGGGGGAAAAAGCATTTTGGGAAAAGTTCCCACATCCAGAGAGTGGTTTAGACAAAACTCTTCAAGTGGGATTAAGGAAGGGAGGCCTTGAAGGTCTACAGGAGATTCCAGGGCTGATGTGGTCACACAGCAGCAGGAAGGTGAAATCTTGCAGTGCTGCTCTCACAGGCTGCAAGGAAATGACCCTTCATGTTTGGGATGCCAGGGATGTGTTCTGGGTGTCTCAAACGAGGGTGCTGCTCCCAAAGGCTGCCCTGCAGGACTGTGAATAATGCTGGGAGAGCAGGGTGGGTACTGGGAGGACTGCATTGGAGATTGGGAATGTTGGTAATGTGTGTTAATTCCATGACTCCAGAAGTGTTGGATGAGGCACAAGGATGGAGGCTATTTTTGCTGTTTTGATGTGATTCTGAGTGTCCTTCTGCTCATCCCCAGTTGCTTGGGCTTTTGAGTGGCTCTTCAGCTGCAGGGAATTAGGAGAAAATAAATTACATGTGGAAAAGTGGCATTAATCTGATAATTTAGGCAGTCACTGCTACTGCATAGGTAAGCACAGCCCCTTTCTTCCCTGCCTTCAGTTCTGTGCTCCCCTGTGAGGTTCTTGCCCGTTTTTTGTTGGTATCACTGGCAGTCACAAGGAGACTCCAGACTGGGCTGGGGTGTCTGAGGGTGAAGCACACCAGCTCATTTTGGTCCTTATTCTGGAGAGAGAGAAATTTTCAGAGGCTGTGACAGGTCAAATATGACCAGACCAGAGCTCTGCTGAGACTGCCTGGGACATTGAGTTGTGGACGAGCAATCCTCCAGTTCTTCCTGGGGATTTCCTCTGGAGTGATCCCCCAGACAAACCACCTGAGCAAAGCCTCATCCCTGCCTCCCCAGGTGGTAGAAATACCTTTTTTTTTTTTTTTTTTTGCAAGCTAAATCCCAAGGCGGGAGCCTGCAGTTCAAACTCAGTGCCCAACCACCACACCCTGAAATCTGCCCCTGTTTCCCTGTGGGCAGCGTGGGTTTTCCTACCAGAGCAGTGCCTGTGGCACAATTCCACAGTGCTCTGTGACTCACAGCCAGCTCGGGGCTGTGCTTGGGCATGTGCCACGTCTGGGGTGTGCTGGGTGGGCACAGAGCCCACTGTGCCCTCAGGTGTGCTGGGCTGTGGCACAGGAGCCAGCACCTGGTGCCCTTCCCTGGAAGATGCTTTCTTCCAGTGAGGGAAAGTGGAGAATCAGAGGATCACTGAATATCCTGAGCTGGAAGGAGCCCACAAGGATTGTCCCAGCCCAGCTCCTGGCCCTGCATGGGACCCAGAAGAAGCCCACAGGTGGCTTTTCCCTGCTCCCCCTGCTCTGGCAGGGACTCCAGGCTTGGTCCCCTGCCCGCTGGCTGCCTGCAGAGCACTTTGCATTGACAATGAGGCAGCAGAGGTGCATTTTCTTGGCAGGGAAATGCAGCTGGGTTCTCTCTGAGGTTCCCTGTGCCAGAGAAGACGTCTGCCCCACTGCTCTGGGCAGGATGGGATTTGTGTGCAGCCCGTTCAGAGATTTGGCTGATCTTGGGGCTTTCTTGCCTTTCAATACCTTCGCAGGGAGCTGGAATTAACCTGACTACTCTTGGTTTGCTTCTCAAATCATCTGAGTGTAAACAAGGCATAGGAAGTGAAACAGTGGAATATGAGCCTTATTGACAGGCCTGATCAGCAGCTGGCAGGAGGAGAGAAACTGGGATCACTCCTGCTCGTTTGAAACAGTCCTCCACAAATACTGTCCTCCTCCAGATCCACATTCCCAATTCGAGCTACAGGGTGGGATGTGCCACACAAATGCCCCTCCATTTGCACTGCCAGGGTGCAAGTTTGACCAAAGTGAGTGAAGTTCCTGGGGTGATGGATGCAGTGCATGGTTTAAAGCTGATCTTGTGCTTAAGAGGGTTCTTGTTGGATTCTGCGTGTGTGTGCTGACAACCATGCAGATATCATTTAAACTTTCCTGATAGAAAAAAAAATATTTAACCTTCAATTGGAGATAATCTGATCATTGCTCTATGTTTTCAGTCCAAGTTTTTGAAGCAGTGTCCATTCAGGATGTCTGTCTGTCTGTCAGTTCTGCTGTCCCAGCTCTCCCAGCCCCTGCAGCTTTTGATGAGGTTGTGCTGGCTCTGTCTGACATCCCAAACAGGTGAGGTACCTGTGAGATCTGATTCCAGAGCTGCACAAAGCCGTGGCCATCACCTGCTGCAGGAGATGGGGCTCTCCCTGGAGAGGACCAGGATTGACAGCACATTCCAGAATGGCTGTCAGAGGTGGGATTTTCCAACTAGAGCCCTCCTGTGGATGTAGATAACTTACCTGGTGTTTCTGCCACTCGAAACTTAGGCAGAATTCCAAAGTTTGGAATACAAGCATTTGCCTCCTGACTCCTTCTTTTGTCAGGCATCTCTGGGAATAATGATGGCTGTCAGTGCCTGTACAGAAGGTGATGGGATATGGCTTGATGGAACTGGAGCAGGCTGCGTGGGGCCCCAGCAGTGCAGAGATGCTGGGCAGCATCCCTCCAGTCCTGCCTGCACTTCTGGTCTGGCCCATTTCAGTAAATAAGTGAAGACACCTAAGCTCTGATCCTACTGAGTGGCACAGGACCAGCAGAAAGTGGCAGTCACGAGGATCTGTGTGTTGTTCCCTGACTCAAAATCTCCAGCTGCACGGGAAATGTGGACTCCTCCAGAGGCCAGGAGCGGGAGATCCAAATGCCCTTCTGCCCTTGAGGCGTGGAGGAAAAACCCATGCACACACAACCCTAAATCCTCTGCAGCTCTAACTGATGAGCTTGGAGCTTCTCCACAGATTTTACAGCATATCCTGTGCGTGGATCCAGCATGTCCAGTGTCCCCAGTGTCCTGCCTGTGCCCCGAGCATGCTGCCAGCCATTCCCCACGCTGCCGCCACGGTTCCTACCTGCCCTCTCCTGTCCCTAAAGCCCAGCTGCAGATTCACCTGCCAAAGAGGGGATTTTGGGAATATTGGTGAGGCATTTTCCTGTACTCAGGGGTGTGTCAGTCCTCCTCCAGGGCTGCCCCTTCCTGTGGGCACCGAGCCCCGGGATGGCTGCGCCACCGTGAGCGGCCCTGGCCAGCTCCTGCCAGCCCCTGTGTGTGTGTGTGTGTGTGTGTGTGTGCGTGTGTGTGCGTGTGTGTGCGCTGTGCCCACCATGGGGAGAACCATGTCCATGTGCGTGTCCCAGCTGGAGCATCCGCCAGGATTCAGCCCCGTTCCCAGTTGGTTCTACACATCCCATATGCTGCCGCCGCCTCTCCCAGCCAGCGCCAGACACCGAGATCTCCTCTCCCTCGACGTGGTGGGTGGCAACGCTTGAACCAGTGTATTTGCTTTCTTAACTGTGCAGAGGGGCTCTGGTTTCCTTGCTGTGGTCAGAAAGTGGGGGAAAAAATCCGGGGAAACAGGCAGGGGATGAACAGCAGGAATGGGGAGCGGGGTGTCGGTGCTGGGGGAGAATCACCCCGGGCACGGCAGGGCTGGGCTGGGCTGGGAGCTTTGCTTGCAAGTGGGAAGGGGACTCCTCAGCATGAGGACCTGCTGCCCCTCTGAACGTCAGCAAAATCTCCAGCCCCTTGCTGAGCGTGGAGCATGTGCTGGCTCTGCAGAGCCGGAGTCCTGCAGCGCTGGGGACGAGGGCAGCAGGGCACGGGATGCCCGGGGCGCTGGGCGACTGCGGGGACCCTCCCCAAGTTCGCGTCTGTCTCCCCCTCTCTTCCACTCCCCTCCCCTCCTGCAGAGTTTTAAAGCACAGCAGGGAAAAAAAAAAAAAAAAAAAGGAAAAACGAAAGGACATCCCCCTCCCCTCAAATGCCTGGGTCCGTGACTGAAATAAATAAGCACAATCGCAGGTAGTGAGGAGGCTGCTGAGAACGTGCTCCTGACAGGCACGGGATTGCCGGGCTCGGGGATGGCTGACTGAAAGCTCCAGCCTAGGGTGGGGGTGGGGGGCTTCTTTTTTTTCCTGCCAGCTCTCGCCAGGCAGTAGGGATTTTTTTTTTTTCCCTTCCCCTCCCTGATAATAAGGACATCATCAGAAGCAAGATGCAGTGGCTAAGGGATGGAACAGGAATGGTGAGTTCAGGTAGCTATGTCTTTCTCTTTTCCTCTTATTGCAGTACTTTGACAGGGAAGCGAACCTCCGTCCTATCTCCTGACTCCTCCTTTACTCCCTGTCCTTGAAACCATTGATCACTCTGTAGCCATTTTATACACTCTGCATTCCCAAACTGCTGAGCAAAAGGAGAAATTCCAAGGAAGGAAGGAAGGAGGGTGGGCACGGCTCGGGGCGTGGGAGGGAGCGGCAGGGCTGGGGAGGGGGTTCCATAGGGCGAACCCCTGGGTTGGCAGAGTGGGGGGACAAGAAGAAGAAGAAGAAGAAGAAGAAGCAGCAGCAGCAGCAAAGGCTTTGCCCGGTTCTCCGGCGTGTGGTGGCACACAGGAGCGCCAGCCCGGGGCTGGGTGCTGGCTGGGGCAGCCGGGAGCTGTCAGCTGTGCCCCTTTCGGAGGAGGAGGATGATGATGATGAGTTGCGGTGCGGGGGGAGCGCGGCGTGCAGCATTCCTGGCACAGGGACACTCCTCCGGCCGAGTTCCCCCGGGCTCCGCAGGGCCCCTCGGTCTCGTTCAGAAACTTCCCCGAGAAGCGATGCGGTTGTTCCTGAGATTCTCCTCCAGCTCGCTCTCCTTGCCCAGCTCTCCTTTACAATGGCATTTCCCCCCACGGCTCCGTGCGGGGATGGGATTTTTTTTAATTTTTTTTTATTTATTTTTTTATTTTTTGTTGTTTTTTTTTGGATTTGCCTTTCCCTGATGTTCTCCGTGCTGCTCGGGCATCCTTGCGGGGTGGTCCCGGGTTTGGAACCCCGCTCTGGAGCTGGCGTCACCCGCGTTCCGGCTCCGGGGGCACCGGCAGATGCTGCTGGCAGCGGGGAGCCTTTGGGAGAGATCCCGGGATCGCTGCCCCTTCTCCCCCTGCCATCCATCCCCGCTCCGATCCTCACGCGACCGGGGCCGGGGGGTTCCCGAAAAGCTCCGGTTGGGGTGTAGATATCAGCCTGCAGCACAACACACGTTATTTCAGGGTCCTGTTTAAGGTTTTTCTGGCACCCAGCAGCACCTCGGGGGGTTTTGCTGCTGCCTCCCGCCCACCCGGAGCATCCGGAGGGATGGGATTTCTTTCTCTGTGCTCCTCTGCTCACACTTTGCCCCTCTCCGCCCTCGCTGTCAGGGATAAAAAGTGGTCCTGGAAGCCGGATGAGGCTCTTGTCTCTTGTTCCTTTTCTCCCAGGTGGCTGCTGAGCCCCGCTGGGGAGGGGCTGGGGATGGTGCAGGACAAAGTGCTGTTCTAATTGACACAGCACAGGACTCGGCACTTCCCTGCCCTCTCATCTTCCCGGATTCCTTCCTTGCTGCCGGCTGTGTTATTCTGTTCTCATTAGTCTGATCTTTGCTTTCTCTTCGAGAGAAATTAGAGTGGTTACTATAGCCTGTAATAGAAGATATTTTTGGGGGAAAGTAAAACTCCAGTGATTGATTCTAAAGCAGGTTCTACCGGGGAATTTCCCAGTATTGCTCCTTCTAACAAAGGAAAAATAAAAGAGAGAGCTGTGGTTTCTATATTTTTTACAGCAGTCCAAGAACCTCAGCAGCATTTGGAGATACTCCACATATCTCCAGATAGCTGAAAATAATAAACTATTTCAAGTAAAACCGAACCAAATAAGATAAAGCCAGCAGAGCTGTTGGCAGTCCCTGGCAGTGAGGAGTCTGTTTCCCTGGGGATGGGTGGCCTGGGGGTTCAGGGGCTCCTGCCCTTGGAGCACGGGGATACTGGGAGCACCTAAAGCCAACACTTGGTCCCTACAAATTCTGCTCCTTTAGCAAGACAAGATGTGTTGGTCCAGATGTCCTGGCCAAGTGCCAGTGTGGATAGCAATACTCCCTCCAATGCAGATTTTCCTTGCTGTCCCCAGTGGTAAGTTATTTGAAATTTCAGTACTTCAGATGTTGATCATTTGGTGAACTGTGCTAAACAAGTGAGTTATTCCACACCAGGAGCAGCTGCATTTCAGCAATTCAGTGGGAATATTATTACCTCAGTCTGCTGGCTAAAATGTACTATGGAGCCATCAAGCAGCTCTGTTTGCTCCTGGGTGAAGCTTGGCTGCTCCTCACACAGCCTCCCGTGCCGTGCCCAACCTCAGCCTTTCATCCAGAGCGTCACTGGACCCATTTCCACAGGCACCGAGTCTCTGTTACGGTTTTTCAGCTGTATTTTTCACTCCAGTATTGTTTTCTGTGTGCTGCTAAAGACCAGCAATACCCATTTATTCTGGCAGCATCCCTGGACTTTGTTCTGCTCAGGCACATTGGTCGAAACCTGGATTTTAAGCCTGATTTCTCTTGAGTTCTGCACAGCACTGATTTATTCAAAATGCTGTTTTCTGTTCTCAGTTTGGGTTCAGGACTCAGATCTGCTCTGTTTCAGAGTTTCTCATCTTTAAGAAGCATGTCATTAATGCTTTACAAGGAGTACCTTTTGTTCTTGTGGCAGGTGGCTTTTTCTTCCCAAATCAACCCCTAAACCCAAGCTATTATTCCATAATATTAAGCTGTCGGAGCTTCTTTTTCCCCTCCTTTGCATGTGCTGCTTCCCATTTTTTAAACAATTAATCTTTTCCCAATTATGCTGGCATCCCACGGGGGTGTTTTCCATGCTTCAGTGGTGCCACGTTGCTAAACTCTCTAGTATCTGTTCCTAACCTAGAAAAAATTCAACTAATTGTCATTGGTAGTGATGAGAATCAATCTGCACATCTGAGCAGTGTGTGAGTGCAATGATTATTTGCTTTGGCATTCTTCAGAGGATATTGATCCAGCACGGTAATCAAATGAGTTGGATTAAATCAGGACAAAATACAGCCTCTTCTGGAATTTTTTTATCTGACAAGGCCTGAGTTTTTTCCCCAAGTCTTTGACTGTATTACAAGTAACACAAGTGTGAGTCTTCCATGGTATTTCCTCACAAAGGGTCTCCTTTTGGGTTTCATGTCGTGCCTGTGAGAGTCCAGGTGAGTGCAGCCATCCCCTTCAACAGACCCAGTCCCAGCTTTTTTCTTTTACAGCCATAAATAGTGATATTTTTACACTGCCTATTCTTCAAATACTTAAAATCAAGCTGCTGTTGATATTTCCCATTTTTCTTGTAAGCAAAAAGTAATCTCTTGTAAATCATCACAACCTAAAAGATGGTGACAGTGAGTGAATCAAAGGGCCAGATGCTGCAGGTGGGGGAGAAGCCCCTGAGTGGGGCAGGTCAGCAGCTTTTTTCCTCACTGACTCTTTTCTACCTGTCAGTGTGAAAATCACAGGGTATTGGAAGTACAAAGTACACTTTGTAAAAAAAAAAAAAAAAAACCAACAAAAAAACCCAAAAAACTTCTCAATGTGGAGTCTGGAAAAGAGAAGTAATAAAAAGCGGTTTGGGTTTGACTTTTGTTTTTGAAAGATTGGATAAGCAAAAGCAGCTGGTAGAGAGCAGCCAGGCCAGGGCAGGATGGAAAGAGGAGCTTGTGGTATCCAGGCATTAGGGAAAAACAGGAGTGAAGAGGCCCAGAGCAGTTTTCCTGCAGAGATCAGAGGGAGCAGGGAGAGCTGGCTGCTGCTGGAGCAGTCCCAGGGAAGCTCCTGAGTGCTCTGGGTGTCCTGCACAGGATGCTGCCCTGTGGCCTCAGCAGGGAGGGATTTTCCACAGCAGAGTGGGAAGTTTGGAAGTTTGTTCCTGTTCGCCCAGGTCTCCTGTCACTGGAGCTTGATGCTTGGCTTGCCTGAGCTCTGCATGCATTGGAGAATTCCGTGGGAGCCCCCAAAGCCCAAATGCAATTTTTTGTGGGATTTTTCTTACATAGTTGCTGTTCAGTTTGCCATTTCTCTTCCACTTTGGGGCTGCTTTAAAACCTCACAGTTACAGCCTCCTGCTGGTGCTGCTATGCCAAATGTCCAGGTTGAGAAAGAGCTGGTGTCGTGATAAATAAAAATATTTGGATAAATCCCTGCTCCATGCTGATGATTATCCCAGGAGGGGCTGGGAGGAACGCTGGCTCCATTTCCATGGCTCTGGCTCCAGTTCCTACCTGCTGAATAATGGACACACCAATAACTCCCCTGTCTCTTGAGATACATCAGGGATGTCTGGAAAAGCCTGGGAGGGTGCCACAGGCATGGCAAGCAGGATTTCTGTGGAGCTCTGAGCAGGCTGTGCTTGCTGGGAAGCCACACACCCCATGTGGTCTCCACGTCCATCTGTCCCTCCTGCTCAGGGTTTCAGTGTTTGAGCTGCCTTTGCAAACCATGAGGTTTTTTAAGTGCTGAGAACCTGATTTCCTTGTATCTCATCAAAGGGTTTTTCTTTTTTTAAACACTTCTTGAAAAATCTCTGAAATGCTTCAAGCTGACATCTTAATGTATTTATGACATTAGCTGCTTCTGCTCTGGAATGGTTGCTCTGAATCTCTTTGAGCCTGGCTGTTATTTTGAACATGACTAATTCCCTGAGTGACTAAGCTCTTAGATAATAGGAAAAATTCATCAAGTTATCTCGGGCTCCAATAGTTTCTATTGTTATGAAAAGACGACTTACGAAAAAAAAAAATAAAGATGCTTATTATGTAATATGGGCAGGGAGAGTAAAGACAAGTGTTGGTAGGGACTGGCCAGAGTGCTGTGCCTAGGAAAGGTAGGGGTGCCTTCTTTTAGTCTGTCTTATCTAGGAGCCAGGTTCAGCCTGTGAAATCTCCAGCTTAGTCTGGATGAGGAGTAAAGAGTTCCTTGATTGGAGCTCTGGTGTCTCCCACTGAAGCCAAGGAGTTGTGCTCTTGTTCAGAGTCGCTCCCAACCCCTTCCTCCCCGTTCTGCCAAGCTGCCAGTGGCACTGATGGGGTCCCTGTGGCACTGTTGGGGTCCCTGTCCCACTGCCGGGGTCCCTGTGGCACTGTTGGGGTCCCTGTGGCACAGCCGGGGTCCCTGTGGCACTGATGGGGTCCCTGTGGCACTGTTGGGGTCCCTGTGGCACAGCCGGGGTCCCTGTGGCACTGATGGTGTCCCTGTGGCACTGATGGGGTCCCTGTGGCACTGATGGTGTCCCTGTGGCACTGTTGGGGTCCCTATGGCACAGCCATGGTCCCTGTGGCACAGCCATGGTCCCTGTGGCACTGATGGGGTCCCTGTGGCACTGATGGGGTCCCTGTGGCACTGTTGGGGTCCCTATGGCACAGCCATGGTCCCTGTGGCACAGCCATGGTCCCTGTGGCACTGATGGGGTCCCTGTGGCACTGATGGGGTCCCTGTGGCACTGATGGGGTCCCTGTGGCACAGCCATGGTCCCTGTGGCACTGATGGGGTCCCTGTGGCACTGATGGGGTCCCTGTGGCACTGTTGGGGTCCCTATGGCACAGCCATGGTCCCTGTGGCACTGATGGGGTCCCTGTGGCACTGATGGGGTCCCTGTGGCACTGTTGGGGTCCCTATGGCACAGCCATGGTCCCTGTGGCACTGATGGGGTCCCTGTGGCACTGTTGGGGTCCCTATGGCACAGCCATGGTCCCTGTGGCACTGATGGGGTCCCTGTGGCACTGATGGGGTCCCTGTGGCACTGTTGGGGTCCCTATGGCACAGCCATGGTCCCTGTGGCACTGATGGGGTCCCTGTGGCACTGATGGGGTCCCTATGGCACAGCCATGGTCCCTGTGGCACTGATGGGGTCCCTGTGGCACTGTTGGGGTCCCTGTGGCACTGATGGTGTCCCTGTGGCACAGCCATGGTCCCTGTGGCACAGCCATGGTCCCTGTGGCACAGCCATGGTCCCTGTGACACTGATGGGGTCCCTATGGCACAGCCATGGTCCCTGTGGCACTGATGGGGTCCCTATGGCACAGCCATGGTCCCTGTGGCACTGATGGGGTCCCTATGGCACAGCCATGGTCCCTGTGGCACAGCCATGGTCCCTGTGACACTGATGGGGTCCCTATGGCACAGCCATGGTCCCTGTGGCACTGATGGGGTCCCTGTGACACTGATGGGGTCCCTGTGGCACAGCCATGGTCCCTGTGGCACTGATGGGGTCCCTGTGACACTGATGGGGTCCCTGTGGCACAGCCGGGGTCCCCTTGGCTGTCACACAATTGTCACCAGCTGCAGGAGGGCAGCTCTGGCCGTTCCTGGAAGGCAGAGCCTGTGCTCCCTCTCCCTGCAGGGAATCCCACTGTGCTGGGAGAGGGAATGGATCCTACTGGCATTCACCTGCCTCGCTTGGAGAAAAGGGAAAACAAAATAGGGAAAAGCTATAAACTTCTTTTTAATGCTGGTAAAAATGGGTGCGCTATGTTCTATTCATACACCTACTGCTATCCATTTGGAATTCCTACTTCATCAGGTTGGCTCGCACTGTTTTCTTCATTAAAAGAGTGCCAGATTCAATAGGCTGTTCCCTCTCCTTTTGCGGGGGGAGTCAGAGAGAGGGGGAGAAAACGATTTATATGAAACACATCCAATTCTCTGGGTTAATTTGTGTGAAGAACATGAGACCCGTGGGTCAGCTCCTTAATGAGATGGTTTTTCCTTTTCTTAGTGTCTGGACAAGGAGAAGCCCAGGGAAGCCAGAGCCAAGTGTGGCAGGAGGGGGGTGAGGAGGCTGCAGGGAGCTCTGGCCGATTGCTTTTCCCCCTCATCCCCTTGCAAGTGCTGAAATGCACCCTTGGATTTTCACGCCAAAGAGTTTCCCTCTTTGTGCAGCTGAATTTCTCAGGGACCCCACTGGGGGCACTGACCCTGAATTCAAAAGGGTTTAGTTTTAGTTTCTAGCAGGTAATTTTTTTTTTTTTTTCACCCACCACTTTGTCCAGACATGTGGTGATGTGAAAATTCTGCAATTTCGTGTCAGTGTGCTTGGAGGGAGCGCTTGTCTTCCCCCAAGGAAGGGACTTGCCTTGGATTTTTCTGCAGTTGAGGCTTTGCTTTCTTTACCTTTTCCCAGGCTCAACAGTGAGCCCAAAAGCTGAGAAATAAAATTAAGGAGTAAAGGTCTCTGTGTTCCTTTAGGCCAAGGAGAGCTTACATAAGGTTGAAACGAGCATCTGAATTGGATGGGTCCTTTTAAACAGAACTTGCTCAGCCCCTGAAGTCTTTTTCTGTGACCAGGGTAATTGGTGTTACCACATCTGATTTCTGCAGGATTTAAGGGGGGTTTATTTTCTTTTTCATCACTGGGAATCTGAAGATGCTTCTGGAGTGTGCAGCAGATGCAAGGAGAGCAGAAAGCACTCGCAACACCATTGCCAGGGGCAGGAGATTTTAGTCTGTCTTAATGCTTTAATTTCAAGTAAACTTAAAAATAGAAATTTGTTGTTCTCACTGCAATCCAGAGGAGCACAGTGGACTCAGCCCCCCCAGCCAGGCTCTCTGTGCCATTCCAGCATGGTCTGTGCAGTGTCACAGGAGCTGTGGCACTGATTCCATTGCTGCTGTGGCTCAGCTTTTGGTGAAATTCTTGTGGCTTTTTTTCACAGAATGCTTGGAGCAGTGACCTGGAGATGCTCAGGTCCTTCCCCATGGCCACTGAGCTTTGTGCAGCTCTTGGCCAGGTGGTCGTGCTGCTGAATTCAGCCTCCAGAAGTGCTCTGTGTGCTCTAAACTTTGCACAAGTGGGCTTAGAAACTTAATTTCTTCTCTTTCCAGCATTCCCTGCCTTGCCACAAGGGCATCTTGCTTCATATGGTCCTTCCCTGCTCTCTCCCACATCTAACTTCTCCCTCACGTCACTGCTTTGCTGGCTCTCAGCTTATGCAGTCCTTTAGAAAGAGGAAATTACTGGAAAAAAGTCCCAAGTGTATGTGGACAGTGAGGAAGCTTTCCATTTGAGGGATGGAGTGGAAAGGCAAGGAGCTGTGGGTGACTGGAAAGTTAATTTTTCACAGCCAAAAATCAAGTCCAAGTCTCTATACAAGTATCATCTGTTTTGCAGTTTGGGTAAGGAATTTTGGGTGTTTGGGGATTTTTAAAGCTTCCCATGAAGCCATTCCATAAACGTAAAAGATTATGGAGGTTCTTGAGGAAAAATCTGCCCTTTGCAGCAGCTTTGCAGCTCTCAGGCTGGTGCTGCCATCTGGCCCAGGATGGAAAAGAGGGCTCTGTCAGGCATTCTGTGAGGAGAAAGGAAAAGGAGGCAACTCCCAGCTTAAGGAAATCCTCCTTTTTGGAAACAGCAAATCATAATCTCGCTGGCCTTTAATCTCTGAAACCCAGAGTTTAATTCCTGCCTAGATTAGGAAAATAAAAATAATGGTTTTCTTATAATCTCTAATGGAGTCTGTAAGTCACCCCTCACATGGTGTCCAACGTCACAGCAGCGTTTGTGAGCACGAGAGACTGGGAATGGAAAGGAGGAGCAGGTGCCCACACATCCCTGGGTACCATGGCTGTCTGTTCCTTCTTGGGGGCAGGATCAATTCAGCTGGGAAGTTTAAACTTCCCTGGTGGTGCCCTAAAGGTCTGGGGGTGGGTGCTTGAGCCAAAGCAGTTTGGGGTTGACAATCACCAGCAGTGTTTTCCCCTTGGCCATGGATTTCATCCATCCAGACCAATTTTATTCCTGCTCAGAATCACGAGCCACGCTGTGATTTGTTTGAAATTTCCCCCAATTCACTGAGACTTATCTCCTTTGGCCAAAGGGTTGCAGATTTGGGCTCCTCCTGTCCCATCCCAGAGCTGTGCCACAGCGGCGTGGCCAGAATTCTCTGGTTAATTAAGGTTAAGAATTTAGTGGCTCATTTTCTCATTTTCCCAGTTAATATAGAAGGTGGAGCTGGTGTGTTGACAAAACAGAGTCTGTCCAAGAGTGGAGGTTGTTATTCTGCACAGGTATCTAGAGCAGGACAGGGAATTGGAGCTGACACAGCCCCACACCCCTGGACTGTCCTGGCAAGGGGAATCCAGGAGCTGTAAGAATTCCAATCCCAAATCCTGGCTGCTGAGTGCGAGCAGGGTTTGCTGGGCTGCACGGAGCGGGGTGTGCTAATTACTGGAGACATCCATTGGAGGGAGACGTGGTCACAAGGCTGAGAGAGCCCGGTGTGTTCTGCACGGGAGGATTTGGCATCATCCGCCTCTGTGGCTCGCTCCAAAATTCCTGTCTTGTAATTAATGTCAGTGTAGGGCCCCTCTGTGAGTTACTTGGGTGTTATTTGGGTGTGCAGAGCTCTCTGTCCCATGCGTCCATGGGATGGATGCAGATCCAGAGCTGGATGGAGTGATGCGAGCTCCTTCCCTGCCTGCTGTCCCTCCGGAGAGGTGCTGAAATTCCAATCTCCTTTCTCGTCCAATCCCTCGCTGATCCTGCATCACTGTTTTGGTTTCAGTTTGAAACTGGGCAGAAACACTAATTTAGTGTAGTGGTTTTGGTCTGTTAATTTGAGATTTTGTTGTTGTTGTTGTTGTGAGATAGGATTAGGAGGACGGCAAAACGGGTTTAACTTTAAATGCTACAAAGAGGAACTTTATTACTAGAAACTATAAGGAAAAAAAAAAAACTTAGAATAAAACTTCAGACCACTTTCCCTCCCACTCCACACAGTTTTTTTCTTTCACACTGAAAACGTATAGAAAACAACTCGGTTAGTTTACTGTCTTTAAAATAGTCTTTTGCTAATTTATTTGGGAGACCAGACTTCCCCCTTTAGTTTATAGAGATTTCTACAAGAAACAGTTTTCTCGTGGCCTTGATGTTACAGTGATCAGCCACCCTGGAGAATGGAATTCTGATCACTGTGTGAAAATCTCAGCAGGTAAAAAAAAATTCAGGGAGCCTTTACAAACCACCACATTCGCAAACTGTGCTCCCCAAAGCTGCTGTAGTTCTGCATGTTCTGTGCACTGAGGGATGTGGTGTTTTATGGAACTGCTAAAAATCTTCCTCGTCTCGCTCTCTACAGAACGTTAGACCAAACTTCCCAGGGAGAATTGCACAAAGTTCAACTTCACTGTGGTTTTATATAAACCCCTGCTGTGTAGGTGTGCTTTATCAGTAAGGCTTCTAAGAGAAGGTACCATCCATTTTTGTAGTAAAATTAACATTTAGTGCATGCAGAAGACATGGGAAATTATATAAAGCAGGAAGTACTTTTGGAATACTGCAAATATAATTTAAATAGAAGCTTCTCTGCAGTAAATCTGTTTGTGCTGCTGTTAACACACACACAGCCTCCTCTGGAGCCCCCAGCCTGTCCCTGGGTGAGGTGAGGCACCCGGGGCTTTCCTGCCTGATCTTTTAGGGGGTGTTTGACCTGAGGAAGGGGATGCTGCAGCTGAGCCTCCCAGGCTGCAGCATCCTCCAGGCTGCAGCATCCTCCAGGCTGCAGCATCCTCCAGGCTCCCCAGGGCAGGCAGCCCAGCAGTGGGGACCCCACAGCCTCCCGTGTCTCCCGTGATGGGGGCTTTGGGGGCCAGCAGCTCAGGAGGGGCTGGCTCTGTGGCTCTGTCTGTGGCTCTGTGGTTCTGTCGTTCTGTGGCTCTGTGTTTCTGTGGCTCTGTGTTTCTGTGGTTCTGTGTTTCTGTGGCTCTGTGTTTCTGTGGCTCTGTGTTCCTGTGGCTCTGTGTTTCTGTGGTTCTGTGGTTCTGTGGCTCTGTGTTTCTGTGGCTCTGTGTTTCTGTGGCTCTGTGTTCCTGTGGCTCTGTGTTCCTGTGGCTCTGTGTTTCTGTGGCTCTGTGTTCCTGTGGCTCTGTGTTTCTGTGGCTCTGTGTTCCTGTGGCTCTGTGTTTCTGTGGTTCTGTGTTTCTGTGGCTCTGTGGTTCTGTGGCTCTGTGTTTCTGTGGCTCTGTGTTTCTGTGGCTCTGTGTTCCTGTGTTCCTGTGGCTCTGTGTTTCTGTGGCTCTGTGTTCCTGTGGCTCTGTGTTTCTGTGTTTCTGTGGTTCTGTGTTTCTGTGGCTCTGTGGTTCTGTGGCTCTGTGTTTCTGTGTTTCTGTGGTTCTGTGTTTCTGTGGCTCTGTGGTTCTGTGGCTCTGTGTTTCTGTGGTTCTGTGTTTCTGTGGTTCTGTGGCTCTGTGTTTCTGTGGCTCTGTGTTTCTGTGGCTCTGTGGTTCTGTGGCTCTGTGTTTCTGTGGCTCTGTGTTCCTGTGTTCCTGTGGCTCTGTGTTTCTGTGGCTCTGTGTTCCTGTGGCTCTGTGTTTCTGTGTTTCTGTGGTTCTGTGTTTCTGTGGCTCTGTGGTTCTGTGGCTCTGTGTTTCTGTGTTTCTGTGGTTCTGTGTTTCTGTGGCTCTGTGTTCCTGTGGCTCTGTGTTTCTGTGTTTCTGTGGCTCTGTGTTCCTGTGGCTCTGTGGTTCTGTGTTCCTGTGGCTCTGTGTTCCTGTGGCTCTGTGGTTCTGTGTTCCTGTGGCTCTGTGTTTCTGTGGCTCTGTGTTCCTGTGTTCCTGTGGCTCTGTGTTTCTGTGGCTCTGTGTTCCTGTGGCTCTGTGTTTCTGTGTTTCTGTGGCTCTGTGTTTCTGTGGCTCTGTGTTTCTGTGGTTCTGTGGCTCTGTGTTTCTGTGGCTCTGTGTTTCTGTGGCTCTGTGGTTCTGTGGCTCTGTGTTTCTGTGGCTCTATTTCTAATCCATGCCCTCCCCCGTGCTCGGAGTGGCTCAGCTCTTGCAGAATTCCAGCCCCAGCCCTGCCAGGCTCGGTGCTGGCAGTGAAACCCTCCCGTTGGGCTCCGGAAGTGTTTAGTGAGCATGTGTGATGTGTGCATCTTTGTTCTGGAGGTTTCCCAGCCTCTGCTGCTCCCCCTGCCCTGCTTTGTCTCCCCTGGCTCTGGGGTTCAGCCTTGAAAGCTCTCTGGCCCTTGCAGGAGACAGAGGCAGGGATGGGCTGTGCTGTCCCCAGGCCCTGGGGGAGTGTGGACCAGCAGAATATCTGCACTGGGCTCCTTCTAACATTTCCTCTGGGCTCCACACCCAGGCTCCCTCTGTGCTCACTGCAGTTCAGAGGAAAAGATATACTGGCCATAAAATCCCTCTGAATTCGGGCTGGTTGTATGTTCTGGGGAAGTAGTTGCTTCTTCTGAGACTGAAACTGGAATTTCCTGGCTGTTTTTTGTGAGTTCAGGTTTATGTTTTGGAAAATTGCCTGTGTTGTTTTGGGAAAGGATGGTAGCAATAATAATAAATATTCCACATCTATTACGTGTTGGAACTAAACGATCTCCAAGGTCCCTTCCAACCCAAATAATTTTATGTTTGCTATTCTGATTAGTCTAAAATTACATCAGACAGACTGGCTATCCTAAAAATGGATCATTGATAGAAAATGCAGGTTTGGAAGCTGGGGATGAGGCAGATCCATCAACTAGATCCAGCCTGGCATGTGTGCTAGCGGGGCAGCCTGGGGCAGCCTTAAAGCAGCTTCCTGTGCTTGTACAGGTGAAAAAGAGCTTTTCACTGTCCTCCAGAATGAGAAACTCCCTGCCTGGACAGAGCAGGGGCCTCCGATGCTGGAGAGACACCTCCCAAAATAAACCACCTAAGGAACCCCAGCTGTTCTTGTTTCTATTGCTGCTCAACACAACCCACCCTCTGCAGCTACAAACACATCCCAGCCCAAAATTGCTCCAGAGCTGGTCAGAAATGAGCAGGATGGTGCTGACTGAGTCTGGCACAAAGCAGTGGGTCAGACTGGAGACCATCGAGGGAGACCCAGTGAAGCCTCAGTCCTGCCATGGTTTCTCCTTTGATGGTGTTTGGGATGGATACAGGACCCTCCTGCTTTTGGGGGAACCCTCTAGCAAAAAAAAAAAGGAAGTAAACCAAGCCTTGCATTAAACAGCTGGGTTTGGTGTTGGTGTGAGTGGGGCAGAAGCCTTCATTAAATTAAACCAAACCTTCATTAAACGGCTGGGTTTGGTGTTGGTGAGACTTGGGCAGGAGCATCATCCCTGTCCCTTCCCAAACGCCGTAGCCCTGGAAGGACGCTGCGGGACAGGCTGGCCCTTGCTGGGGAGGCTGAGGTTAAACCACGAAGCTGACCAGGTTCAGACATGAAAGTCCTGCCCAAGTCTCACCGTTTTCTGCAGGAGAAGCAGCGAGGTGCTCGTGTGGTGCCTGTTGGCCTCGTGTCTGTGTGGGAACGTTCGGAGGCGCAGCTTTCCTGGAAGGTGCCGTGCTCAGCCCCCGGATGCACATTTTAGTGCATTATGCATATGCATTGGCAGCACTTCTATATTTGTCTTTGTCTGGAAAATCATTTGCTTTTTCCAGCTGAGTGTATCTGCTTTGTGTGCATTGTGATGCCTCTCGGAGGTACCTGCTGGTTCTGGGAGCTGAGATGGGGGTTTGGGATAGCACCTGGCACCTGGACCATAAACCCTGTGTGTGTGTGTGTGATTTTAATGTAGGAGTGAGCATTTCTGGCTGCTGCCGAAGGAATAAAGATCCTCCATCTGTCCTCGCCCCCCTTTTATAGCTCTCTGTCTGTAGAGTCAGAATTCAGATTAACTCTTAGATGGAGACAGCCAGCGCAGCGCTGAGTGGAGAGGTCACAGGATTCCTGATGGGAGAACGATTGTACACAGCTAAACCGTGATTCCCCCTGCCCGATTCCCACATTCCGGGCTCACACCGAATTCCCCGGTTACCACGAATCACCTTTTTTTGTTGTTGTTTGTTATTTTTGGCCGCTTTGCTCCGCGCGGGCTTTGGGGGCTCGGTATTTTCCAGGGAATCTGGGCGCCTCCAGAGCAGCCGCGCATCCCGGGGCGGTGCGGAGCGGGATGCGCGCGGCTGGGAGCCGCATTGGAGCCGCATTGGAGCCACCTCGGGGCCGCTTTGGAGCCGCTTTGGAGCCGCTTTGGAGCCACCTCGGGGCCGCTTTGGAGCCGCTTTGGAGCCGCTTTGGAGCCACCTCGGGGCCGCTTTGGAGCCGCTTTGGAGCCGCTTTGGAGCCGGAGCATCCGAGCGCTTGGGGAGCGCGGGGCAGAGCCGCGGCTGCGTGGCGCTCGCTGTCGCGGCGGGCGGAAACCTCGCGTATTTATGGAGCCAGAGCTTCCTTCTGCGTTTGAGTGACAGCCAGGATGCCGTCGCTGCCTGGTCACTGGAGCTGATTTGTATGCGCCAGGGTCCGCCTCGCTGCGAGGGATGCAGCCGCAGCAGCTTGCAGAGCTGTCACACTCACACGGGCTCCGTATCTGCACTGGCTTGACGAATTAAAAAGCGAGCCAGCCAGCGAGAGAGAGAGCCGGAGAGACAGGGGGGACGAGACAGAGAGAGAAGCTCGCAGACAGCGCTCGCTCTTTTTCCTACAGGAAGGATTTTGCGTCCCGAGTGCTCGCTGGTTGTGATGATGCTTCACTTAGCGGGCTCAGAATGAGCTAGAGACAGCAGATAGGGGAGAAACTAAAGGCAGAGCACAAAGCATTACGAACCAGCCCAAAACCAGGATCAGTTTTCTCCTCTATTCTAGCATGGTGGATGTATGGACAGTCTTACAGAGCAGAGGTTGACTTCTCCAAATCTGCCAGCCCCACACCTCGAACACTACAGTGTTCTGCATTGCACCATGACCTTGGATGTTCAAACGGTGGTCGTTTTTGCAGTGATTGTGGTGCTATTGCTTGTGAATGTCATACTCATGTTCTTCCTGGGCACTCGTTAAATGGATTTTTTCTCCTGAGCTGTTGGGGGCTACTACTACCACTAGCAATTCAACAAGAGAGCACGAGCAGGAGAGAGAGAGAGAAAGGCAAGAGAGAGAGAAAGAGAGAGAGAGATTTCTTACTGAGGGGGGAAACGCGTTGAGCTTCAACATGGCCTCGCTGTGATATGTATGACGTTGGTATTATTATCTCTCCCTAAATCTTTTGTCATGTCTTTGTCTTTTAAGTATGCCTTTAAGTGTAGCTGCTTTTGCCGGGGTGTTAATGTGATAACAATAACAGCGGTCCATGGTTGTGTGATGGAGTTGTGCTTCTTTAGGCAGCAGCAGAGTGAAAATGATCTGTCTGTGGTGAGCTCTGGCTGTGTTGTTTTGCTTTCCTTTGAAATAGAGGCTCAGGTTAATAATAAGTAATTTTTTGTGTGCGGTTTCTAGCAAGCAATTAATGTGCAATGTCTGTGAGAGTAACCATGTAGGTGCCAGGTGAGAGGTGCTGGTGTGTGCAATGGAATTGAGCTATGGGCATTTTTAAGGGGGGGGGGGATGTTTGAGAAATCTTATTAAAGGATTAAATCTTTGCTAAAATAACATTCAGCCACAAAAAAAAAAAAGAGAGAGAGAGAGAAAATTCTACTTCATGTATTTATCTGTGTTGCCTTGATGATCTGATTTGATTTCTCAAGATTCAGTCCCAAAGCATCCAAATTCGATGTCCACACTGATGTAACCCAGCTCCTTTTTTTTTTGAGAGATGTGAGAGGGACCTAAACATAACCTGCTGGGGTTTTATTCTAGTTGTATGTGGTTTCTGTCTCTGCAAATTGGGAAGGAAGGATCAAAGGGAGAAAGGGCAACGCAAGCTTTGTTTTTCTTTGCTAAAGCAACACATACGGAGGGGTTGGGTTTTGCTTTGATTTTCTAGAAATCTGATTTTGGCTTTCTTTTCTTTCTTTCATGTGTGTGTGTATATCAAATTCTGGGGAATGTATCTAAGAAAAATCTTTGCCCACCTCAAGGATAACAAGCTTTTGAGATGGGTTGCTTCGCATGACTTTATTTACATTGATTTTCTGGAAAATGAAGTGCTAAGTTGTGTATTATGGGCTTGCTGGAAAGGTGTCCAGCAGTTAGATGTGCTTCTAGCCTGAAATTTCAATGTTTACAGCTTGGAAGCAGAGCTGGCTGGGGGCTCCAGTGGAAGCACGAGAAGTTTGGAGGGAATACAAAGGGAATGTCTGGAAAGAGAAATGCCTTTTCCTCCGGAAAAAAAATCTCTCTGTTCAGTGCTTCTGTTAGAGATCTTAGGAATTTTAAAAAAATGTGTTATTTTCCCCTCCAGAAAAATCAGAATTGCTTACAATGAACAAAAATACCAGTCTGAAAATGTTTTTTTTTATATATTTTGCTGATGGTCATTGGAAATTTATTGCCTTGATAATTTAATTAGTTCATGCTAATTCCAGCTATCTATTATTTATTTGATGTCCTCTGAAAAAGAAAAATTAACCATGTAGCTGATGGGTAAAGACAAAGCTGGAGGTTAGAGATGGAGACATGGAGTTATTTCCCAGTGAGGGTTTGTGTGCTGGGAGTTAAGTGCTGAGCAGGGCTCGGGAGCTGATGGCTTTTCAATGCTGGCATGACTGAAAACGGAGTTAAATTCAGCAAACTTGGCACTTCCAAAGTGCTTTTAGCTCTAAATAAAAGAGAAAAAAATTTTTTCCCTTGAATCCCAGGGTGGGAATAATCATCCCCAAAAGTGTTATGGGGCAGTAGCTTGTTTTAGTGGGGAGGAAAGCCACGAGATCCTAGCCCAGGAAGATGCTCCTGTGCCTGCTGGCTCTGTTCCCCCTCTTCACTTGTAGCTGTCTGCAAGAGGTACCTGCTTCACTTCACAGGAGACAAGAGTCAATCTTCTCTAAAAAAAAAAAAAAAAAGCAAGTGAATAAAATTGCTGCTGAGGATGGTTTGTGTTGTTAAACAGCTCAAATTTGCTCTATTTGCCTGTTGGCCATCCCGTGTCATTAGTTTTATAGGTTGCAGAATCTCCTGGAAAGGTAATAAATGAGCTGAGATCACCATGGAGAGGGAATCGATCAAACAGCAGCCAAAATGATCCCTTCAGGGGAGCAGCAAAGGGATTTGGAGGAGAAAAGGTTTAGAAATGAGCAAAAACCCAAGCCCAAAACTGAGCAGTGAGTTCCAGCGGGCTGTGGCTGTGAATGTTTATTTTCTCAGGGCTCTCTGGCACTAAGGTTTACCTTTCAATACGATTTCTACGAGGAATGCCCAGTACCCACCAGGGTTTCCTGGGTGCATTCCTCCATCCAGAGCTTGTACTCTTGGGGGGATATTTGGGAATGAGTGGTGGCTGTTCCTGCCGTGCCCCGGGGCTCGTTGTGCTCTGCCCCTCTGGTTGCATCCCTGGGCTGGGGTGTGCTGGGGCTGCACGGGGAGCACGAGGGGTTCTGCATGCTCAGCTGCTGGGAGCCGAGTTGTTTTTGGGAGAATTAATGTGATTTTATCGCAACTTTTTTTTTTTTTTCTCTTTGCCTTTCGTCCTCCTGAAGGCTGGTGGAGTTAAAGAAGGGAAGTTAATACAGAGCAATAGGAAATCTGGCAGCAGCAAACTTTGTTATTGTAGCAGCACCGTTCCCGTTATCTCGGGCTTCCTGTTGGAATTTTGGGGGGAAAGAGAGGAAACAAGAGGTGAAGGAGTGAGTGAGGGCTGGCCTTGCTGCTTGTTTAGCTTGCTCCCTGTTTCCCAGCCCAATGCCCACCTCTCCAGCCCCTGCCCCAGCCCTGATTTTGTGGTTTGGCATTCCCAGGCGTGTCCGAGCTGGACACAGCGCCTCGAACCCTTCCTGAGCACCGGGAGCTTTCTGGGGTGACAGCACTGCCAGTCCCCAGCAGATCCCTGAGCGGCTGTGCCTGCAGCATTCCTGGTGCCATTTGCATTCTGTGACACATCCCTGGGATTGCAGCTTTCCCGTGGGACCATCCAGGTCACGCTCGGGTCCCTTGGAGGTGCTTCCACCCCGTGACTCCCCTGCATTTCTTCGCCTCTGTGGGGATGCTCAAACCCAGGGATGAAGCGGAGAAGTCATTCCTTTAAAGGAATCAAAACTCTGACCCTCTGGATAATTTCCCAAAGGGGAAAAAAAAAAAAAAACAACCTACAAATTTGTCTGCAAAAAGCATGTTCGTGATGCATATAATCTCCTTCAGTGCTTGCTGCTGCGTGTTTGCTGAGGCTGGCTGATGGGAGACCTGCCTTGCTGTTGTCTGCTTAAGCAGAATTCAATGTTATTTGCCACAGGATTCATGAAAATGCCTCTGCCTGTATCATAGCAACCCTGTTTCCCACAGTCCATAAAAAGTCCATTCCTCCTGAGCAGCGATCCGCCGTCTCAGAGATTCAGGGACCCTCCTCTTCATGGGGTAAGGGTGATGTTCCCCCTCTCCCAGCCCTTCCCAGAAATCCTAAGCATCGGGATGATCCCGGCTTGTCCTGCCTGCACGGCGCTTTTAATGCTCTTTCTTTAAGGCAGATAAAGTGCTTTCCTTTCGTGTTTCTAAAGGCTGCCTCCCCTACCCTGGCTATTTCCCACCTCTGTTTCAAAGCTCACATGACAGGTTGGAGGGGATGGGACAGCTCCGAGGTGTGTGACGTGGTGGCTCTGTCCTGTCCTGCCATTTGGCTTTTCCCTTGGGATGGCAGCAGCACAGTGCTGGATTTTGCTGTGCGGGGAGTGAAGATGTGCCCAGATGTGAGCCCTGCTGGGGGAATGCAGAGGTGCTTTCTCAGCCTGTAGATGACTGTTCTTAGGAGCTGCATGTTCACCTGACTCCTGCCCCCCCATCTGTTTGCATAATGTGGTTATATTTCTTTTTGGATCAGGTATTCAGTACACAGCTCAGCTGCTGTGTATAATGTCTGAAGGAAAATTGCCAAAAATCCATGTAAGTTTTTTTTGTTTGGGTTTTTTTTCTTGTTGTTGCTGTTGTTTCTTTGTTGTTGTTAATTTTATTTTTAATTTGTGGCTAGAACCCCTGTCTGTGTTGTTATTTCATTTTGTGGTGCTTGGCTTGTGTGTTCAGTTTTGAGTGCTCCGTGTGCCGTGCCTGCTTGCATGTGTGTCCGTGTGCTCTTGGAAGGATGATCTCCCCCGGGGAGGCTCCTGTGTTTTACATTTCCAGTGTGGATTTTCTCAGCTGGCTGTGATAACCGTGCTCAGTGTGTGTCTCTCTCTCTCCCAGTGAAATGTTGGAAGAGCTATTTTGGTAAAACACAAGGATTTGTCTCAGAGCTGCGGAGCCTCCAGAAGTTTGAGGAAAACTCCCAATTGTTAATAATTGTGTAAGAATTGTCCTGTTTCAAGAGGATGCTTGTACAGAGGATAGTCCTGGCTTTGCCACTGATTTACTGTATGGCCTTGGGCACGTTCCTTTGTTCCTTTGTTGCCTTGTGGCTTCTCTTTTCCGTCTGGGATGGAGGAATATCACAGTACTTGAGGTGGAGCCATGCCTGGTGTTCTCCTGTGTGTCCCTTTGTGGCCGGGGGACAGTGGCAGTGCAGGTGGGGGACCCGTGTGTGCCCACCTTGTGCCCAGCTCTGCCTACCTGGCTTTTGCCTGTTGGAGCTGTTGTAGACAGCAGGAGCTGTGGTGATTGATGCTTCCCACTAAAAATAGATGCTCCTGGAGGAAGAGCTGCTGGAGGAACTGTGATTTATTGTCTTTGTTTTATTAGTTGTGGTTGGTTTTCTTTCCTGAGTGGAAATGAGACTTAATCTGCAAGCACCCACAGATGGGTTGGCTCTAACCAGCAAAAGGCCACGTGGCCTCTGCTCCTTATTCCCGGTTTTCCTTGGGATTACTCTGGCATTGTCAGAAACACCACCCTGATGGGGTGTTCACAGGGGCAGGAGCTCCCCAGGGCTGTGCTGGTGGGGACTGTGTTGGGCAGCCTGAAAGCTTCACCACCTGAATTAAAGAGAATTTTGGGGGATCGAAGGGAGTGTGTGCATGCAAGGATTTCAAGAATTAGATCTGAATTTCAACTGACTCTAGTTTATCCCCACGGATGTAATTCCATAGGAGCGAACTGCTTTGGGGAGCCACCCCTCGTGCCATCACAGAGCTGGGGAAACTGAGGCACGTGGCGTTTGCAGAGTGGCACATTTTGGGATGGGGGTTAACAGGACTGGGATCTGGAGCAGTGGGGGAGGGTGTTTGGCACCGTGTTTGGGTCTGGGCTGTCTATTTTTGTGCAGACCTTGCCGTGGGGTAGCGTCTGGTGCGGGGCTCTGTGTGCTGAGCTGCTCCAGCGTGGCAGAAGATGAATTTTGGGGGATTTTGGAGCTGGGAGCAGCCGAGTGTGGCCGTGCCCATGTGAAGGGCCATGTGGCTCAGTGCCTGCCCCTCGCTTTGCATCAGCTGAGACGTATATAACACAACGTATGGGCTGCTGGCAGCCGCCGTGGGGCTATTTTCAGCTGCATCCACGCTGAGCCCGCCCTGCTCGCCTGCTGGGCTCAGTCTGCAGGGATGAGCTGTTCCCCAGCCCCTTCCCCTCCTCCAGGACCTGTTCCCCAGCCCCTTCCCCTCCTCCAGGACCCGGCCAGGATGGGCAGGGCAGGCACTGACCCCTGTGGGTGCTGGGGACAGCCAGCAGCCCTGCCCTGGGTGCTAGGGAGGCAGAGCAGTCTCAGTAAGTAGCATCAGTCACCCCGGCTCTTTGTTTTCTCTTTTTGTCCCTGGATAAAGCCCCGAGTGGATTTCCAGGCTGGTCACTGTGGTGAGATGAGCTGTGTGTGCTCCAGTGTCCTCCTGTCCTTCCGAGTGAGGCTGTCTGTCCCTGCCCGAGGTGCCCGGGGCTTTGTGCTTTGCCGGGGGCACTGAGGCTGGAGTTTCCTTCCCACTGCTCTGCTCAGCGTGCCTGGCTGTCCTATTGCCTGCCAGGGGCTCTGTCCCCAGCCCTGCTGCCCTCCTGTCCCACCTGGAATGCTGAGGACACTTGTCTGGTTCTCAGGGATGCTCTCTCCAGGCATCCGGGAAAATCCCTGCACGTTGCTGGGTTTGTTCACTCTCAGTCCTCGGGATCTTTACCCCAAATTTTCCAAAGGGTTAAGCTGCTGCTGGTGCCAGTTTTGGGGCTCTGGAGCCCCCTGCATGGGATATCAGAGCTGTGAGAGTGGCTGCAGCTCACGCTGAGAGATGCCAGGAGAGGAATGGGCCCAACTGCGAGGGCTTGGAAAGCAGAAAGGATGGAACTGTGCACAGAACTGTGCCCTTGTGATCGAGCAAATGAAGTCTGACCTCAGCTCCACACACAGGAGTGCAGAGCAAATCCTTAAGGATCCATCTTTTACCCCAGTAAGGGTGGGTTAATTTGCTGGGCATACCCGGGGAAAAGTTTTGTCAAGTAAAATCGTTCCATTTGACAGAAGCATCAGCTCTTGTTGGCATTATCAGAAAACAGGGATTTTTGAAAGCATTTCTATGGACCACATTCCCCTGCTATTTCTGCCGCTCCACTCTCCTGTATTGTGTTCAGTAAATCTGACAAGGTTCTCTCAGTACGTTGTGCACTGAAGTTTCTGTTCTGATACCAAATTTAGGGAAGGCTTGTTATCTACAGTTCTTTCTTCCTGGCTTGATAAGGTGCTGATTAATTTAATGCAACTCTCTTTCCTTATCTAGTTGAGCTTCAGTCAGTTTTAGTATAATCTTGAAAAAGCGTGATCGATCTTTAATGTTTGGTTTTAAGGTTTATTCCAAAGCCTTTTAAGCATGCTGGATGTTCGCTCTTTTGTGAAGTTCTAGAAGAATTAAGTTAAAAAGTAAAAATTCTGGAACCCGTTTTGAATGCAGATGAAACATTTTAAAGTTGCCCTAAAACAAGAAAGAGCAGTTGACTCTGAGGACGTTTTAGGTGTTAAAACAGAATTGTCTTACCTCTGGTGTTGGATGACTAAGGCAGGGAATATCAACAGTGCCCTTGGATGGGGATGAGGATGGTGCAAGGATGAAGGAGAGGCCTGTTCCCTCTCCAGAGGTGTGGGTGAGAATGGACAGGGGCACTGTCACCTGTCCTTGTGTGGGGAATTGTCCCCTGATTTTGCCAGGGCACGAGGAGCAGGCAGTGCGAGGAAATGGGGGCTGTCATCGGTGCAGAGCTTCTGCTGTGATTTGGTGATCAGGGGCTGACATCTGGATAGATTTTCAGTCTCCTCTGCTCCAAGGGAGATGGATCTCTGTTCCAATGCCCAGCAGCAGATCGATCCTATCTCCTGGATACTGAGGGCTTTGCAGAATTGTCAAAAAGTCTTTGCTAAGGAATTAAAAGTGCACCCAGGCACGGAGCGGAGGAACTAAACCTCCCGAAGCTGCAGGCTGGGAACAGATTTGCTTAAGAATAACAGGCTGCCTTAGAACTGGAAATCTTCAGCCAGGAGAAGCCCAGAGCCTGGGAAATGTGTTCCCAGGCATTTATTAACAGGAGCCAGACTGTGGATTGCTGGAATTCAGGGAGCACTGGCCCTGCTGTCCCCAGCACCCCTCTGCAGGGCTGGGTGCTGCTGACCCACGTGCTGTGGCCACCCCTGATGTGCCTCTCAGCCCCCTGCCATTTGCAGATTGTCACCGTGGTCCCAACTGCCACAAACCCCATTTTCCCAGCAGGATTTGGAGCTCAGCACGAGTCTGTGTCTGTTCCCCAGAGCGCAGGTTTGGCTGGAGGTTATGGGCAGTGCGTGCTCAGTGCTTCCCCCTTTGCCATCTCTCTCCATGGCTCCCCTGGTCCCTCCTGCACTGATAGAGTTGCTGTGCCTTGCCCCAGAAAGCACTGCTGGTTTAATCTCTGTTGTCCAGCAGCTGTCCCTGTCCTTATCCCTGTCCCTCCTCCCCACACATGTCAGGGCACGTATGTGCACACGCGTGTGCAGGCAGCGCTCTGGACACGGGCAGGGAAACCTATGGATTAAAACACATGTGCATATGTTTTCCTTCCTTCCCAGATATATTTTGGAAAATATGAGTCAGCAGCAGCAGCAGCAGCAGCAGGCATGAACATATTACATAATCTCTGGGAGCCAAGAAAACCTCGCAGTTTATTAGGAGGGAGGCTTTCTGCAAGCAGCAGCTTTTGCATCATTTTGGGGCCACACCTTGAGCCCCTCGCTCAGTGGCCTCATTTCCATCATATCCTCTTGTGCCCAATGCAGGGAAGCAGTCCCAGCAGCCTTGGGTTTTGTTATATTTTTAAACCCCCCCAGTACTGGTAGAATCTCAGTGCTGTGCTGTTGGTAACGACTTTTCTCTTGTTCCTTAACATGTTCTCCTGCACGGAGTCTGTGATTTTCCTTTTTGGTTCCCCCCACTCCCCACCTCCTGCTGTTTTCTCTGAGATCTCAGCACTGAGAGAAATGGCACATGAGTGCAGCTGGAAATAGCTGCTGCCCCCTCCACCTCCCCTCTGCTCACGGCCACCCACCTCCTCCACCTACTCCCAAATGGGAGAGTGAAGTCAACATCCACTTTTAGCCCTGGGCTGCTGCTCCTCGGCTCTCCCCCTCTCCCTCGCCTTGCCTGCCCTGCCCACACAGGATTCAGAAGGGCTTCATCACCATTTGAAGGTTCCTGCAGCTGGATGAACACTTGTCTGGTCCCGTTGGCACTCGGGGGATCAGTGCTGGAGCATCAGGAATGGGAGGGGACGTGCAGGGATGGGGGGGATTATGGACACACAGAGGAGCAAAACCAAAAACCCAAGCAAGTCAGACAGCAGGAATGGCAGGGGTTTGAATCCTCCATCCTGGGCACATCCATGTGAGTGCTGGCACGGGCAGGGATGGGAGCAGTGGGCACGGAGCCCTGCATGGCAGGTGGGTGCTCTCAGCTCTCCATGGTGCTGCATCTCTGCTCCTCCATCTCTAGTGCCAGCCTGTATTCCTGCAGCATGCCTGGAAAGCCTAGGAAGGGAATGGGCATTAGCAGAGTGAAAGGAAAGGAAGGAAAGGCCTTGTTTGTCTTTAATTTACCCATAAGAGCGAAAGGTTTGAGCCACTTTGATCTCTCAGGGCAGTGCAAACGCTTTGGCTGTGGCTGAGCCTGTGGGTGCCTTTCAGGCAAAGAGAAAGCTCGGTTGTGGGTTTCCAATATCAAAGCCTTCCCAAGGAGGCAGTAAATTGCCAGGCTGGCTGAGAGCAGGAGTGCAGGCAGCTCCGTGCCCTGTCTGGGACAGTGTCTGAGCCACTCTCTGCAGAGCACACTGAGAGAGACACAAGAATTGATGGTGACAGAATAACCCGTTTATCCAGAGCACTCTTGTCTTCACCCCCATTAGCTCTTGACTTTCTGGTGTTTGGAGACAAGAGGATTTAAAACTTCTGTATTTTTAAAACCACAGAAGTCTCTGTTACGAGAAATTCTAATGAGCTCAGCAGAGGGGATGGGCTTTTCTGTCCACCATCCATCAGGGCTCTCCATATTTTATTGAAAAGCCTGGTTTGAGCTTTGTCTGCCCTGGGTTTGGAGCAGCTGGGGAATGATGGGGCCCTCCAAGGGCTGGGATTTGGGGGAACTACCCCCATTCCCCACCTCTTGCAGCCAGGGTGATGCTGCAGGGGCTGTTTCATCTTTCGACATTTTTGTTTCTCTTTCTGTAAAATGCACAGAAGGAAATTGCCCTTTCCTCTTCAAGGGTTTGGCAAGTGAGGATGAGAAGTGCTGTACTGGAGGCAGGTGGGACTGCAGCAGATGGATGAAAAATGCCTCTCACCCTCTGGGGCTTTGCGGGGGCCCCTGGCAGAGCAGAGCTGCCACCCAGGAGCTCCCTGCTTTAATTTAAAGCAACATCTTGAATTCCACCCGAGATCCCAACAGTGATGTCAGCAGGGCTCCACCAAAGATTCATTTTGCCTCAAATATTTTGCATATGCAGCGTCAGAGCTCAGCCTTTTGTTTTTGCAGCTAGAGAAGAGCTCTGCACCTTGTTAGAGCCTTCACTAATAATACACTTTCTCTCTGTTATTAATTCATCTAAATGAGGCTTTTTTTGTTTCTCTAAGCCTTTTGTGGTATTTCTGTGCTGTCGAGAAATTAATCTGCATTAAGTAGAAGTACCTCAGTAAAACCAGGAGCTTTGGAGTAGCTGTTCAGCCTCTTGTGGTTTAAGCTCTTAGGCAGAACCACTCGGGGTATCCACAGTTCTCACCCCAAAGCCAGCAAAAAGAGCAAGGAGAGGCTCGTGGTACACAAAGGGAATGCACAAATGCCACCCAGGGCAGCCCAGCCATGCTCTGGATGCTGGCATGGTCTGGAAATGCTGTCTTTGACTAAGTGACACCATCTTAATTCCCAAATCTTTCCTTTTCAAGCTTCTGTGTTTGGCCATCCTCTCCCCCAAAGGAGGATTGTTCCCTGGAGTTCCGTCCTGTTCTGTCAGGACAGGCAGGACATGTCTGTGGTGGTTTTCTCAGCTGGCCAGGGAAGACTTCTGCTCCTCCTTTGAGGCTTCCCACAGCTGGAAACATCTCCCCATCACTGCAGTGGGTTTTGCTGCCCTTTTTGCCTCTCTGTTTCTCCTGCAGACAGTTTTACCTTTGCAGGGTTTTTCTAACTCTGGTTGAAATTCAAGCGATAATAATACTTGACATTCTTCATTCCGGCATCTTAAAAATCTTTTCTGAAGTTTTAAAGCCTTTGTGCTGTATAAATACTTGAGTTCTTCTTCTATTTTTAAATTAAAATGATGCCTGAAAACCCTCAAAAGTCAAATGAAGATCAAAGGCTTGGGAATACCAGCAGTTTTCTGTGTTATTCACAGCAGCTCGAGACCGAGGTTGTATTGGCCAAGTGCAGAGGGTCTGCTGTGCTCGTAATGATGCAATAATGGAATTATGGGATGGTTTGGGTTGGAAGGGACCTTAAAGCTCATCCCATTCCACCCTGGCCATGGGCAGGGACATCTCCCAGTGTTCCATGTTGCTCCAAGCCCCATCCAGGGGGCATTTCCAGGGATCCAGGGGCAACCACAGCTTCTCTGGTCACCCTGTGCCAGAGTCTCCCCACCCTCACAGTGAAGGATTTAGGATTTCTTTCCCAATATCCCTTCTAAACCTGCTCCCTCTCATTGGTCTCAGTTAATCTGTCCCAGCTACTTTGTAAAACTCAGCTTTGGTGCTCAGGAGAGCTGGGCTTGGTGTCTGACGTTGCTGCTGCTGGCTGGATGGAAACCTCATTTTTTATCATCTTGTTTTCACATCCATCCCAGTGCAGGAATGGCCAGCAAAGGGCTGGAGCAGGGACAGTGGCAGTGCTGCCCTTTTCAGGGGGAGCTGGCCTGGCTTTACAAGATTTTCAGCAAAGTAAATCTCTTTTTCTGTAGCTCAGCCTTCCTCAGCGTTTTCCTCCCTCCCTGTGGCTTCTGAGCAGGAATCAGGACAATAGATGGAAATTGGTGTCCTGGAGGCATGTGACAAGGGGATCCTGAGGGCTCAGGGCAGCTCACAAAAGAATTGCCTCTGATAAATGCTCCGAGGTTTCTGTGGGTTTGCTCAGCAGCTGCAGTCAGGGCTCACAGTGGGGATTTTTACCCCTGCCCAGGGAATTGTTCCAGGGCTGTGTGAGCCACCACCAGCAGCATCCTTGCTGGAAGAAAAGGTAAAAACGGATGCAGAGCAATTTGGCCAGAAGAAGAGTGGAGAGAAAAAAAAGAAAAGATGAGATCCAAAAAGTGGCTGTTGAAACGCAAAAGGATCTAGAAAGTGAAGATGCAAAAATAAAATCTGAAGCGGAAATGAGTGATGTTTTTCCAGCATTGTGTAACTCATTTTAATTGCAATCCATCTAGAAATCTATTTGAGGCAAGAAATCAATGCAGAATTGTAGAGCAAAGCATTGGCCTTCCAGATGTTTGCAGCTTTCTGGATTGTTATTTTCAGCTTCCTCCCACAGTTTTTATGAGTCCCTCCTTCCTGGCAGTGGCCAGGAAAGATGTCCCCCTGATGCGTGCCAGGTGGGCAGTGAGGGCTGTCCCGGGGCTGCCTGATCTGAATTTGCCTCTTGCTGTGTCTTGAGGAGCACCCCGGAGTGGTTTTGGTGGTGGGAATGGGGTGTTGGGATGTGGAAGCCCAGGGTTTCTGTAGATCACCCCACATCTCCCAGGTGTGGCTGAGGGGTCGGGGCAGGCTGGTGTCCCCTCGCAGGGAGTTTTCCCTGGGCAGGAATTCTGGACGAGTGGCAGAGCTGGGGCCGTGCTGTGCTTTTCTGTCTGATCACCCCCTTTTGTGATGCATGGGATGAGGTGGTGCAGCGCAGGTATCAGAGCTGCCTCATCCTCTGGAAGTTCCTTTCACCGAACGGATTCCCAGCTTAAGGGACTGGTGAAAGTCCATCGGTGCCCAGGGCTCCTGGTAATTAGGCAGAATTAAGTCCTGACTCTCACGGATGTCATCCATGTCATTCCCAGCAGTCTCCTGAAAGGCCAGCATGACATTTCTCTTGGATTTGGTGGCATTTGTCGGGGAGGTTTTACCTGGTCCATCCTCAGCGTTGGAGGCTGTTGGGGATGCCTTGCTTTGAATCCAGCTGTGTGAAGACTGAGCAGGGACGTGTCTGGGCACAGCTGGGGCTGCAGGGGGATCCCCGTGCTCCTGGAGGGAGGGAGGCTGTGTTGTCACGACCTTTGGAGTGTCCCTTTGCTCTGCTCTGCCTGGAGATGGGCTCAGGCAGTGAGGCAGGACAGAGTTCTCCAAAAGGCAGCCAGGCTCCTCAAAGATCCCACAGCAGTTTCACAGGCAGGAGAGGCTCCGGGACAGCAATCCAAGGAAACAGCTCAGCTTCCTGACAGCCAGGCACTGCATTCCCAACAGAATGGCCCAAAAGCAGTGCAGATATTCCGGGTTTGGAATATCTCCCTCCTGGCTTCCCAGTGTGTCCCCTCTCCTTGTCACTCTCAGGCTGACACTGCAGGGTGTTTAATGTGTTTGTGTTTAGAATGCTGCCTTGGAGCAGCAGAGAGAAATGGGAACGGAGTGTGCAGCAGGTTAGGGTGAGTTGGGATCGACCTGGTAGGGTTGCATGCAAAGGTACCATGCTCAGTCTGGGAAGGAGGCAGGGAAAGAGAAGATTCAGGTTTTTCCAAAAGGAGAGAGTGCAGCTGGAAGAGGGGGAAGGATACAGTGCAGGAGGTAAAACTAAGAATAGAGGAGTGTGTTATAAAGGGAAATCTGGGGCTGGAGGTCAGGACAAATTAGAACATGCAGAAAATGTACTCCACTAGGCCATGGATTTGTATTTCTGGAAAATAACTGAAGTATCTTCACGTGGGGCAGTCCTCATGGGATTAGAGAAAAATACCAGAACAGGTTCTCAAAGGGACAGTCTTCCTTTGGCTTGTGTGCAGAACAGAGGATTCAGATCTTGTCTTTGGAGCCCAGGTTTGGGCCCCAATTCCAAGAGGCATGGCTTTTCCTGCAGGCACCTCTGGGCAGCGCCAGCAGGATGTGCCCAAAACAGAGTTTATTCTGATGGTAATTGTGAAGGGCTCTGGAAATGGGCTGTGATTGAGGCTGGAGCAGGGGAAGACAGAGTTTTATTGGTATTACCTGGAGTGGATCCAGGCCTTTACAGACAGGAGGATTTGTCAGTTTGGCTGTGCTGGAAAGCTGGGCAGTGGAGCCATCCATCCCTTCATCATCCATCCATCCATCCGTCATCCATCCCTTCATCATCCATCCATCCATCATCCATCCATCCATCCATCCATCCATCCATCATCCATCCATCCATCCATCCATCATCCATCCATCCATCATCCATCCATCATCCATCCCTTCATCATCCATCCATCCATCATCCATCCATCACCCATCCATCCATCCATCCATCCATCATCCATCATCCATCCATCCATCATCCATCCATCCATCCATCCATCCATCATCCATCCATCCATCCATCCATCCATCCATCATCCATCCATCATCCATCCATCCATCCCTTCATCATCCATCCATCCATCCATCCATCCATCCCTTCATCATCCATCCATCCATCCATCCATCCATCCATCCATCCATCCATCCATCATCCATCCATCATCCATCCATCCATCATCCATCCATCCATCCATCCATCCATCCATCCATCATCCATCCATCCATCCATCCATCCATCCATCCATCATCCATCCATCCATCATCCATCCATCATCCATCCATCCATCCATCATCCATCCATCCATCATCCATCCATCCATCCATCCATCCATCCATCCATCATCCATCCATCCATCCATCCATCCATCATCCATCCATCATCCATCATCCATCATCCATCCATCCATCATCCATCCATCCCTTCATCATCCATCCATCCATCCATCCATCCATCCATCCATCATCCATCCATCCATCCATCCATCCATCCATCCATCATCCATCCATCATCCATCCATCATCCATCATCCATCATCCATCCATCCATCATCCATCCATCATCCATCATCCATCCATCCATCCATCATCCATCCATCCATCCATCCATCCATCATCCATCATCCATCCATCCATCCATCCATCCATCCATCCATCCATCATCCATCCATCATCCATCATCCATCATCCATCATCCATCCATCCATCATCCATCCATCATCCATCATCCATCATCCATCCATCCATCATCCATCCATCCATCCATCCATCCATCATCCATCATCCATCCATCCATCCATCCATCCATCATCCATCATCCATCCATCCATCCATCCATCCATCCATCCATCCATCCATCCATCCATCATCCATCCATTGGTGATTTGGTGCAGACTGTGGTTAGAGGCGCCAGGAGCTGCACATAAGTCTTGGGTTTGGCACTGGTCCTAAAGAAGGAGAAATGAGTGAGCGAGATTCTGCAAATCAGTGTTTTGATTTCTGCTTTTGAGAAGGCTGATAGAGGTGGATTGGCTGCAGGAGCAGGAATTATCTTGGCAGTTCAGCAGCCTGCCCCAAGCCTCCCTGGGTTGTGTGGTGTGGCCAGAAGTGCTCTGGATTTCTGGGTGACCTTAGGAAGCCCAGGCAGTGCTGGGGGAACTGGCGTGCTGCAGAGACAAGGCCACGGAGCCTTATCTGTGTCCAGCAGCTTCAAGGTCTGATTTTTAAAAAGGCTTCTGTATTCATTACCAAGAGCACTGGGTTCTTCTTCCAACATAAAATAAGCTTTAATTCTTAGATAATTCTGGATAATTCTGTTTCATCCTATGCTGTTTATTTGGAAGCTCTCCCCACCTGATGTTGGTGCATAAATACAGAAGAGACTTTCTCCCCATTTTCTTTCCCTGCAGTAGCTCCAGCCATTTAAAATCAGAGAGCTGGAACTCCAAGGATCTTGTTCATCCTGATGGACCTAAAAGTGGAGTACACAGGGGAGGTTCTGGGAGTTTGGCCATGAGCCCAAGACCTTTAAAATTGTGAACTGGATTCTTGGTTAGCTAAAAATTCAGAGCTCTCCAACGTGCTAGGGAGTCACAAGATTTTTTCAGCTATCAGGTTTTAATTTTTTTTGTCCTACATTGTCATAACATACCAATAATTTAAACCACTCCACTTGCAGGAGAATCTTTTTGAAATAAAAGTAAATATGTAACCAGTTTGTGGAGACAAACTTAAAGCTTTAGTCTCTTTGCAGTCTATATTAATGAATATGGCCAGGCATTTGTAAGCTGCTTTCTACACACACTCACTGCCCATCCTCCCCAAGAAAAGGCTGATTTTTACCACCTGATGTATTGATAAGCTAAGAATATAAAAATTCAATAGCCTGTTACGTGTTGCAAACACACACAGTGCGAACAAGACGTTGATTTGCAGCCCCACACATCAGGAAGGACCTGTCCAGGTGCTGGGGGATTGCAGGGCAGTGGAAAGGTGACCCTCTGTGCATGCAGGGAGTGCTGAGCTGCGTGCAGCTCCAGAGACCCAGGTGAGTGGATTTGGACACCCGGGCTCTCAGGTGGCTCCTTTGGGCAGGGATGTCACACGTCCAGACGGAGCTGGCTGCTCCCAGATTCCCACAGAGATGCTCACATCCACTCTGACTCACATCCATGGCATTTTATTGTTGGGTTGAAGACTGTCTAAAAATTCCCTGGCATTTCTCCAGAGAGAGTGCCAGCAGCCCTTAAACTCAACTCATTTCCTTTCCATCAAACCACGGAGCTCATCAATAGCAATCTCAACCTCCAGGAGGGAACTCGGAGGTGGGTGAGATTTGCCACCCTCCACAGGCTGGTGGTAAATAGGTCATTACCAACACAACAGCAGGAATAAAGCACAGAGGGTGAATTTGGAGTGGGAGAAATGATTGTCCTTTCCTTTTGGTAGCAGGTATTTTTGCTGGTGCCAGCAGAACGATTTAGGGAATTTTTTGCTTGTTACTTTATGGAATCAGTGGACAGCATCTTATTGTAGGTTTGTGTCTGGGGATTGACAAATGCTCAGGTGTGCTTTTGCACCTCTGTGGTTGCTTGTATTAACTAATGAGAGCTTAAAAGACAAGGTGAAGCCCAGGAGCTCCCTGCAGACTGCAGCTCTTACCAGTCAGTCCATTGCAGCCTTTTCCCAGCAAGTTGCTCTCAGAGCCCCCCCATTTTTTAATTTTTTTTTTTTTAGCAGGAATGTCACATATGATAGAGGGACTCGAAGGGACCACTTTTACCTTTAAATTCTAGGTTTAATTTTTTTTTCTGTTAAAAAAAATGTGTTTCGACAGTTTGTCACATCGGCTCAGCCTGCCACGTCGTGGGCAGTGAAGTGTTAGGAAGGAAAAGCAAAAAGTATTTTGATGAAGGATCAAGTCAACTCACTAATGTTTTGTGAACATCTCCTGTGTTGACCTTGGTCCACAGAGACACCTGCCTGCTCCTGCAGCTCTCCCTGGCTCCAGGAGAGCTTCTGGAGGTGCTGAGGGAATTGCCAGGCAGGATCTGGGGAGATGGAAGGAAAAGTTCCTGAGGGAGGTCTGTGCTTTGCAGCAGAGGCATTTGCCAGCTTCTCCCAAAGCCTCCATCCTGTGTTTATTTTGGAGCTGAGGAGGAGGGAAGGAGGGAGGGAGGAAGGCATCATCATCCTTTTGGTAGCTATGGAGAGTGGGGAGGGCAAAGTCTGTGGAGCACAGGAGCCCCCAGATCTCCACGCTCAGCTTCCAGAAAAGCCCAGCCCAGTCTCTCCTGTTGGGCTTGCTTTTATCACCAGACAAACATTTAATTATTTTACCTTCATGCTGCAGCTGAATCAGCTGAGAGAACTACAAAAGATAGTGCACTTCTATTTTTATATCTTATACTAATGAAACTCAGGCTGGAATTTTTCCCTGCACGATTGGCTGGAACAGGGGAGGAAAAATTCCGAGGGAGAGGAGGAAGGAGCGAGACGCTCAGCATTCAGCAGTGAGCATGGCTGTGGTTGGAGCAAGCCTGCAGCTCTCCAAACAAGCATTTTATCCCTGTGCAAGGATCATAGAGGATGTTTCTCTGTGGTGAGGGATGGATGGAGGCAGTGAGAGCTGCTGGCTCTGCTTTCCTGGCAGGGTTGAGCACCAGGGCTGGGCTGCCCCCCTGCCCCAGCCCGCAGCGTGGGCTCACTTGTTCCCTGGAAAAAATCCTCTGGGACTTGGCAGGGACTGAGTGCTCCGTCAAAAGTTCATGAATATGTGGAGTTGGAGCTGTGTGCAGCCTGCTGAGAACACCAGCACTGGGACAGGGTGGACCAGGCTACATCCTAGAGAGTAAAAAACGTGTAGGGACTGCAGCATGAGTGGGGAGGCAGGTGCTTAGGGCTGGCCTGTGGTCACACAATAATGTGAGGTGGCACAACAGCAGTGACCCATGGCCCCTGAGCTGCACGGGTATCTCTGGAGAGCTCAGCTTAACCCAGAGCTGGTGTTTGCAGCTCAGCATCAAGATGAAAATCCAGCCTAAAATCTCCGTATCTGATCAGAATTTCAGTCCCAGGCAGCAGAGATTTAGCCTGGCTGCCAGGAGTCAGCCTGGCAGATTTTGGATTGCAGCTCTGCTGGGATCAGCAGTGGGATCTGGGGATGTGTGTGGATCTGGGAGCAGCCCCTGCGAGGTGAGAAACTGCTCCTAAACTGCTCAAAGGCTCCTGGAAGAGTCAAATTAAAAGATTTGACATTTTCTTTCATAATAAAAGAGAGGGAGTAATCAAGGCACAGTCGTGCATGGGCTTGTTAATTTGCTGAACCGCAGCGCTGTCAGTCAGTGGGAAATAAGACATTGGGTTTTATTTGGGAAGCACAAGGGGGGAAAATAAAGCAGAAATTCCAGAGAAACAGCATTTACATAGGTTTTCCAGCAGCTGATTTGAGCTGATCCAGAGGACCTGAAGGCCACAGGTCCTGAGCATCCTTGCCTGCATTTTGGGAGTGGTAATGTTTGATATCTGCACCCTAGAGAGGGCAGCTGCAATATTTCAATCCTCACTGGGTGTGTCACGGGTCAGACTTCCTTTGAAGGGCACAAAGAGGATGTGATCCAGTGAGGAAAACCAGGAATGTGCTTGAAGAGTGACCCTCAGATCTTAGAAGGTCCCTGTAGAAATTTATCCCCTTAAACAGTGCCCAGATGTGGAATGGTGCTTTACAGTGCCCATAAAAAGAGCTGTTAATAAAATTAATCTGGGAGGGAAGAGCAGCACAGAAAGAAAGATGAAATTTTACAGCCCCAGCACTGAGTAGATGAAAAGTGTAAATCCAGTGGTAGTGCCTGGAAAGGCTCTGTTTGACCCCAAGGAATGTCACAGCTTCAGTCCAGCTGGAGAGGTGCCACCAGCACCATCATTGCCATAATTCCTGTCCCTGATTGCAGATATTTGTCAAGGCCAGGGGTTGCCTGTGGTGTCCATCAGCACCTTGGTGTGGCACAGCCTTGGGCAGGGCTTCAGGCTGCCAGGGAAGAACAGCGCGGGCAGGAGGAGGGAGAACAAAATAAACCACTTTAAACTGTTCAGATCATGCTTATGGGAAATAGGAACCTACATGGAGGAGATTTAGGGGAACTGCACAGCCCGGGGAAGTGGGCACCATGATTCCATGGGATCCTGAGGTTCATCATCCGATGTCGTTCAGCCTCAAGGGTCCCACAACAGATTTCAGATTTTTAGGAGAAGTTTTATCTCAGAAATGCAAAAAGAGCTTCGGACATTTGGAACTGCTCCATCCCTGGAAATGTCCAAGGCCGGGTTGGAGCACCCTGGGATAGTGGAAGGTGTCCCTGCCCCATGGCCTGAGCAAAATGAGCATTTAGGTCCTTTCCAACTCAAACCATTCCATGATTCTAGGATGAGGAAAGCTGAAAAAAGTAAAAGGCACCAGGGAATCAGCTCTTGTGCACAGGGAGGACAAAGGCTGGGAGCTGGGAAGGATGGCTGGATCTGTGATAGAAGCTGATGGCTGAGGCTTCCCTGGCTCACAGGAACAGTTTGTGCCTCTGGCCTTTTAAAAATTGAACCTTGAAAATCTGGGAGAAATAGACTTTTTATTTGGTTAGTGTTTTGGACCTATAAAGCTGAAAGTCATAATAGCCTGTAAAACATTTGAGGCAATTTGGGAATATGACATTCCTTATTAAACTCCGTGGGTTTTAGAGACTTCTTAGGTTTTCACAGTGGTGCAGGCTGTGACCTCTCTAATGTTCAACAGGATCCTTGAAAAATTGAGACCAATTTAACAAGAATAGCTGCTGCCTTGGTGCTCCAGCTCTTCCATTTCTTTCCTGGCTGGAGTTAAGTTCATAATGGTTTAGCAGAACCTTTTTAGTTGCTAAAAAAGATTATTGTGGTCTGGGCATAGGGGACTACTTTGTGACAGATATTTTAGTAGAACCATTTGTCCATGGCTGGAATAACAAAGTGAAATGTCACAACTACAGTATTTTGAAGGTCAGAAATCATAACTCTTTGCATATTTTCAAGGTTATTTTTGGCCAGTATAACAAAATATACTGTTATTTTTGGAGTTTGAGGAGGTATAAACCTCAGTGGATAAAGAGAAGACCTGGCAGCTGTTTACAGCTGATGTTTCCTGATGTCTGGGCGGGTAGCAGAGTGTTTGTACCAGACCTAGAGAGAAGTCCCAAAATCCAGCAGCAGGGATGTTTTTCTGCAGCTGGAATTTTACTCTGTGTCTGAAAATCTGCAGCCCCAGTTGGTTTAAGCTGAGAGCTGGTGCACATCAGAATTCTGTGGCACTGGGATGTTTCCTCCTCTGGGATGCCAGGCTTGTCTTTTATCTTGCTTTCTCTTTATTTCTGAATGTCCAGATTGCTGCACCAGGCAGAGGATGTTGGGGCTGTGCTCTCTGCAGGTGGGGTGCTCTGTGTCCTGCAGTCTTCCCTGGAATTCTGCTCCCAAATCTCTGTATGTTTACAGGGTGAGCAGCATCCCTTCTGTGTACCTGTTTGTGGCACTTGGGAAGAGCAGGCAGGATAAATATTCCTGTATTTCCTGCACACACAGTATTCCCTGAGGTGGCATAAGTTTGTGGCTGAATTTCTCCTGCAGGAATCTCACGTGAGCTCTCAGGGGCTGCAGGACACTGCCACAGCAGCTTTTGTCTTTAACCTTCCTCTAATTGATGAATAATTCGTTGCTGTTCCCTGCAGATGTGACTTTTGTAGGGATTCCATAGCACCTCCCTGTTTTCAGTATTGCCTCATGAGGAGTCTGGGCTGAGAATTCATTGCTCCAATCCTTTCTTCCTCCATCCCTGGGGCTGCAAAGACAGAGAGTGAGCAGCCTTCACCCTCTTGTAGTGGCTGCTCAGGGCTGGTGTGTGTTTGGAGCACAGAAAGTCAGTATGAATATGTCAGAAGGGAGAGTGATATCTCCTAGGTCTGGCTGCCAAAAGCCATTCCCAAAAGCTATTCTCCCAAAGCTATTCCCAGGAATGCCACAGGGCTGCCCACAGAAGGACATGGGTGGGAAATGCACTGAAAAATGAAATGGAAATGCAGAAACTGCTCACCTTATCTCTCAGTTAAGATACCATCCTCTCCTGACATCCATGATCCTGGGGGTCCAGGTTTGGAAGACAAAGGAGTGGCTTGGGCTGGAGCCTGAAGCTTTCGTGGAGGAGTGGATCTGCCAGGAAGGGAAGGGATGGATGCTGGTGCTGCTGCAAACCCCAGTGTGTTCCTTTTCCATTGCTGAACCCATCTGCACGGGCTGTGGGAATTATCCACGTGCTCTGGAGTCAGTGTGGCATTCCCAGCTTGGCCCGGGGAGCTGAGCTTTGCTTTGCAAGCAGGGATTAAAGGATGTTTGTTAAAACTTGACCAGCCAAGGAAAACCTGCTGGCCAGGTTGTTTGTGGGAGAGGGGACTGAGCATGGTGAGCTGCTCTGAGGTGAATTGCTCTTCCACGGTGTGCAGTGCTGCACACTGTGAGATCCTGTGCTGATGGAAAATGGGAAAGATCAATCTAAGATTGCAGGGAGCCCTGGCCAGGCCACTGTTCCTCCCTGGTGGAGGATTTACCCTCTCAGCCTGGCCTGGTGCTCACCACAACCACCACAACACCAACATTTTGGACTGGTTTACCCTGCACCTCAACACTTTCCTTCTCCCTGCTGGTTTTGAGCTGGGTTTGCTCTGGATTGGAGCATGGTTTCCTCTGGGTTTAATAAATTGTGAGGCTGTTCTGTTCCCCTGGCCAGGCTCGTGGCTGATGTCCATGGCTGCTGCAGGGAGAGGTGATGTCCTCCTGTGTCAGCAGCACAGCTCTGAGGGTAGATCCAGATGGCACAGAGGTTTTGGAGGTGTGTGCACCCTTTCTTTGGGCCCTCAGTATATTCCGTGCCAAACTCCCCAGCAGTGAATGGAAGCTGAGTGAGGAATTGCTGTTGTGGGACCTTCATCCCACTCGTGGTCCTTTAGAACCAAGGCACACAGAGACACAAAAATATCTTCTATCAGCGTTTGCAAATTAATGCAGACAGGAGCTTACAAACTCAGAGTGAATCTCTGTTGCTAATTTTCCAGTGGTACCACTGAAAGAAAGAGAATTTCACGCAGGTCACTAAAAAACCTCTCAAAAAAGCCAAAACAAAGGAAAGTCCTTCCAGCTTTCAGCACCCCAATGTATCAGCTGCCCACGGTTTTCTCTGCAGAATGTCCTTTGGGTCCCTCTGAGTCTGGAATTCTTTCCAGCACTGAGGATGGGGAGTGGAGGAAAGCAAGGAAAGCTCCTTTTCATCCAGAGCTGTACTGCAGGAGGCTGAGCATCCCCAAAGCTCCAGTGCCTTCCCATGGGCACCATCCCAGCTGCCAGCTGGTCTGTAAAGGTTGGCATCTGTAAGGTGCTCCAGTTTTAAAATAACACAGAGAAATCTTGCTTCTACAAATAAGAAGTGGATGGTTGAGGTAACAGTGATTTAAAAATTCCTGGTACTGCCTGGGGCACTGCAGGAAGGGAATTGCAGGGCCATGACAGCTTTTCCTGTGGACACCAGGTGCTTTCTTTGTTGTCCAGCTGGGGGAACCCGGTTTTCAGTTTCATTTTTCTTCAGGTTTTCTTCAGTTTCTGTATTTTTCTTTAGGTTTTCTTCAGTTTCTGTGTTTTTCTTCAGAATTCTTAGGTTCACTCTGTGCTTGTCAGCCCCGCTGCACTGGGTTTGCAGTGGGGATAAAACAAGTTTTGGAGGGTATGGGAGAAGGTTGTATTGTGTTGACCCTAATTTCTGTTAAAAATTCAAGGTGCTGGTTGAAGCAATGAATTTGGGATGAAATGCTGTAAAGTGCTCAGAAGCTGAAAATGCAGGGTTGGTAGCAGCTCGTACATCTGTGACCTACTGAGTTGTGCACCTGCAGCAATTTTAAGGAGAAAATTGGTGGATTTTGGGGTTGAAAGTATAAATAAGTGATGCTTTGCAGCCCTGAGGAAGGCCAAACACAGGAATGGTGCTGCTGCCTCGTGGCTCGGATGTTCTCTGTGAGCCTGGAAGATCTGAGGGAGGGATGGAGGGATGGATGGATGGATGGATGGATGATGGATGGATGGATGGATGGATGGATGGATGATGGATGGATGATGGATGGATGGATGGATGGATGGATGGATGATGGATGATGGATGGATGGATGGATGGATGATGAAGGGATGGATGATGAATGGATGATGGATGGATGGATGGATGGATGGATGGATGATGGATGGATGGATGGATGGATGGATGGATGGATGGATGGATGAATGGATGATGGATGATGGATGGATGATGGATGGATGGATGATGGATGGATGGATGGATGGATGGATGGATGGATGGATGGATGATGAAGGGATGGATGATGAATGGATGATGGATGGATGGATGGATGGATGATGGATGGATGGATGGATGGATGGATGGATGGATGGATGATGGATGGATGGATGGATGATGGATGGATGGATGGATGGATGGATGGATGGATGGATGGATGATGAAGGGATGGATGATGAATGGATGATGGATGGATGACTCTGTGAGTGTTTTCACCCAGGTGGAGGAAGTGTTGCACACACCTTGATGGCCTTGGCAATGAGGAGGTGGTGGAGGCAGCCCCTTCGGATCCTGCACAGTGACATTTCCAGAGCAGCCTCGCACTGCAAACTCCCGGCTCTGTCTGAAGCAAGTTCCTGCACGCTGGCACCATTTGCATGCATCAGGAGAAATCTGCCTGGCCCAGGGAAGCTCTGAGAACAGGAGCACTGCAGCTCCCAGTGCCAGGCAATGCTCAGATGGAAGCTGTGCAGAGGAGACGTAGGAAGAGCAGTGAGCAGAGAGGGGACATCGGGGGAGAGCCTGGGCTGGTGGCACACACGGAGCTGCAGCCCCAGCTCGGGGGGTCACAGCTGTGCCTGCCCAGCACGGGGGGCTCGGAGGGGAGCAGTGACTGGCAGAGCATCTGCTCTGGCCAAAGGAAAGGCATTGGCTCCTGGAGGGAAGGATCAGGGGGTGTTCCATGTCTTACCCAGGAGGTTTGCACTGGAGATTGGCAGACACGTTCAGTAGCTCTGAGAGGCACCAAAGCAGCAGTAATGGTCGAGGCAGAGCTGAGGAGCTGCAGGGAAAGGTTTTGGGCATGTGGCTGGTTTTGCTGTGCTGCTTTTCGGTGCTCCCTCCCCAAGCATGTCCCTTGTCTCCTTGAGCTGCTCAGTTTTGGTGGCATTCAGTGTTTCCAGGTTAGACACCAGAGCAAGAATCACTCGTGGGGATTGGCAGTCCCAGAGCTTCCTGCATTTCCACACGTCCCAGAGCTGCAGGAGCCTGGACACGGCAGCACTCCTCAGTGGCTTCAGGAGGGAAGAGATTTCTCTTGGGAGGCAGATCCTCAGATCTGTGCTGGGGAGCCCGAGCAGCTGTGCTGTGTCAGGTCACTTGATCTGAGCTGGTGAGGCCCCTCCAGCTCCTCACATCGTGTTCCTGTGCTTTAACCTTGGCCTGCCTGTCCCCAGCCCTTCCTTGGGGCAGGAGCTGGCCTCAGTCACAGCAGTTCCATCTGGGCTAAGAGCTCCGTGGGTGAGACACAGCTCTGGCTCCAAGGGTGGCAGGACAGTGTGTCAGAGCAGGGTGGTTTTGACCCCTGGGTTCGTCCAGGTTTGGCTCTGAGAGGCAGAACCACACACCCACACCTACTGAGCAGTTTACAGGAGCTTTTGGGTTCTCTCTGTAACAAAGGCATAGAAAGTCCATAAGCCCCACTCTGTGTAAGGAATTATGGCCTGCAGCAGCTGGAGTTGGATAATGGCGTTATTGTGTGTGCACCCTGCACCTCTGCATGTACAGGGTTGGTGGTGCATGGCTGTGGCCCCTGGGGTCGTCTGCATGTTTATTATTTTTTCCTGGATTTTTTTTGGCTTGGATACTCACAAAATGCCTGGGAATTATCCAAGTATAGTCATATCTTGTTGCAAATTTGGATGACTTGTCTACTTTCTTCTTTGCCCTTAATTCTTGATCTCCCTTGTTGTTCTTCCCTTTACCAGGAATCCTGCAGGAGCAGGTAACCCAATCCTACCCTGGCACAAGAAGACCCAGTTCTGATCTCATTCAATCTCCTAAAACCCCAAACTTAAATCTACTGGATTTAGCATATTGACATTGATTTCCCAGCTCCTCTGGTGCTTTCTGGATTCCCATCTGCTTGAAACTGGACGGAGAACTATTAATTCAGGAAACAGCAATTTGGGCTTGATGGGGATGTACTGACCTTAAGCCTTCATTAATATAATTAGTGCCCTTGGTTTTAGGAGGGTTCTCTCCACTTGGACTGTGTGCCATGAAGGCTCTGAGTCCCTCTGACCTGAGGTAGAGCAGCAGGCACAGGGGTGTGGGAGATGCTCTGCGCTGTCAAAAAGTTCTTTTCCCAGAAGCTGAGTCTCTCTTGTTTCAGCTTTCCCATTCAGTTGGGCTTTGGAGACCAGCCTTGCTTTAGCATTTCTGTTCCTCACTGTTTATGTCTTTTTTGGGTCCTTGAATTATGCAAGAGGAAAGCGAGTCACTGCAGAAACATCAGCCTGCGAAGGAAAAGTTTCTGGAGCTTTTAGCACAAGGCACAAATGTTTTTCCCCAGAGTTTGGAGGGTATTTTGAGGAGGGATTTGAGCTTGATGGAGATGCCAGAGAAGGTTTTAAAGTATAGAAAATGTTTTCATCTTCCCTTAGATGTAAAAATGACTATTTATTCAAGATGAGAAAAACTCCTGCGGGTGGATTGCTAGAAAATTATGTGGAACTTGGCAGAGGGGATCTTTTTAGCTTGATTTCTTTAATGGCTTGGTGAAATTAAATTTTCTTAATGTGGATACCCTTGGAGAAGCTGAGCTTGCCTACATAACTTGCTCTGGTGAACCTGAACGTCCCTTTCTTTCACTTAAAATCCAGAGGTGTGTGGGTTGGTTCTCATTGCACAGATGTGCTGAGCTGTGGCAGTGGCTGGTGCTGAGGTGTGAGAGAGGAGGATCTGCTGAGTGGGAAGCAGTCCTGGAGTGGGAGGAGGTGTTTGGAGGTGGGATTGTGTGGGAATCCACCACACCTTCTGCAGGGACGTGTTCAGGACTGGTTCCCTGTTCCTTCTTTAGGATTTGACACGAGCCATGCGCATCCTTCTGCAGAGAAAGAAAGGGAAGAATGGTTAAAAATGTCATATCTGGCTCCTCCTTCCTAGTGAAGCATTTGTAGGTGCAGGGGGAAGGTGGGTGCCCTCAGCAGGGTGAGCTCTGCCTGGGCTCTCTGCTATTTCACCCAATGAATGGAAAAACCAAAATTCTTTCTCTTCCAGCAATGGAGGAGAGGGGAATCTGCCTTGACCTGCTGGTGAGCACCTGGCCTCCCCTTCCTCAGGAGCTGCCTCAGCAAAGAGCAGGCAAATCCCTGCTTTATTTCACTTTTTGTTGGCTGGAGGAAGCTCACATCTTGTTCTGCTTCTGAAATACTTTCCTTATTATGTTGTTGAGGTTTGGGTGTAATTTTACCCAGACAGTGAAAGCGGACTGTTTAGAGAGGTGGTTGAAGCCTCGGATTTTCCTGCAGAGGAGGATGTGGAGTGTTCCCAGGGTTCCAGAGAAGCAGCCAGCAGGTCTGAGCCCCCTGGCAGCACAGGGCAGCAGTGGGAGGCTCCCAGGGACAGCAGTGCCTGCTGCAGCTTCCAGCCCATGCCCAGGACAAAGCCTGGCCTCCATCAGGGGATCAGGCCAGGAGAAAGCAAGGTATGATCCAAGGATGGATTAGAAAATGCATTTCCAGGAGAGATGAATGCCCTGTACCAGACAGTGGGGCAGACAGAAGGGCAGAATTCCACAGGAATTTTGTGTGTTTGATTCCACAGGGATCAAAGTGTGTTTGAGCTTGAGGGACAAGGATGAGGGAGTGGAGGATGTGTCTGTGAAGGGGAGCACAGAGAGCCTTGCCTGGCCTGGCAGGGTGCTGATGGAGCAGGAGCTGCTCTGTGGATGCTCTGAGCACAGAGCTGCTTCAGCGGGAAGAACCAGCAGGTGTGGGATGATCCCAGCAAAATCCAGCCTCTTAGGAGGAGGATCTGAGCACCAGGCAGGAGTGTGATGATGGAGAAACCTCCCTTGGGGTGCAAATCCAGAAGGACAGAGGCTTGGGAGTGGAGATCCCTCCAGGCAGGGGGTGTTTGGGGCCCCTCCAGAGCAGCCTGGTCACTGCCATGGCTCACCCTGCTGCTGACAGCAGTTTGTGCCACAGGCTTTAAGCTGGACGAGGTTTATTGATAATTATTGATAATTATTTGCGGTGAGTGCCTGGGGCTGGGCAAATGCCTGAGCTTTTTTCTTCCACTCTCAGCTTAACCTGTTTTGCTCCACTTTGATTGCTGCCAGGGCCCTAAATTGTATTTGCTAAAACATCAGGAAAACGGAGCCTGTGCTCAGACTCGTCCTCACAGTAACTGCTGCTGATGGCACAGAATCCCAGAAGGATTTGCATTGGAAAGGACCTTAAAGCCCTTCCAGTGCCACCCCTTGGGACACCTTCCACTGTCCCAGGCTGCTCCAGCCTGGCCTTGGACACTCCCAGGGATCCAGGGGCAGCCACAGCAAATCTGGACACTTGTGCCAGGACCTCGCCACCCTCACAGGGAACAATTTCTTCTCAATATCCCCTTTTCAATCCGCTCTCCTTCGGCTTAAAGCCATTCCCCTTTGTCCCATCACCACAGATCCTTGCAATATCCAGGACTTCAGAAGTTTTTCCAACTTCCACTGAGCAGAGAGATGTCAAAGCCTCCATCAGAGGACCAGTGTGGCTGCAGCAATTCCCCAGCCCTGTTGTTGCACCTGGTGCGGGGCTCTTGCCCACGTTCATTTCCAACATGGTGAATTCTGTGGTGCTAACGAGTGTTGCTGCGTTTCTATGGCAACCCTTGTGATAATTAACGCACAGTAGCCAGGGGAAAAAAAAAATTAAAAAATAAAAAAATCTGTCCTTGTTGATGAAGTAATTTGACAGGATTGATACGGGAGGAAGAGTTGGGAATGGCCACTCCAAATGGGAGCTCGGTCTGCTTCAGATAACACAGACCTGTGTTACTCTGACCTTGCAGCTTTCCAACTGAAGCCTTGCACACCATTTGGAAAGGGTTTGTGTTTTGGAAGGAATAAAATCATCCTGACAAATGTCTAAGAGCGTAACTCAAGCAGTTATTCTTCTTTGTTCCTTTTCTTTTTCCCCTGTTATGACATTTTAACTCAGGGGTGGTTTTTTTTTTAGTGTTTAAAAGGATTAAATAAAGCCTAGGTCAAATTTAGAAGTTAAATGCTTGAAAGAATCAGAAAATGCACATTTAAAAACTACATTATTTTATGTCAGGAAGAAACCTCCACTTCCCCCTCCCAAATTCCAGTCCCCTCTGCTGGCTCTCACTCCAGTTCCCCTGGTAGTTGTAGCTGTTACAGATGGACCCAAATGGAAACCATGGATCCAGCCTGGTGTTCTGAAATACAGAGGAAATTGTCCCTTCCCAGCGTGGTCCTGGTGGTGGAATGGTGGCCTTGGGAGTAAATCAGGAGGGGAAGAGCAGCCCCTGTGAGCTGGGGATGAGTCAGAGCGTGTTCCCATAGCAGTGACAATTAAACTCCTTCAGCACTTCGTGCACAAAGCTCTGGGTTAAGTCACAGTGTCCTGGTGAAATTCTTCCTTGGATAATTGTCCTCAGACTTGCTGAATGCTCCTCTCCTGCAGTTTTAATTAGCTGGAGCTGTGGCTCACCAGCTCCTGCGTGGTGATGGCCACGACCTAAGGAAGTTTGGTGGAGATTTGTGATCCCACTGCCTGCCTGCCCTGGTCCTGTTGTGCCTGCAGCAATTACCTGCAGCCAAGAGGAGCCTGAGGAAATAATGACTGTGCTTTAGGGCTCTTTAATGAGATTTCCAAGCTCTCTGCTGCCTTCAGCACTGACTGGTCTTGGAGTCTCAGCTGTTGGCACTCGGGGTGGGAGGGTTCAGGGAACAGAGGGGTTTTCCTGGGGCTGTGGCTCCAGCATGGAGGGGTTGTTACACTGGGGCTACTGCAGGAGAATTTGGGGTGTCATCAGCAGGAACAGCTTTGGTTTTGGCTGACTGGTTATGGGTTTGGCTGCTCTGGTGCGTGTCCCTGGCTGGAGGGCAGGGACTGAGTGGGGACAGTGCTGCCATCCCGAGCAGCTCTGAGGAATCCACCTTCCCCCACGTTTGCAGCGGGACAAACAGGATAAGGACTGAAGAATGTTCTCCCATGAGACTTCGGCCTCTCCTGATCTCCGGGCACTGCAGGGTTGTGCCTTTCCTTGGGACACATCTGTGCTCCCCTGGGAAGTCTGTCCTTAGGTCCCCTTTGGCAGCCGCAGGTGCCCCCAGCCTGTGCACACCTGAGACAGCAGCTTTGGGCACGGGAGCTCCTGGAAAATATGTTCCCAGTGTCCCGAGCTCACAGCAAAGTAGGTGCATTTATTTTATCTTTCCATGGTTGCCCCTGTGAAACAGGAGTGCTGCATCCAGGAAAATCTTCCTTTCCTCTGGATAGCTGCTGCTCCATCATTACACCTGTGCCAAAGCCTGATACCAGCACCTAATCTGGATTTTAATTCCTCCGCCTCTAAGTGCAAAAAAATATTCTCAGTTCTTCCTCTGAGTGACCCTGGGGGCTTTGTCCAGTGCAACAGTGCTCTAAGATGGCACTAGTGATAGTGTGGACACCTTTATTGCAATATTCTGTATTTATCTAGTATTTATATATCTATTCTAACTTAATTAATTTTGGGCACTGAAGTGCTTTGAAACATTGACAAATGTGCTCTGGATTTACTGCCTGGTGATTGGAGTTGTTAAAAGTTGTCTGAGGAGCTGCATTTCCAAGGATTGTAATAACAGAGATGGGATTATTTTTGCTTTTTTAAGGAGAGAAGGAGGATGTGTCCAAGTACTTAGATACCTTTTGGGACAAGTGAAGTCCCAGAAGGGTGGAAAAGGTGAGGCTGAACACCCAAACAACCACAGGCTGTTGGCACAGAAGTGTGGAAGAATCTGAAGGAACTGCCACAAGATTGTGCAGCGCTCTGTTCCTTCCAGCAAGGAGGTCGAGGCTGCTGGGGCAGGAGATCCAAAGCTCTCATGGTTTGGAGAGTTCTGGTTCCTGGTGCAGAGAGGGGTTCTCCCCTGGCTCAGCTCCCTCCAGCCTTCCTGCCTTGGGAAAATGCCTTCATTTCTTTCTTTCAATTCTCACCTTGTTGATCCTCTGTTTGAAATCCTTTGTTGGTGTTTTCCTTTCGGATGGTTAAAATGGAGCCTTTCTCCATTTCAGACTCCCAACTCTCCCCATTACACATAACTAATACCTCTCTGGAACTATTGAAGCTGTGTTAGCAGGCTCTGAAATGGGAGTGTAGCTGAGCTTTTAACAGGTTTAATCTTTTCCTGGGTATTAATCCTTCCAGAAGCTCTGATAAAATTTGTTGTTTTTTCTCTGAATGCCTCCCACGCTGTTGGTATCTGTCTGGAATGATCTGCTTGGTGCAGAACAAGCCATGGAGGAGGGAATTTTGCAGCCTCCCATGGATCTTGCTCTCATTTCAGTGCATTCCTGACTCCTCTCTGACTCCCTGCCACCACTGCTCCTGTGATTCCTTGCCCTGGGAGCATCTCTCCCGTTGAATTTGGGGTTGGAATGAGTTTTCTTCCTGTTTATCAGCTGATTCTCAGCTCTCAGATGCATTCCTAAGGTTTGCCTGTTTGGTATCAGCACTGAATGTCAGGGAAGAGCATCACCTCTTCCACACGGCAGTGGAGATGGAAAGGTATCAAAGACCACAACAAATTTTGGCTTTGGTTTTTTTGCACTTGTTTTTTGTGGCTTTGTGCTGCATCACAGGATCCTAAACCTGTGTGACAGCAGACTCAGACTGTGATCCAGGTTATCAAAGACCGCAGCTGAACTAGAGGGGAAATGATCCTTTTTTCCATCACCTTAGTGTGGAGATGATGCCATCTCCTGTGGGGTAACAGCAGACTTGGGACAGCCTCTCCCAGCTGTGTGAGCTCTGGGAAACACAGGATCAGAGCCAGGAAACAACCCCGCCAACAGAAACACAAGGAAAAATCTCTCCATGCTTTTGAGATGTCCAGGTTCTCCCTGACTCCAGCTATTCCAGATGAGATAGGAAGGAGAAGGTTGTTTTTTTTCCACCGTGCCTGACCATGGAGCACTTGCCCAGTTGCTCATCCCAGCCCTTGGCCACTTCTGTTGCCACTGGTCCCATTTCTCCAGTGCCAGCTCTTTTCCAGAGTTGTTCCTTTTGGATACACACCCTGGCTGCCCCAGCTGGGCACTTCCAGGAAGGTGGCTCCTTTCTTGACCAGAAAAACGGGTGCAAACTTGTGAGTAGGATAATTGATCGTTTCCATGGCAGTGCTGGAGGAGAGGAGTACGGAATAGCAACAGAAACCTGGGAGACAATCACATTCCATCTTCCCAGTTTCTTTTCTTCTGAGTGGCTCATAAAACAAAAGCAAATGAGGCAATTGAAACTCCCTGTCCATTTTCCTGGGGCTTGTTTAAATGAGGATTTACTTCAACTAAAAGCTCCTTAGAGCAACTTAATTCTTCCAGGTGGAGTAAATATCTAGGCCAGTCGTAAAAATTCCTTACAGATGTCTTCAGGAGGGTACTTAGCAAGCACTTTCCTGGAGAGAACATCTTGGACACCTTGGAAGAGCAGAATCAGTTCTTAATGATGGTCCATTAGACAGTGGGGCAGGACTTGGCATAGCCTTGGGAATATTTGGAGGTTGCTCCAGTGATAGAGAGAGGAATGAAATGGGCTGCAGAGCAGTGGGGGTACATGCTCTGATTTTCAGCGGTTAGTTAAAATAACTAGCTAAAGTTTAATTTCAGAGATCTGGGCATATTTCATTATCAGTGAATGTAATCTCCTGTGGTGTTGCATTACAAAATCCCTGTGAATTCCCTGGGTGGATCCCTCTGCCATGCTTGTCCCATCCATAGACCTGCCCACCACATGGAACATCTGAGGGAAGCTCACACACTCAACTTCTGCTTTTAGCTGAAAAAAACCAAAAAAAACCAACAAAAAAACCCCAAACAAACAAAAAGCCACACTGAGAAGAGCTGGAGGCTTCCCATTAGGTCAGACTCTCCCACCTTTGTTATTTGGTCTCTTTTTTGGATATTCTTATCCTAGAAGTACCAATCCTTTAAGGCATCCTTTTCCATGTTCTGAGTTGGGAAAACCTATGTCTGAAAGGAATAATAATTAAATACTGGAATTAATTGAGTGTGGACTGCTTGCCAGGCAAATAATACCTGGAATAGCTGAGGCTGAGCCTGAGTGCATCCTTGGATGGCAATTCCTTGGACTCAGCCTTGACAGCTCCATTTGGGCACCTTTCAATGCAGACCCAAGCTCTGTGTGCCCTCACATCTCTCTGTACCTGTGTGTGCCAACCTCCTGGACTGCCATTCGTGCTTTACTCCAGCTTGGCTCTAAAAATGGAAAGCAGCACTGGAATTGTCCATGAGCCACCAGGGTTGCGTGCTCCTTGAAGGAAGAACCCGAGGTGTTTGATGAAGGTGGTGTTCCCATGGACTTTGGGGTCACTCCTCACTGAGGACAAAGCCTCACACAAGGCTGGCTGTGCTCAGCTGGCTGCAGCAGGATTGCAGGGAAATCTCAGCCTCTCCCAGTCCTGTCTGAGCAGGGAACAGCAAGAAGCTCTTGCAGTTTGGGCAGTCTTGGAATTGGATCAGATTCACATTGCTCCAGCCCAGGAATGTCTCACCTGCATCCCAAAGCTGCCACCGCCCGTCCCAGCACTGCTCCCGGAGCCACCTCTCCACCAGAGGAGAAGCTTTGAGGGTCTCACTGAGAGGGAAGTTGGTTGCTTTTCTTCAGAGTAGGAGCCCAGGTGTCCATGAAGCTCCTGGATCATTTCTGAGCTGAAGCCAGAGCAGCACTTGCATTTAACCTGCTCCTTCCTGGCACGCCGTGGTGTGGTGGCACCTGGACAAAGGTTGGATTTGATGACCTCAGAGTTGTTTTCCGGCCTTAATGATTTAACTCTGGGTCTGTGAGTGCTCCTGGGTCGAGGGCTATCCACCTGCTATGAGTGACCAATTTACTGCCAGTGGTCATCCCAGATGTGCAGGGAGGAGAGAGCCCAGCCCAGGCAGGAGCTCTGCGCAGAGAGCCAGGGAGAGTGAGCTGAGCCCTGCAGTTCTCATGGGAACCACTGCAGGGTTCTGTAGATCAGGCAGGGGGACAGGCCAAGGAGAGGACACATCTTCCAGATCAGCACAGCCAGGGATGAGCTTCACATGGGCTCTGCTGCTGCCAGTTCCTCTGGGGTGAATCACATCCCAGAGGAGCTGCTTTCCACCCAGAGGCTGCTGGGGATTTTATACACACTCCGTTTGCCTTTCCCTCAGATTGGAGAGTTGAGTTTTTTTCAGCTTTAAGTTTTTTGGTGGGTTTTTTTTTTTTTTCCTAAGCTTAGGTGTTTTAAAAGTAACATTTTGGTTCACCTTTGGAGCTGCCATTTGACTTCTGTGCAGCACGTGGTGATTAGTGATTAATTGCACAGGACATGTTGTGACTCCAGCCCGTGTCCTGGGGTGCTTGTCGCAGCAATGATGCACTGGGTGATTACTCACTCCCCTTAACCTGACAGCTGTATTTCTTCCCCTGACTGCTTAATGACCTTGGCCAGGTACATGCCTTGTGTTTTGTTGGAGGGTGTTGAGGATGTGCAAATTTTTCTTTCCCTTGCATGACCTTCATCCTGCCTTGGTAAGAGAAGGGAGCAGTTCCATGAACAGATGGAGCGTTATTTCTAGAGGAAGGTGGATAACACAGGAAATTATTCATTTAAAACCCCTTCAGACAACTCAGATGTTTGCCTGAGAGAGTGTTGCAAATCCTAGTGCAAATACCTGCTCACACAAACTATCTAACTATCTTGAAAATTCTGTGTGAATGTGGAAGTCATCCAGTCCTGGAGCAGAACAGTGACAGGGGACTTAACTGAGCCATTAAGGAAAGTAGGAATAAGCAGGATTTTAAGCAGTAGGTACAGAAGAGATAATTTGTTAGCCATGTGTAGGCAAGTTAGAGTAAAAAAGGTTGTCAAGTCATAGCAGGTAAAAAAGAAGAGTGTGCAAACCAATCTGGGGATGGGTAACTCACTGCTGAAAGCAGCAAGGTTTGCTGCAAGTGGTGCTTGGCTCTTGTTATTCCTTAATGAATCGAATCTATTAGCCAGGGAAAACATCATGTCGTCTTGAAAAACAAATCATATTTGGATGCCTCTTTCCCCGCATTTGTACCCATTTTAACACGAGCACACTAATTATGCTGTGGAGATGATTTTGTTATGGCAGAAATGGAGCTGAGTTTGCAGCTGGAGCTCTGGAGTGCTGCTGGAATAGGTACATGGGGAGAGATGCCTTTTAATTCCATTGCCTCTCTCTTTAATATTTGTATCCTTCACAGAGTGTTTCTGCTCCCTTGGGTGCAGAAAGAGCCCCAGTTTTTGGGGCTCAGCGGCCTCCAGATTCCCATGGATGCCAGAGCAATGGTTTGAGGAATCATGTCCACAACCCAGTTCCTACACAGGTGGCAACGGGCTCACAAATTCCCAGGCTTCCTGAGATGTTTCCTGATGCACAGGGAGCTGCATGAGTCATATTGCTCCAGCTCTGGTCCTTTTGGATGGAAATTATACTTTTAAATCCATTCTGTGATTACATGCAGCAGCGGTGGGCTCGTTTGGAGGAGGTGGAATTCGAGCCATTAAGTTGAGTGGCTGCCATTACATCCCGTGTTTGCCAACAGATAATACCCAGACATACTTCATCTGTGACAGCTTTGCCCTCTAGACTTTGGATGGAATGATCTTGGTACAGAGCTGTTCTCTCCAGCACCATCCAGGTGCTCATTTCCTTGCACCGGGCAGCAAATGTGGATGAGGTGATGTGAGACAGGGAAGGGACAGCACAGCATGACCTGGAGAAAAGGGGAAGGGACAATGACACAATGCATGAGGTGACAGTGATGTGGCCTGGTGGAGTCTATGCCCATCCCACCCCTCTCTCAGGGCTTTCAGGGCTGCCAGCTGTGGGGTTGGGAGATGTGGATGCTCATGGCTCTACTCACTGTGCCTGGATTGCTGCTGGCTCCCTGAGCAGCCCAGGGGGCTGGGGAGGGACTCCTGGGTCAGCATGTGGTGATGGCTTGGAGAAACACCTGGTATTACCTGTCCGTGCTGTGGAAGTGCCACCCAAGCCGTGGCTCAGCTGAGGGAGGGGGCTGTAGTCAGTGGCTGCTTTGATTTACTCCTGCTGAAGGAGATATTTTGGCTGTGGCAGCTGTCCATGACATCTGAGAAGCCATCAGTGACTTCCTTTCATTCCTGGGCTGGACTGAGCGAAGGGCTTAGAGCTGAGGGCTGCATATCCCTGTGCTGGTCTGGGCAATCCCTGTAACAGGCTTACAGGATCCCATGGCAACCTGCAGCACAATCCCGTGCCTCTAACGAGCATCCAGTCATTACCTGGGTCATTACCTTCCTGAGGAGACAGCCTTTCAGGCCAGCACTGTCCCTTCAGCTTGCAGGAGGAAAAAGTTCCCACGGGGACCAGGAACACCATGTCAGGTGCCAGCTGGAGCACAGGGACAAAGGGGGTGTGACACAGCCCTGCAGCGCTCTCCATTGCCCCAGGTGCTGCTTCCCAAGACCAGCAGGAGGGCAGGGTTTGCTCGGGGAATGTTCAGTGCCTCCCAGCTCTGTGAGTGGGGCAGGATGTTCTCGGGCCACTCCAGAACCAGGAGAGCCAAAGGATGCCACAGGCTTTGGCTCAATGGGTGTCTCAAGGGGAGAAGCTGCTTTGCTCTTATCTCTTGCTCTTATTTTATCACAATCTCTTTGAGGTCCTTTGCCCTCTCAGGAGCTGGGGGATGGAAGGTGAGATGTGGTCGCTGTGAGGACCTGAGCTGTGCCTGGCTGGGTTGGCTCCTCCCTGTGTTCCCTCGGGATGCCCGTGGCTGCTCTTTGGTCCAAGTGCTGCAATCCTGGAAATCACGAGGAAGATTCGTGGTTTTGTTGGAATAATTCTCATGGATGTCATCGTTTTGCTGGCAAAAAGCTTTGTCCGGCCATTTCTTAATTCTGGGTGCTCATCCTGGTTTTTCCTTTTGCTACTGGAAGTGGAATCAATGGGATTTTTCACTGGGTGGCTCTTGGTTTGCACAAGAGCAGCTGGATGGGCTCTGCTTCCCCTTGGCTTGGGAGAAAAGGCTGGCACTGCCCCTGCAGCCACCCAAAGCCCAGGCTGCTTCCTGGGACCAGGTGTCGCTTCTCCAGCCATTCCTCCCTTTGTGCTTTTTAAATTAAATTTCCTGTGAGCTCAGAGGCTGTGAAACACTTTGTGGGTGTTGTTCCCTCCTCTGCCAACAAGCCCCTCCTGGACTGTGTTAGTTGGGAGCTGCAGGGACTTACCCTGAGAAACCAGGAGATGAGAACAGCAAATAAGGAGCCCAGGTGGTGAATTTAATCAGTGTAATAAATTAATCTGGACTTTAATCCAGCCTGGGCTTTGATTTGCACTAATAACGGCCGCCACTTTTTAAGTTCCAAATTCTCACTACTAAAAATATCCTTTTATTTTTTAATATTATCATGTTTGCTTCTAACTACAATACCCATATATAGGAGTTATGCATAATTGAGGATTCCTGGGGATCCAGTGTTTAATACATTGTGGTCCTACATGACACAATCCAGGTCTCTGCTTCATTATTAAATGGGGTTTAGGACACATTGCAGTGACTCAGTCACAAAGGGGCTCTCGCTGCGGCTTCCCATCCAGGAGTGATGTTCCTGCTTTGTATTAATAGCCCTGCATTTGAATTCATTTTCCATGGTTTTTAGACCTGCCCAACTGTGTCAGCTTTTAGAGGACAGAGTATCCACACAGAGTTTTGTGAGTCCTGCTCCTGTCACTTCCTTTATTTCTCTGGGAATTCCTGGATCTGGGTGAGGGAAGTGGCTGCACTGGGTGCTGCTGGTGTGTCCCTGTGCCATCACTCCTGCTGGGGACAGCTGCATGGCTTAGCTGTGTGTCACCAGCTTTGGGCTGGCTCGTGGCACTTCTGCAGCTGCAGGGATACAGATCCCACGGCTGGGATGAGCAGATCTCTGTGTTGTTCCCTTTGTAAGGAGATGTGCTAAATAATTCAATTTACTGGGAATCATTTGTGTGATTTTTCTCCTTTATTCCTTTCTGCTTTGGAAACTTCCACATCCAGAGTAACAGGTGACATACGTTTTAACATAAATGTCCTTTATGGTGGCTTACTCTTGCTTTCCTCAGAGCAATGACAATTTTGTCTCCTCTCCTTGCAAAAACCATTTGGTCACTCAGATGAACTCAGTTTTCCCCACAGTGTGCTCCGTGGCAGGGAAGTTGTTTGCTTTCCAGTTTGAATAAGGACAGGCTTTTGGGGTAAAATGAGCTTGAATTTGGCATTCCTGACATTTCCAGTCAAGTCTTGGTCATCCATGGAGGGGTTTTGAGGTGGTGGATTGGCTGCAGCACGGGCACAGGGATGCTCAGGATGTCCATGCTGTGTCCTTAGCCCAGGGGTCAGCATTCCCCAGCAGCATCTTGTCCTTCTCTGTATATTCCCAGAGCCACATTTATATCTATTTAGTAATATTTCTCTCTATTTAGTAATATTTCTCTCTATTTAGTAATACTGTGTTTGCTTATCTGCCTGACTCTGTCCTTGGGGTGACTGAGAGAGAACCAGATCCCTCCTTCCCTGGGGGCTGCCATGGGCTGGACACGATGCCTTGATGTTCCTGAGCCCAGTTCTTGCTGGGCTGGGACTTTCTGAAACTGGGAATACCCCTTGGGAATTCTGACTGCTCCCCACCCAGCCAGCATCCTGCAGGCTCAGCCCAGCTCCAGCCTCCTGCTCAGGAGGGGTTTCAGTACAATTCCAGGGCTTTGAGGCTGTTGTGGCTTCAACTTGGGAATGTTAGGGGTCCCTTCTGGGGGCAGGAGGTTGGGATTTGTGTGAGTATCGTAGGTTTGGATCTTGGAGAGGGTTTATTATTCGTGTTGAGTGCTGCAGTGAGGGATCTGTGCTGACAGCCCCTGCTGGCCCCTGGCAGCTGCCCTGGCTCTGCCCTGGAGCAGTTCAAACTTGGGCTTCCAGCCCCAGTCTCATCATTTATCTGAGTTAAAAGTTAATGCTGAGTTGTTATTTGTAATTGCTCTACATGGAAGATACGTCATGAGGCAAGGGGAGGATTAATCCTCCCAGCACAGGAGGGGTGGGAAGTGATTAGGGTGACATATGTTCCATCCAAACACCTCAAACCTGCTTGGGCTGAGCTTCAACGGGGTCCCTCTGCCTTGTTACCACCTTCCATTCTCCTCCTCACTGCTGCCAGGCTTTTACTCAGCTCTCCATCCACGGCCCTGCCTTGTGGCTGCTGTTATTAATAGGAGTGACATGGGCAATAATCATAATAAGGTGGAAAATGAGACTAATGCCATCCCCTGGGCTCTGCTGCTGCAGCCTGGCTGAGGCCAGGTCATTTCCTATCTGCCAGGTGAGATCTTCTCAAGAAAGTGTAAATTGATGAAAAATAGAGCAGCCCAGTCCTAAGGAACCTTTCTGTCTCTACTGACTCTCCACATAACATATAGATAAATAAAAGATAGATAAAGCTTCCAACCAAGTGTGGCAGCCTTCCCAGAATATGGGATATGGGAGACTCTCACTCCAATCAGCCTCTTTCAGCTGAAATCCAGTCATTAGTTAAATTCATCAAAGGGCTTGAAAGCAGAAAGGGAAATTCTTTGACTTGTGCTTAACCTTTGGGTGATTGCACCTCTTGAGAGAATGAGCAAATCAAGTGGAGCTGCCCTCCCCTGTGTGTGGTGAATGAGCCGTGGGGCCGTTCGCTGAGATTGGGCATTATTCACTTTGTATAATTCCTGACGAGAGGTTTAAAAATAAACACACCAGCAAAGGGACTCTGGGGAGATTATGCAAGAGCAGGAATGAGCTGGGATGGTTCTCTTGTGCTCTCTTCCCTTTGTCTGCTCCATCGGCTGAGTGACCCTGTCCTGGATGGGAAAATCAGTGGGTGGTGGGACTGAAACGGGGGATGCACTGCTCCCCTCCTCACTGCATGGGCGTGGGGATTCACAGGAGTGGATCCAGCAGATCCATGGGGGGGATCTGGGAGGTGACAGCAGATTGCCAGCCCAGCAGCCTGTGCTGTGCTGCTGCCACTGAGGCAGTGTGAGGTGCCTTCCCTGCAGGATCACAGGGGATGATCTCCCTTGGCTGGGGGTCCTGGAGCTCTGCTGTGTCCTGTCCTTCCCCTGAGCATTGATTTCTTTGAACAGCAGCTCTGTGTATCCTCCTTTGAAGCTGTTTGGGCTGCCTCCATTGTGGAAGGGCTCAGTGAACACAGTGTAGGAAATGCTATTGTGATTTTACAGGGCTTTTATGTTGTCTGAATAAAGGGCATCTCCGTACAAGAACAATTTGAGCAAATGGCATCCACTCACCACATTTCTCCCTCTTCCCCTCACAGCCTGCTCCTATTCCTGCATCCTGCTCCTGTGGAGGAGGACACAGTTTATGTAACTCTGATTTGAAAGGGAGCTACCCAGAGCCCTCGTTTTTCACTGTTACAACTCTACTGATGCAATAATAAATGATCTAACAGAGAAGCACTTTCCTGCCTTCAGATTATCCATATTCCCAGAAACCATGGTCCTGGAAACTTTGAGGTCCTTGAAGTTTTCTGAGGAGATGGTGAATGATGATGGATTTATTTAGGGTTTTTTTGGAAATGTGACTTTTCATAAAGTGCATTTTGGATTAGTGAAAAGCTCTGTGCTGAAAACTCAGGGTGGAATCTTGTGGGGCTTGCAGTGATTATTTATCCCTGGAAGAGGTATGGACAGGTGAGAGTGGTTTGAATGGCCCTTTTGTGCCCATTTCAGTCTCCAGGGCACCACTAAGCCCCTGATTTCTTCTTCAGGTTGGCCCATAAGAAGCCAGTAAGTGTTGATGAGTTGGCAATATTCAGCAAAATGTTGCAGCAGTGGCTGATTTCACTCAAAGATGTTTGATCCTTGCCTCCCTCACTGCAGGCAGGGGCTGAGGTGGAGCAGATGTTCCTGTCCAAATGTTCATCCTGGCTTGGGAAGTGAGCAGAGCCGGGGAAAATGCACCAGATTGGAGGCAGAGCTCACCCATTCCCCAAAATAATTTTTCCAGTTGGTCCAGTCGTGTGGAGCTGCAGCAAAGTCCCTCTGCAGGGACAGGGCTGGTTCATGGCTCAGAGATGTAAACCCTGCAGAAGTTGTAACCCTGGCTCAGAGGTGACTCTGTGAACGTGCTTTGGGAAGCCACCCTAGGTGATGTTCCTGAGCTTTTTCCATCAGGATGTGCTGTGGATATGGATTGTGAGAGGCATTTCCCTTCCCTTCCTCTCCTTTGGCTCGTGTGGATTTGCTCCAGACCCGCTCCAGTGGCAGGGTCAGACAGATTCCAGCAGCTCTTGTAACAGGGAGCTATTCCTGTTACTCCTTTTATTCTTTGTTTTCCTCCTTACTTTGATGGGGTCAGTTATTTGATCTTCATAAAGGTGCCACGAAGGCATGGCCAGAAAAGAAAATGGGAAACTCTGGAGTCAAACTCCCACTTCTGAGCACCTCCTGTGCATTCCTTGGAAGCTCCTCTCTGGCATTAATGACCCATTAAAGCCCTTTGGCTTTGGAAAGTGCAGGGGGAGAGGGAGACAAGTGGGGATCTTTGGCCAGATGGGTCTTTCTGAGCTTTCCCAGCACTGGTGAGGACAGAGTTCAGCATCCCTGGCACGTGCTGTCAGAGGTGGGGCTTTGCAAAATCCCCTAAAACCCTTTTTTTACTATTTGCTGTTTCTGTCATTTTATTTTGGCAGCACCTCCAATGTAATTCTGTATTTCCAGTGGCCACGTTCTATCCTGGAAGTGACAGCAAAATCCTCCCGGCCATTCAGCAGGAATGGGTTCATTCCTTTCCTCTGGCTTTGCTCGCTGTTGTAAAGCACTCACCGTTGTGCTGGAGTGTTGGGAGTGTCTTGAAGGAGCAGCTGGGGTTTGTGACTGAGTTATTGGAGCTTTGCTGTGGAAACCTGTGGGGAAAAATCCCTGGGAAGGCTGAGGATGTGGTCCTGGTGGTTCAGGGATAAATCTCACCCTGTTCTTAGTGTGCTGTGCATGGAATTAGAGAGAGCCCTGTCTTTGTGCCCTTTTTTTTTTCCTCATTAAATCCATTTGTTTCTAGTGCTGGGATGTTCCATGGCCCTTCCTCTGTGCCTGGTGTCCAGCCCACACAACATCCCAAGAATTAATAATCTGCTTTTCTGCCCACTGAGAAAGGTTTTCCTCCACCCCACAAAGTGCTCTGCAGGCTCCTGTAAAGCAGGAAACATTATTCTCACGTCTGTAGTTCCCAAATGCTCCTGGGCATTTCTGCACTGATGTTCCGAGGTGAAAGCATTGAGGAATTTTCTATTTGGGCTCTTGACTTTGAACAAGCAACTGACAAGAATAATAGATTTTAATAGGAAGTAGAGCTTCCACCTGGCAGCCAGGCAATGTTCAGGGGATGTCAGACCAAATGTCCTTGTCACCTGCTGCATTTCTTCTTGCTGCTTCTCTTTTCCTATGGGTAGCACACTTTCCCAAATATCTAAGTTCTAAATTTTTGTGAATTTACAAGGCTAAGATGTTGTGAATTCTTCTGGTGGCACAAAAACCATAACTTTATTTCCATCAACCTTCACCCCACAGAAAACTGCTGTGTCTGGGAGAGTGTGCTTTAATATTTGACCATCCCTATAGTGATTATTATTCTTAAATTCCATTCTTTAATTTTGGCAATGGCCAAATCGTGGATGAGATGAGATGAGCATTGAGATGAGCATTGAGATGTGGGAAATGTAAACTTCTGTCTCAGCCAGTTAAACACGGAGTGATTTCTAGGGCATGATTCACCTGGCTGGAAGGTGGATTGCTGAAATAGCCGGGATGAATCACGCTCCAGATGTGTCTCTTTCTCTTCACTGGCTATCAGGGAGTCCAGATGACTCCCTCAGCTGCAGTGTGGGAGAATCTGACTTCATGGCAGAGAAATTCCTTTCATGATCTTCGGCTGAATATCTCTGACCACAGCACTAAGCTCAGCTTTGAAGCTGAGAGAAGTGAACTTTGTGGAGTTAAAGAGCTCCTGTGTTGAATTCTCTGAGAAAATAATATTTCATGCTGACCTTTCTCCAGTTTGTCATCTCCTGCTGCTGCAGATGTCAGGTTCTGTCTCCATAACCCTGCCCTGAGAGAGCTGGATGGCTCCACGGATGCAGCAAGATGTCTTGCAAGATAAATTAAACTGGATCTTTTAATTTTAGGCCCTGACATTTTCTCAATGGATTCAGCACGTGGGATGGCTGGAACTCCAGTTCTCACTGTCCTTTTGGTGCAGGCTGAGCTGGATTTGTGTTCCAAAAGGCCAAGGATTGCTTGCAGGATTCCTGGGGTGTGGATCCCTTCCTTGGGCGGAGCGCAAGGAGCAGGGGCTGGGCAGGACTGATCAGTGAGAACCAAACACTTGGAGCCTTCCTACTTGAGATCAACCTTGTGAAACCACCCCAGCCCCTGAGAGAACCTTCCAGACCTGTGGAACAGCACAAAAAGGTCGAGGTGTGACCCCCTGTTCCTTGGTGTCCCTCTGCCAGCCCTCACCCCTGGCCAAACCCTGCTCCTGAGAGCTGGGATTTGTGCCTCGGGCTCCAGAATGGATTTTTGCGAAGTAGGCTGGGAGGGTTTGAAGCACAATCCCTATGAAGTTTGGGCTCAGTGACGTTTCTGTGGCAGTTTGTGCCCAGAACTGGCTGTGTGTGAAGTGACAGCAGAGGCTCTGTCAGCTGAAGCAGAAGCAGCAGGAACACGGCTCCTGCGTAATAGCTCTGTTCCTGGTTCCTCATCAGTGCAAAAGGGACTAAAATACCCAATGGCATTAACAAAAGGAACAAGTGTCAGGCCAGCCCGATTCATTTTTTGACAAGAAAACTGATTTTCGAGCCAAAGAGAACGTACTCTACTGCATTTACTGAGAGGAGCTGAATGCAGGATGGCTGTGAGCCACGGGTGGGAGGTGGCCATGGGGAAAGGGGGACATGTGAGGTATTACTGGGAGATCTCTGTTACACTGGAATAAATCTTTCATGCTGTTCCACAAATCTCTGGTAACGTCCCTTTGGGAATAGTATTTGCAATTCTGGTCATCTGTGTTCCAGAAAAATGCAGGCAGGGTACGTGGAAGCCTGAAACGCCTGGGGGAAGGAAGAGCTGGGGGCTGGAAGGGCAGAGCTTCTTGCCTGGGAAACCACACCTGGACAGCATCCATAAATATGGCAGAGGGGAAGCACTGGTGAAGGAAGAGCTCAGTCCTGGCAGAAGAACAGATAAAGGGTACTGGTCTCAAATGCAGAGTGGGGTTTCTTCAGCTCTGAAGTCTCATCCCTTCCAGATGTGTCCTGGGGATCTCTGTGCTTTGAACTGATCCCTGTTCCTGAGAGCACCTGGGAACCTGGGCTGGGAGCAGAGCAGGGGACAGTGAGGAGGCACTGAAACTCCTCTGAGCATCCAGCTGTTGCACTGGGATCAGGACTCGGGCTCTGGGACTGTTACTTCTCCAGATGTGGCTCCCCTGCTTTGCTGAGCCCAGCTCTGGGGTGAGCTGGGGGTCCATCACCATCTGACTGCAGCTGCTGCTGCTTTGGGTGGCACCCTCTGGTGTCCTCCAGCTCTGTGTGGAAAGCCCAGGTGTGGGATAAGCCCTCACTGAAGCAGGAGGTGCCTCTGCCACGAGTCCAGCCATCACCTGGGGGCTTGTTCTGTGCCTTGGTTTTCTGCCTGGTATCCCAGGACCTTGTGAGGCTCATGTGGACAAGCATGACACACAAAAGGGCACAGGTTTCTCCTACAGCTGATTGAATTAGAAGGGACAATTTGTCAGAGTGGAAGTGGGAGGAACACAGCTTTACTTTGCTGCCCACTGACTGCATCCATCTGGGTTTTGAGGATGAAAGGCACTGCCAGGTTAAGCCCTGAAGGTCTTGCTGCTTTGTGTGACTGACTCTACAACTGAAGGGCTGGAACTGCAGCTCTGACTGTCCCAAACCCGAGGAGATCAGATTTTTAAAGCAAAGCCAGTCCAAGGCAAGTGGTAAATCAGACCCTTTAATCTGCTGACTGGATTGTCTGCACAACTTCAGTGTTTTCTCTGTTGATGCTGAGAACCTGAAGCTGTGCTAGAAGGTCTCCTTCAAGTTCTCACTGTGCAGGCAGTAATTAACAGGGGTTTGGGGAAGCCAGACTTCCATTAAGAGCTTCTACACTTGCATGCCCACAGTGACTGTGTGCTTTGTGCTCCTCCCCGAGCAGAGGGGACACTGTCTCGCAGAGCATCACCACAGCAAGGGCTGGAATGGTCACATCTGCCCCTGTGAGCTCAGACTGGGACTCAGAGAGAGCCCAAGTGCATGGTCAGGGTGTCTCAGTGGCAGAACTAATCAACAATGGCTCTGACAGGCTGATCAGCATGTGGGGAAAATCTGTATTTGCTGGGGCAGCCTCGGTGCTCAGCGCAGGATTCCTGCAGTGGGTGAAACATAAACACAATTTATTACTCTGATAAAAAACACACAGCTCTCAGTCAGAGGAGCAGGGGGTATCCTGGGCATGGATGGATGTCTGGTGGTATGGTTGGGATGGTCCCTCCTGCCAGCACGGAGCAGGAATTCATGTCTGTCACGAAGGACACCTGGGCTGTGCTGGTGCAGTTCTGAAGCTCCACGAGCTCCACAGGCAGGGACGGTCCCAAGGTCTTGGCAGGCACACTGTCCAGGATCCAGGACCTGCTCCACGCAGGCTGTCCCACAGCCTGGACCAGCAGGATTGCTGTGGGCAGAAGTGAGGGGTGTCAGTACATCACCAGCACTGAAGTGGGCAACCTCCAGTTTCAAAAAAACCCCTTCTAAATACTAACTTTGCACTAACTTTGCTTGGATCCCCCCAAGCCTCTGACATTTCCACTGAAGTGAAAATTCCTTTGCAGGACACCACCGCTTGTTTCTGCTGTTTTTGGGAACTGTGCATTGTGCCAGCAGAATTGTCCCTGACAGATGTGCATGTGTGGAGGTGGCATGGGATCTTCCAGGCCCTGGGGGACACGGGACACGGCACCTGGAGCTTGCCTGGCATGGTTGGGAGCAGGACGGGAGGGCGGTGGGAATGGCCAGAGGCACGGTGTGAAGGTGGAATAGCACAGAAATGTCCCTTGGCTGCGAGCGTGCGTGGGCCTGGGGCTGCAGGCGTTCCCTGACTCTGCTCTTCTCTCCCCAAGCTGATCACTGGTGGTTCCATTGTCAGTGCTGAGGCAGTATGGGATCACGTCACCATGGCCAACCGGGAGTTGGCGTTTAAAGCAGGAGACGTCATCAAGGTCCTGGATGCTTCCAACAAGGACTGGTGGTGGGGTCAGATCGACGATGAGGAGGGATGGTTTCCCGCCAGCTTCGTGAGGGTGAGTGATTTTCTTGCTTTTTGCAGCTCTAAGGAATCGCTGCTGATGCTCGGGACATCAAGAACCAAGCTCTTCCTCAGGTTTTACTCTGTTTGTTCTCACTGATGCTGATTCCCACTTCTTTGCCTGTTTTCTGTCCAAAGAATGGGGGCAAAGAAGGTTTCTGCTTGCTGCTGCCTCCCCAGCACACAATTTTTTTCCCTCTTGTGCAGCTCTTGTGCCTCCCCCAGGTCTGACCAGTGCCGAGAGAGAGAGAGATCCATGACTGGAACTCGAGCTGGGCTTCCCAAAAAAGTTAATGCTGTTCCTCTGGCCTGGGATAACAAGTTGTGTTTGGTATCTTGAATCTGACCCTGCAGCCAGCGGTGGCAACAAGTCTGGAAAATGGATTTGTGTCAGGTGTGATTGAGGTGAAAACCTTCTTGCAGAATCACTCTCACCTGTGCCACCAACACATCTCCTGTGTGCTGCAGCTGGAAAGGCTGAACAAGAACAATCTCATTTTGTTTGCTTAATTTCAGCACTGAAATATTCTGAGCCAGTTTAACCTCTCAGTGCACTGACCAGTGCTGATTTATTTGTGGTTCTGGATTTAACAATGAAGATTTAACAGCCTTTGGTGTGGTGTCACAAACAAACTGTTCACTGTCCACGGGGGATTTAAGAACAGTCTGGAAAACACTGTCCTGTTTTTTAAAAACACACCAAAACCCAAATGTACCAGTGGTTTTAGGGCCCCTACCCATGGTCCCTTGTCTTGGCTGAATTCCCCTTCTCTCCCTACACTTTTCAAAGGCTGGGAGGATGGCTTTAGAAACTGTGGGGAACAAAGGAGAGTGGAATCAGTGAATCCCAGACAAATGTCTGGAACAAATCCTGGATCCTCCTCCTTGGTGCTGAGGGTCACAACCTGAGCAGGCAGGTTTCTTGTCTGTTCTGTGCAGTATCCCAGTGAGACCAGTCCTTCCATCAGCTCTGCACGAGGCTGGCTTGGCTGTTCCATGTGGGAATCACTTGTTGAGGGCAGGCAGGGACCAGACACCTGCCCTTGCCCCTCCCCGAGGGAAGCAATACCTGGCTGTGCTGCCTTAGTGAGAATTAATATTTAAAAACAGGAGTCCTGGCCCATTTTGTCTGCGGGTCTTGAAGGGAGGCTGGAGGGAAAAGTTTGCCCCTCAGGTTTCCAAAGGAGCTGAATAAGAAATGAAAGAACTGCGAGAAGAGCAGATGATCACTCACTTCATGAGGAGGCTGCGTTTGTCTCTGTTGTGCTTTGAGCCCTGCTTTTTAAAGGTGATGCCAGAAAAGTGCCAGGTTTAGCCTGGGTGCTTCTAGTTTTACTCACAAAATGATTGCTTTTCTTTCTGTCTGCATTTCTATTCTGCAAGCACAGAAGGAAGAGGGAACAATATGTTGCATAGAATATGAATAACACTCAAGTGAGGGATGTCAGACACACCAGACAGGTATAAAACCAAATAGGATTAATTTCAGAGTATTTTAGACTTCAGGTCTCTTGTAAGGACTAACAGGAGTGCAGGAGAAGATCACTGCACAGTTGGGTTCCTCTCAAAGTCCTTTGAATCTCTTCTGAGGACAAAACTGGGCTGGGAACCCAGTTTGCAATGAGATGTCTGACGCTTCTGGCTCTGCAGCCAGATCATCTGAAAACCTTTGGCAAAGCATTTGGCACTCACGAAATCTCATAGCAGGGAGTTTCACATTTGCAAGTGGAGAGGAAAACAGGAACCTGCTGATTCCCTTGGCCTCCTTTATATGACAGCCAGGGGTAGCAAACAAAAATGCTCCTGAATTCCCTGCACACACAGCAGTTGTTGTCTCCCTGCTCACACCTGCACTAATCCTCTTAGTAGCTTGGGACTTGGAGAAAAGGAGGGTGGAGAGAGGAAACCACAAAGGTTTGGGAGCTCAGCAACTTTCAAGGAGAAACTGGATGATAAAGTCATGTTGTTTTAGGGGAAGAGAAAGCCCAGCACAGAAGTAAAATTTGGAATGGTGAATGGTTTCTGCAGAGAGCTGCTGCACTCAGCGAGAAGGTTATGAAAACCCCTAAGTCAGAAAGGTGGATAAGAACTCCAGAACTAAATTTAAAACCCAGCAATGAGCTGGGTTTGGACAGATGAAGGTGTCTGTGGTGTATTTTAGTGGCTGTTCTGAGCACACTGGACACCCACAGGGTGTCTTTGAACATCCCATCAGCTTCCAGTGGTCTGACAGGTTGGGAGGTACAGCTGGAAAAAAACCAGCAGGAATTTCAAACGAGATTTCACATTCTTGTGGTGGCAGTGGCACTTTTTTTCTCCTCTGTGGATGGCAGAGCCTTGGGCTGTCTGTGCATCATGGGCTACAGATGAGTTTTTGCATAACCAGCACATTGACACTGGCTGAGAAAAACAGGCTCGGTGTTGGGAGGGAGGGATTTACAGCAGAGAATAACAGTCCAGGGCTGCCTGTGGATCCACTGTTGTACCTTGAGGTCTCCTTTAGAAAGCACAGCAAGCCTCAAAACAAAGTTTTGATTGCAGGGCTCCTCATCAAGGCTCCAAAACAGCCCAGGTGAGACACTCCAAACACAGGAAATCAAATGGCTTCGTGTGTGGGCTCTGACATATTTCCACTGCAAGAGAAATAAAAAGAGTAAAGCTTATGGATGCTGTGCAGTGGAATCTCTCCTCAGAGACATGGCAGAATGCCCCTGTCCTGGGCAGAGAGCGGGATTTATTCCTGTGTAAAGCTCTCCTTAGTCTCTTTGGATACCAGACGGAGATTACAGAATATATTTCTTCTCACCTCAGCAATGCTGAGTCTCCCTTCCTTATGTTACTAAGCCAAGGTAAAGAGCAAAACTGGGGCTGTGGAGCTTTTACTGCAGCTTCTTGTAGTGCCTGATGACTGAAGGAAGGAAGAAATGATCCTCCCAAGGCCTGAGCAAGGAGAGGGTATGAAATTTTCATGGTCTCCTGTTCCAGGAGAAGGTGCAGGGGTGGAGAAGTGCAGGGGTGGCAGTGCTCCGTGTTCTCTCTCACCACTGCCTTGGTTCCCCCAAGTGTTGTAATTTTAGATTGATTTTCCTGCTGAAAAGCTGCCTTTGACCCACTTTATTTTCTGCTGCTAAAGGAGAAGTGCTGGATAAATTGGAGTGAGCTTTTAAGGCACTGTGGAGAAGGAGACTCTGAGCCCAGAGCCTGGTCTGGGCAGACAGTGCCTTTATTGGGCAGCTGGGTCCAGCTTTTAGCTGTGCGGCTCTGGATTGCAGGTGTAATTCCCCATCTTGCTGCCCCACCTGCTTCTTTTTGCCTGTAAAATCTGATTGTATCTTGTTGGACTCATCACTCAGCTGCTTTCCCCCCCTGCATTAGCATTCCCTCAGAGCCAAGGGCATCAAGGTGAGATTTCCTTCTGGAAATGGAGCTGAGGTGCCCTCACCTGTTGGGCAGCCTGGGATGTGCTGCAGTCCCTGCTGCAGTCGGAGCCTTTTAAAGGAGATTTGATTCTCCCGTGGCAAATCCAGATTAAAAATAGCTGTGCTGGAAGTAGGAGCATGGGCAGGGCTGCTGGGACAGGCTGGGCTGCAGAGTTTGGGTTTTCCTAAAGGCAAGGAGCATTTCAGCATCCCAGGGCTCCCAGTGCCACCTGCAGCTCGGACAGGTCCCCCCAAAGGGTCACACACTGCCACTGTGCCCTTCCCTGGCCAGGGCAGTGGGGATGGGTGGCTGAGGATGCTGAGGCTCTGTGCTCCCATGGATTTCTGCAGGTTCTTGAGTTCTCTGTAACCCACTGCACTGCCCACTCCTCTCCTGTGCCATCCAGATTCCCTGGAATGGCAGCAGCTCTCTGGAAGGATGTGTCTGTATCATTAATCTGCCACATCAGGTAATTGGGAGCAAGAATCCAGAATGGTGCATTTTCTGCTGGTTTTGTCCTTGTGAACATCCAGTGGAAGCAGGTTAATAATGCAGCTGACTGGTAAAATGTTTGCCTTATTGTGGTTTCTGATCATTAAGAGTTGATCAGGCCTCGGTGCCTGTTGAAGGAAAAAGTCCTCTCCATCCAGTGCCTGCACTGAGCAGGGTAAATCTGCAGTAATTGCAGGTCACTGATGCTGGCCCAGTGCCACTGGGTGATTTCATGCACCATTTGGGTAAAGCTGCAAGCTGATAAATCATATTTATAGAATTTTTAGATCATAGAATCACAGACTGCTTTGGGTTGGCAGGGACCTCAAATCCCACCCAGTGCCACCCCTGCTGTGGCAGGGACACCTTCCACTGTCCCAGGCTGCTCCAATCCCAATGTCCAGCCTGGCCTGGGACGCTGCCAGGGATCCAGGGCACCCTGTGCCAGGGCTGCCCACCCTCCCGGGGAACAATTCCTAATTCCTAATATCCCACCCATCCCTGCCCTGTGGCAGTGGGAGCCATTCCCTGTGTCCTGTCCCTCCATCCCTTGTCTCTCCAGCTCTCCTGGAGCCCCTCCAGATCCCACAAGGGGCTCTGAGCTCTGTTACCACCTTGCCCCAGGTCACTGGATGTGTCGGGCACGCTCTGCCCTCACTGAAGCTGTGGTGGCTCTCTCCAGTCTCCTCCTTGTCTTCCACGTCCCTGAACATATTTTCCATGAATCTGCTCTGTGCTCTTGCTGGGCACTGAGGTGAGCCTGCCTGGCCTGTGCTTCCCTGGGTGCTCCTTTTTTTCCCTTTCTAAAAGGTTATCAGTCGTAGAGAACATGAATTAGCACAATGCAGCCATCAGCTCTCCCTGGCTCCCAGAGCTGCTCCTTAGGGAAAAGGGCCTTTTTTATTTGATTATTTTACTTTTATCTGCCTCTGCAAGTTCTTGCATTACACAAGAGCTGGTCATGACTTCCCAATTAGGGTTGAATTTTGAAACAGGACTTGGAGGCTCATGATAAGCCTGTTCCTCTCCACGTGGAGGGGCCTTTCAATGGGAAATATCACGTAGGACCAGCATTATGCAACTCGATTTTTTTCCCTGTCATTTTCACTGATTTATTTTAATTAATTCTTATTAAAATAAGTGCTTGAAATGACTCTCAGACCTTGGTGGTTTGGCTGCTGGGCCTTTTTCGTGGCCTGGGGGAAACCCTCCCAGTGCTGTTTTATTTTGCAGCCCCTGATGTTTTGCATTGCAAAGGTGTTTAAAGAGACCCTGGATTTATTATTGTAGGGTTGTTGTTTATCCTTAAACCAGTGCCATTGGAGACAGGAATTCAGTCTGGGATCCCAGTGCTGTGCCAAGCCACAGCCCTGAACTGCTGAGGAGCTCAGGACAGGAGCCTGGAGAGGCTTCTTGGAATCCAAATGAGCAGCAGAGCTTGGGAAACTGCCAAGGAATTCCTGTCCCATCCCTGCTCCTTGGAAATCCCCACAGGGATTGCAGCCACCCCTCCTGAGCTGGGAGTGCTGGGGAGATGGGATGAAACTGGGAGAAAATGAGTTTTGAAGTTTCTTTTCTCAGCATGGAGATGCTTGCACTGAGAGCAGCTGAGCATTTGTGTCTGGTTGGGAGGATGGGGAGCAGGCAGACCTTTCTCCAGGAGTGAGATCTCAGCTGTTCCCCACAGGAAGGAGGGAAACTGAGGCATTTCAGGCATTTTTGGGAGCCCCACGCGTGTGAAGCAGAGGGAGCACCCTGGTAGAGGTGCTGGGTTAAAGCAGGAGCATTTGCAGCTTTGTCCGAATCACCTGAGTCCGACTTTTCAGTTGTTTTTGGGCAAGGCCAGCATCTCCCCAGCGTGGCTGTGCCGCTTTGCTGTCACCTGCAGCTCCATCAGTGAGGATCCAGCCTGGGGTGGTGGCACTGGGACAGAGGGCACAGTTAACCCTTGAAGTGCCATAGCCCCGAGAGTTGGAGGTGCAAACCCAACCCAAGGTCTGTCTCACAGTGAGAACAAAGGTCTGATGATGCATATCAGCCCGTATTTCAACACCTCCATGAGTTTTTTTTTGTGTGATTATCCCTGGGTTTGGGTGGGGAAACCTCCTCCAGCTGCAGGGACTGGCCCAAGGTCAGTGCCAGAGCTGCCACTGCGGCTCAACTTTTATTGGTCATGGTCCCAACTTCAAATGATGCCCTGGAAGAAGGATCCTTGCTGGAATTCCAAAGAACTTCAGAGGTTTAGATGGAAACAGGAGTGTTTGAAACAACACAGTGGGATTCATCCTTCCAGCAGCAGAGGCTGGAGAGTGCAGGGTGGAAACACCTTCAGCTTCCTCTGGAGCTGATAAAATTGTTGCATTTGTTTTTAATCTAAGGCAGAAGTCATCTAGACTAGAACTGTATGTTTGTTTTTTTTTTCCTTTTGGAACAGGGATCCTAGCAGGAAGGAGCAAAAATTTCATTAAGGAAGAAAGCAGGACTCATGAGATTCACAGATGAGGAAGGAGGGATTGTTCCTGCTGTGCACAAAAGGCAGCCTGAATTTGAGGAATCATGAAAGTTTGCAAGTTTGCTATCTGCCTTGGAGTTTCAAAGCCTTTAGGATTCGTGACTCAGGCTTATACGCACATGCCTTGTAATGATTAGATCTTTCTGGCTTTTTTTTTAAGTGAAAATCAAATTTTTTCTCATGATCACCCGACACTAGGAGGCAGAGCTTTAAAAATATGCTCTGCTGCCAAACTGGCAGGAATGTCATCAAAAGTTGGTAACAAGCTGTTCCAGTTGGGTTTGGGAAGGCTGCAAAGTCCTTTTCTATAGGAGAAGAAAAGCAGGATAGGAAATTATTTTAAATTTCAACCATGCTGGACATTCCTGCTGGATTTCCCACATCTGTTTGGTTTGGAATTCCAATGAAGCTGTGACCAGGACATATCCCTTGGAGGACTCCTTGTGCCATTTTGTCCTTCCCAGGACCCATTTTCCCCTCTCAGGGTGCCTCCAGGTTTTCCCAGCACTGAAATTGGTGGCACTGATGTCAGCATTTGGCCCCTGAGGTCACTTACCCCAACAGGGATTTTTCTCAGCAGCAGCATTTGTTTTAGTTATTTATTTATCTTTATTTCTTTTTTAACATAAACCTCTGCTCATGTTCATGGGTTGTTGCTCTGCCTCAGTGAACCCCAAACCTTTTCCAGAGCAGGGTGGGTTTGCTGAAAGAGACACTTTTCTAGCCAGCTTTTGGGTTGTTTTTCTGAAAAAGACACATTTGTTTCAGCATACCAGGAGAGGTTTTCCATGCAGGACCCCACTAAATTTGGTGGGATTGGGTCATCAGCTCTCTGCTTTCCCTCACAGTAACCCAGGGCTCCTCCAGGCCTCCCAGTGCTGATGGAAATCCTACAAACCCCCTTTTTTATCCCCCAAATTTGCAGCATCATTAACATCCTGCTAAAGAAGAGATGGGTTTGGGGATTTTTTTGTTTCGTTTTTTTGGGGGTTGGTTTTTTTATGTTTTTTTTTTTTGCCCTTTACAACTCCCTGTGGGAGGGCAGAACGTGGGAGCTGCAAGAGGTGGTTTAGCAGAGCAGCTGTTGGTTGGGAAAGCAGGGAAGGAGCAGGGGCAGGTTTGGAGCTTTTTGCTTTTCCTAATTTACAGGAACACTGCCCTTTACAATCTGTGCAAAGCCCAGTTTAAACTGAATAATGGGAAAGCAGGAAAAACTATTAACACTGAAAGGAATCCTGAAGATCAGGTTAATGATGCTGCCTGGTTTCCTTGTACTCTGTGTGTGGACAGTTCCTCTGCTCACAGGAAAATGTATTTTTAGGTTTGAAAGTCCCCAGGATTTAGGGACTTCAAACGCTGAGGAGAGAAGTTGCTTCATTTCCATCACAGCTGAGGTGGTCTGTGAAAGACAGGGGTATATTTCTGTCAGCTCTAAGCTTTATTTAATGTTTGTTTACAAACTACCCTGAGCCCAATTTGAGTTGATCAGAGTTATTTTAAGCAGGTTTTGTGGGAAAAGGTAACAGAAGGAGCTCTTGATCCGTATGGTGTGTGCAGAGCACAGGCTGGATCAGACACACAGGAGAGAGCTGGAATTTGCAATTTCTATGGATGTTTTTTATTTGATGTTGGAAGGAAGCCTCAGTGTGCTGAAAACACAGAGATGCTTTTTCACTGCTTTATGGAATTCTCAGTGCACCCGTGCCAAGCTGCCCTCAGCCCCCAGGTTTTAGGAGACTTGCTCAGGGGTGTGCATTCCGTGTGGTTTGGAGATCCCAATCCTGGGATGCTGAGATGTGGGATTGGCCTGAAGCAGAATGGCTGTCCCTGTGAGCTGCTGAGGAAAGCTGCTGAGAAATGGAATCAGGGCTTCCATTCCAAATGGAATCCTTCACAGCCCCTGGCCTGTGAGGATGCAGAGCTCCAGAAACAACCCAGAGCTGATGTGCACTCCGGATTTCTGAACCAGCCACATCCCCACCTCGAATCCGTCCCCTGGGAAGGGCTTATCCCTGCTCCCAGGGGATCCTCCTGTTCAGAGAGGCTCTGGCTGGAGGTGGCAGGAGCTGGGACAGCAGTGCTTGTCACCAGTCACTGCAGTTTTCCCGTTTTCCTCGTGTCCATCTCAGCCTGGAGCTCTTGGCAGAGCTTCACCCTGTCACAGGGTGATTTTATATTTGGGGTCACAGCAGGTCTCAGGTGGGGAGTGTGTGGGGCGCCGTTCGGGGCTGTGTGGAACGGGGCAGAGTGGACTGGGAGCTGTGGGGTGAGGAGAGCTGGATCCCAGATCTCCCAGAGCCCTGTAACCCTGCTGGAGCTGCTGCTGGCAGTAATCCCTGTGCTGCTGTGTGTCCTGCAGCTGTGGGTGAACCAGGAGGATGGGGTGGAGGAGGGAACCAGCGAGGTGCAGAACGGGCACCTGGACCCCAGCGCCGACTGCCTGTGCCTGGGCAGGACCGTGCAGAACCGCGACCAGATGAGAGCCAACGTCATCAACGAGATCATGAGCACCGAGCGCCACTACATCAAACACCTCAAGGACATCTGCGAGGTACCTGGGGGGCACCTGGGGCTGGGACACACCTGGGGGGCACACCTGGGGCTGTCCCTGCTACATCAAACACCTCAAGGACATCTGGGAGGTACCTGGGGGGCACCTGGGGCTGGGACACACCTGGGGCTGGCCTGGGTCTGTCCCTGCTGCATCAAACGCTTCAGGGACATCTGGGAGGTACCTGGGGCTGGGGCATACCTGCCCATGGGGGAGGCTGGCAGGGGCTGAGCCTGGGTTTGTCCCTGGGTGATTTGGGAACAAGCTGAAGTGTCTGTAGACTGTGTCTACTGGAGGAGCAGCATCTGTCAATATGTATTGACAGTTCTGAGAATTTCCTGCTGGATCTGATAATTCCTTTAGTTTGTATTAACCAAAAGTGCAATTTCCTGACCTTTATTCCATAGCTCTTTGACTAAAACATGATGAGGTTGAGATCCTTCAAGCAGTCCTCTTAATTAAAACCCAATGCCATCTACTTTTGAACTTGTGATTGAGGAAATTAGGTTGTAATTAAACCAATCAGTTACCCATGTCATCTGTGCCTTTCATGTCGGGTTCACAATTTCCCCTGGCTCAAGATGGCCCCCATTTGTTTCTTTCATGGTGAGACTGAGGGCAAAATGTTCCCACCATGGGAAACGAAGAAGGGAACTAGCAAGCAGTGGACTTTAGTGACTGACCCCACAAATCCCCAACTTGGTTCTTGTTCATTAGGTTACAGTTAATGTCTACAACCCCTTAAGTTCAAGCTTGGTGCCCTGAGCTGAGGCCAAAGTGCAGACTGTGGTTCTGGGTGTTTGGGAATGGGAACACGTGGCTGTGCCAGAGTTTGGGCACTGTGTTTAGTGATGTCCTTATCACTGAGAGGCAGAAGTTTGTTAGCACTGAAATCAAAGTCTGGGGATGGCTTTCAGCTCATCCCTCGCAATGTTTAGGATTTAGTGAGCCTGTGCCCAGTCAATGTGGTGAAGCCCCTTGGGGATTGTGCTTAGAGGAATGTCTTCCTCCTTTCATCCTTGCTGCTTTTCTCTCAGTGAGGCAGAGCAGCCATCCAAAAAGCATCCATGACACTTTTCTAATATGGGAGAGCCTTGGGATTTCAATTTGGAAACAAATGAGCTTAATTTCAATGTGCTATGTCAGTCAGAGAGCTTTGCACTGGAGAAGGGATGAACTGCAGGTACTTCTCCACATATTGTTTCTTTTCCTGCATTTGCACTTTTCTGTAGGAAACTAAATCAACCTCAACTTGCATCTCCAGCCATGTCACCGTGTTTCTGCCAGGTAGGATTCTCAGGAGGTGCAGATAGGCTCAGCTGCAGTGGGGGAACACTGATTTTCTGCACCTAATGATATGTCCCAGCCTGGAGAGATGCAGAAAGCTCACTCTGTTCTGTGTGGTGCAGACTGGGATTGAGGGGAGAAAACTTACCTGCAGGTAGAGCACCAGGAAATGATTCAGCTAAGCAGGGGCAGGACTGGAATGGCCATTCTCATCTGTGCAGTTTGGGCTGTGCCTTGCTGGAGAGAGGCTCATATGAGAGCTCCTCACCCAGACACTGACACAGTGGGGCTGGACTGGGAGAGCTGGGACTGGGAGAGCTGGGACTGGGAGAGCCAACCACCTCTCCTGGCTGTCCCTAAACCCACTGTGGGGTGAAGAAAACTTAGCACTTAACCTCCTGCAAATCCTGCCCAACTTTGGCCTATACTTCAGGGACTAGATGGAAAAGTACTTTTTAGACAGACAGTTTGGCAGCTATTTTTAGTTATTCATCGAACAAGACACTCCAACATCTGCTCATCAGTCAGCTATCCCTTCTCCGAGCAAACCTGATGGGCTGAGCAGAAGGAAGATGACATTGTTTTATGTAACAGAAGTAAATTTACTGGAAAAACTCTGCAGCAGCCTCCTCTGCTTCATGTTCTGGATGAATCTTCAGTCTCCTTTTCCTGGCTTGTGCTGGAAAACACCTTCAAACTCACAGAGAGGACGAGGTTTGAGAACTCCTCACATTCCTTTACTCTCCCTGTGCTTTCAGAGGTGCCTGCACAGAAATGTGCTGCTTCAGCTCCTCCAGACACGTGATTCCAGAGAAATGATGAAGCAGCACAGGGAGGGTGGGAATAGTGAGGATGGGAATCGCAGCCAATGGCAGCCCCGGGGCTGGGAGATGTTCCTGTGTTCAGGAAGGGAGGGATGTCACAGAGCAGAGTGAGGGGACACTGCCGCATGGGCACAGGGAGGGCTTTTTCCTTGGGTTTTTTCCCAGGCTGTTCTGAGATCAGCAGGTGAACAGGAAAATCTGCATGGAGAGATGCTCTGTCATTTCTCTCCAGTTTGGATTTGCCCTGTGACCATCCCGCAGCGTGGGAAGCAGCCTGCTCCCATTCCTTGGAAAATCAGAGAGGGAAACCCAGGGAAATGAGTCATCAAGGAGCTCCTGGGGGAAGAGAGACCTAGATTAGGAAGTGTAGAAGGTGTTCCATAACCCAAACTTCTCAGCTGAAAAAGACAGGAAATTCAGCGTGACGGCATCCTCCGAGCTGAGCTGGCTGGACATGGCAGAGGTTGGGTCCAGTCCAGGTCGGTCAGAGTTGCTTTTGTCATTCATGTTTGAAGTTCTCCCTGCCAGGAACCACATGGTGAGGCTGAAGGACAGTTCATTGCAGGGTTCCAATGTTCATTGTGGCCCAGCAGCTGCATGTCACCAGCTGGCAGCATGGCTGTGTGACTAAGCATCCCGAGTTCCCAAATTTAGCTGTCCCACTGGAGCTGCTGGCATTTTCTTCCCTTCATTTTTTCCCCTTTCTATATAATAAAGGCAAGCAGAGGAAGCAAAGTCATCTCCTGATGACCTCTGTGTTGTTTCTTTCCAGTTAGGATGCTGCAGAATGGACCAGGCCAGTTGCAACATCTGAGATTTGGCCTTGCAAAGTTTCCAGTCTAAATCATTCTGGTTGGATTGATGGTCTTAAAGGTCTTTTCCAACGTTAGCAATTCAGTGATTTGGCGATGATCATCCTGACAGGTGAAGTGTGGGAGGATGAGGGGATTTGCTCAGAACCTTCTCACCTTCCAGCACATCAAACTTGTTGGGGGTGCACTCGATATTGAACAGACATAACAAAATATCTTGTAAAAAATATTGAACAGAACTTGATGATGGTATTAAACAGATTCCTTGTCCTGATTACTGGGCTGAAAGGAGAAGTCAGAACAGGCTCAAGCAGCCCCTCACAGCTTTCTGTGGAAGGATGTGGAAGCAGCAGTGCTTGTAGGAGAGCTGGGTATGAGGAGATGGAGGTAGTGGGGTTTGCAGGACCAGGCACCCAGCACTGCACACACCTCACTGGGGCTGCCCCTGGATTGTGCTGCTCTCTGAAACCCTTTGTAATGGTTTGAAAGCAAAACCAGTGAAAGACTGCAAGTCAGAAATACAATTTAATAGGGGAAAAAAAAAGAGAAAAATAAACCACATGCAATAAGATAAAAGAAAACCATTGAGAGAGTCAGAATACAACCCCACTACAGGTGAAGTGGTCTTGTTGAAGTAGTGATCCTGTAGAAAGATCTGGTAGCTCTTTCCCTCTGGAATCCAGTGGAAAAAGGCTGCTCTGATGTTCCAAATCTCAGATTTTATCTAGGTAGGAAATGCTTAGCTCCTCCCCCTGGGTGGAGCATCTCCCAGTGGGATGATGGAATTTTATCAGTCATGCAGTGAAACTCAGTGGCCCATTAACAGGAGATATCTCCTGGAATGATGGGTTGTGGAAAAGATAAAGAATACTGCTCCACCTGGTTTATAAAATCTGTCCCATTGACAGGAGATATCTCCTGCAGAGATGAGGATCACTGCCTTATCTGGTTCCCACAGATGGTGACAGAATACACACTTTTGGGCACATCTTTACGTTGTAACCATTGTAACACTTCTGTTTCACTCTCACAGGGTTACTTAAAGCAGTGCCGGAAGAGGAGGGACATGTTCAGTGATGAGCAGCTGAAAATCATCTTTGGGAACATTGAAGACATCTATAGATTTCAGATGGGATTTGTGAGGGACCTGGAGAAGCAGTACAACAACGAGGACCCCCATCTCAGTGAGATTGGGCCATGCTTCCTGGAACACGTGAGTGTACTGGGCACTGTGCCCTGGGAGCTGGGCTGGGGAGGGGGGACAAAAACTCGAGAAGGCAGGAACCTCATCTAGTGACATACCAGGGACTTGGTTCTCCATGTACTTGGTGAGATACAGAGGAGGGAGAACTTGGACGTGCAGTTGGATAACCCCCAGTACACCTGAGTCACATGGATGAGAGGGTGCTGAAGGATTTTGCCTAGCCCATCCTACTGTTCCAGCTCCTGCAGGAGCTGATGAATTGGCCAGTGTTGTAAATATGTCAGGAATTGTCAAATGAATGACAGCCCTGGAGCTGGGGGCTTTCCTGGAGGGAGAGGGGAGCAGGGTATCAGAGCTCACAGGTGCTGCAGCTCCTGTGCTGTGTCAGGACAACAGTTCACTGTTCAGAAAAACTCCTGATAAACATTCCTGAAACTTCAGGAGGACCTCCCTAAAGAGTTTCACAGCATCTTTTGAACATCCCTGGGTCTCTCATTGAGGTTTCCTCTGAGAAGGTGCATGAGGTGTTAACATGGCTGGTTCTTATCAGAGCCTGCAAAAAGCAGCATCACATTGCACCTCTGTGCTGGGAAGATGTACAAAATCTTGCTGAGAATCAGTAGCTCAGATGTCATGACTTGAGGCTGTGCTGTCAATTCATTGATAGTGACAATAGCAAGAATTGCTGCTGCGATTTGGAGGCAGATCTGACACTTGCCTGTCACCAAACAGGGGCTGAGAGCTGGCCAATAAACTCCTGATAAATTATCCCTGCTTAGCCATTTGGGAAACAGAGGGGTGAGGATTTAAAGTTCCTGTTTAGGGATCTCCAAAGCATCTTGTTCCTCGTTTTCTTCAGGAAGGGAGAGCTGTCAGTGCATGGCTGGGTCAGCTGTGGGATGGCAAGGACACTGGATCCCTGTTCCCAGAGAAGCAGCTTGTTTGGACCCTCAGGGACTGGGAAGAAGTTGCTGGGCAGGCGTGTCTTGGCTAAACAGAATCTGTCCTTTCTTTGGAAGGCATTGGCCACAGCTCAGTGGAACACCTGACTTTTATCTCTGGGCTGTCTCAGAGTTAATTTGTGGTGCTGGGCTGTGCCCATCTCCTTCCCAGTGAAATCTTTGCCTTTTCATTGCCTTGTCTGTGTGGCCCAGATGAATCAAGCTCAAGTTAAAAGTGACAGTCTGTGATCAGTGAAGGCAGAAAAAGGACATTCCAACAAAACAGACACCAGAAAACTTGTTAGACCAGTCCAAAAGGTGGAGGGGCACATGTGTGAGTGGGTTTTTTGTTTGTTTTTAGTGTTTTATGGGGCTCTGTTCCTGGGGAAATCCACACACAGTACCTTGAGTTCTCTGTTGGTGATTTCAAGCATAACCAGCCCTCAAACACTTCCCAGGTGCTTCAGGATCTTTCAGGGAAAGAACTCTAGAAATAACAAGGTTGTCCTCTTGTCTTACTAAAAGCCAGAACTCTGCTGGGTTGTGCCTTTCAAACCCTCCCTGCACAGTTTGAAGCTGAGGACAAGCCCAGCTCTGTGCAGGGCTCACATTAACAACCTGTACCTGCTGAGACCTCGGCCGTGTGGCAGAGTGCAGGTCCCTCTCTGCAATCCCTCCTCTCTCAGCACCTCTTCCAAACAGGAGAAGCGCTGTAGGGTCTGTCCTTCCTGCTCGAACACCTCCTGGGACAGGGCAGCCACAGCTTCTCTGGGAATCCCATCCCCACCCTTGCAGGGGGAATTTCCCCCAGTATCCCATGTGACCCTGCCCTTCCCAGCCCTGGTGTGGGGTCGATCAGCCGGGTCTCTGCCTGACCTGTCCTCCTCATTCTGCCTTCACAGCAAGACGGTTTCTGGATCTATTCTGAGTACTGTAACAACCACCTGGACGCGTGCATGGAGCTCTCCAAGCTGATGAAGGACAGCAGGTACCAGCACTTCTTCGAGGCGTGCCGCCTGCTGCAGCAGATGATCGACATCGCCATCGACGGCTTCCTGCTGACACCCGTGCAGAAGATCTGCAAGTACCCCCTGCAGCTGGCAGAGCTGCTCAAGTACACGGCCCAGGAGCACAGGTACCTCAGCAGGCACGGGCTCCGGGGCTCCTTCCCACCCAAGGCTTGGGGTTTGCTGTCCAGGGCAGGGCTTGGGACTTCCTGTCCTCTGTTCCTTCCTACCTAAGGGTTGGGGTTTTCTGTCCAGTGCTCCTTCTCACCCAAGGGTTGGGGTTTTCTGTCCAGTGCTTCTTCCCACAAGGGTTTGGGGTTTTCAGTCCAGGGCAGGGCTTGGGGCTTTCTGTCCACTGCTCCTTCCCACCCAACGGTTGGGATTTGCTGTCCAGTGCTCCCTTCCACCCAAAGGTTGGGATTTTCTGTCCAGTGTTCCTTTCCACACAGGCATTGGGTTTTTCTGTCCACTGCTCCTCTCCACACAAGGGTTTGGTATTTTCTGTCCAGTGCTCCTTCCCACACAAAGGTTGGGGTTTTCTGTCCAGTGCTCCTTTTCCCCCAGGGTTTGGGGTTTTCTGTCCAGCTCTTGTCCCTGTGACATCCTGGATAAATGGGAGCAGGACAAAGGGTCAGCAGACAGTTCAGTCTTCTCACAGCAGCAATTCTCGATGGAGACACACTCAGCTCTGTTCTAATCAGACATGTGAACTAATTACCCTTGGATGTACTTTCTGATGCTACCAGTTACACTGGAAAGATTACCTAATTAGCATTCACTGGTCTGAGAGGCTCCTTCCCTGCTCCCAGGGAGAACCTGGACACACAGTGAGTACAGGGCCAGGATCTGCAACTGGAGCCTGATGTGGGGAGAACTCCAGACCTGCTCAGCTTTTCAGCCCAGTCCTGTCTCTGGTTTTGCCACGGGGCTTAGGTTCAGAGGAGCACTGGCAGTTCCCAAAATTTCCAGGATGTCTTTTACTGCTGCTGAGGACAATCAGCCTTGGCTGCCTGACAGTGTGAATCAGGAACACTGCCTGTGATACCACTTGGGATTTACTGCTGTGATAATAAGGTGAAAGAAAAATCAGGCCCTGTAAGAGCAGATTTGCTCCTGCCCTGCCAATTTTCTTTCTTTTTCCAGAACCCATTTAAAAGCAAGTGGGAACAGAAAAGACTAGAGATGTTTCAGAAACTCCTGCAAGTGTTTGAGAGCTTGTTTTTCCCAAGCCCAGCTCTAGAAGAGCAGAAGTGTGATGTGAGCAGAGATGTATTGATTCGACCTGACCCACAAGTCTCAGTAATTCATGGTAGCCAAATGCCCAAAATCACCAATTTGGACAAGCCTTTGGCTTCAGATCCAATTCCTGCTATTCCAAAGACCAAATCAAACTTGGAATGGACTCTGGGAACCTCAGGGTATCAGAAAGCAGCTCTGGGATCCCACAGGTTGTGGGCTTTCCCCTCAGCAGCCACGTGAGGACTCACAGCACTGCCTGGGAGCTCAGATGTGGCTTCTGAAGAGTGTTTAAAATGACCCTCTGTGAGTTATTTGGGAGCCATAGCAAAGAGGATGTGGGCAGTGTGAAAACACCAGGGTTGGGTTATTTTGGGAGCACATTCCTGTTCCCTTTGGGATGTTTTATCTCACCATGTTGTTAAGTAATCACACAGAGCTGTGTTCTGAGGAGCCTTGGGAGCTCTGCTGTGCTTCAGCAGCACTGGGTGACTCAGCCTGGGAGCTCTGTGTCCCTGGATTGCCATGGACACTCCCTTTCTCCTGCTGCCCCATGCTCTGGGAAGGAAGGCAGGGGGAGGTTTGCTCTCCTTGCATTAGGAGGAGTAACCCCTGAAGCTGTAAGAGCATGGGGAGGAAACCTGTGGCTGCATATCCCAGCCCTGGAGTGGCAAAACGTGGAAAAACACAGGATTCCCAAGGAAAGAAGGGATGTGGGCTTCATCTGACAGAGGAACATGATCCTCTTTTCCTTTTATTCCTTCCTTTTCACTGCCACCACACCTGCAGAGCTGTGGATTTTCCTTGCAGCAGGTCAGGACAATGCTGAAACCAGAATCCAGACCACGCTCCCAGAGCTAGCATGTGATGCTTGGCAAGGATCTGGACTTGGATTCTGATGGAACACTGGGAAGTGGCCACTGCAGCCCCAATAGAATTGACAAACCATATATTTACCTTCATCTCATGGTTAATAGGATCCTATTATTGCTTCATGGCTAAATGCTCTGCTTCTGTTGTTTTTTTTTTTCTTCTAAGTTTTTGCCAGCTCTGCCACAGACGTGGGCTGGGAGCCCAAAAAGTTCAGTGCCGAGTCTTCTCTTCATTACAGCGTGAGAGGGAAACATTGCTGGGGTTTTCTCACTGGAATTAGGGAATTAACATTCCCAAGACAAACGGCTGGCACCATCCCACTCTGCATGAAGGCAGGATGGGGCTGAGCTCAGAGCCTGCCTCCCTCCAGCTGCTGCCTGTTTGCAGCCTGGTTCTTAGGAATTTTTCACAGAGCCACATCTGTTCACCTCTTAAAGATCTACTCCAGCTTAATATGAATTAAATACAAGAAGGTCCAAAGTGCAGCTTGCTGGAATCCTGAGCATTCATTCCCAGAGCAGAAGGGAGCTGGAGTTGGGAATGTAGGAACAGATTACATGAGGAGACTGCCACGAGTTCCCTCCCTTCTGAGCATGAACATCACTGCTGGGAGATCTTTAGTGACTGTCTGGAAACCCTGCCCCTCTCCCTGCCTCCCCAGGTGCTTCCTGGCCCTAGGGACTTCCCTGTTTCCCTAAAGAACTCATGGATGTTCTCCAGGCCACCCTGATGTCCCCCTGGCACAGCTCCTTTCCTGCCTCACACAACCAAGACTCCCTTCACACAAAGGGAGGCACAGGAAAAGTTCTTAGTGTAGCACAATCCCTTCCATCCCTGGAAGTGTCCAAGGCTGGCTTGGACGGGGCTTGGAGCACCCTGGGATAGTGGGAGATGTCCCTGCCCATGGCTTTAAGGTCTCTTCCCAGCCATACATCAGGCAGCCCATCCTTTATTTTCCTTTATTTTGCTGAAGGCCCAGTCCTGCTGTCCTGGAAATTGTGGGATTTTTTTTTTAGCACACTTAGAATTCTGATGTAAGAATTTAAGAAAAAATGAAAACTCAGCTCAAGATTTCATCTGAGCAGGGATGCCAAAAGAGCAAATAATATTTTTGTATATCACAGTGTGTTTGTTTCTTAGTATTTATCCTGTTGGGAACACATGGAGAGGGGATCTAATTCCCAGCATTCACCCCTCTTTTAGCTGTCACCAGCACAATCCTTAGCAATAATCGATAAAGCCATTCCCCCTGCAGCTGCCCAAGATGGCAGTTTTTCTCATTAGTCAGCAATCAATAGCAGCCCTTAAGTTAATAATACATTGTGGTGGTGTTGTGGCAGCTGGCCTTGCCTGTCCTCCCAATGGAAATGAACATTACAGCTCCTTGGAATGGAAAAGCAGGCACAGGGCAGGAATCAATGGCATTGATTTCAGCATCACTTTTTGAAAAGACTGATCATCATCCTCAGTGGCCCTGGCAGGAGCCTGTTCTCACTCTGTTACTGCACTCACAGGGCCATGCAGGGGGAAAAAAAACCAAAACAAAAAGAGTTGCTTGGTTTGCTCACCTGGAATCTGCAGTGAGAGTGAATTCCATGGGGCCACTGCTCTGGGAGTGGCTTGGAAGGCGCTCTGGTCTTTGTCTAAATGAACCCTTTATTAAAAGTTCATTTTGAAACCACAGAAATCCCAAAGACACAGGCTGTCAGTGTTCAGCCTGCCTTTAGAATGCTCTTCAGCTGGGCACCTTGAGGCTGTAAAGACCTCACCAGTGCTGGTTGGTAGAGGCCAGACTGGGCTCCCAATTCCAGTTTCCATCAAGCTGCTCCGTTGTGACAATCCAGATGGAAAAATCCCATCACACCGCTGAGGGGTCACCCCTTCCCGTGTCCCCTTGGGCTGGTGAGGTTGTGGCAGACCCCCGGGCATGTCCTGCTGCCTTTGATGGCCTTTCCCTCTGTGTCCAGTGACTACAGGTACGTGGCTGCTGCCCTGGCTGTCATGAGGAACGTGACCCTGCAGATCAACGAGCGCAAGAGGAGGCTGGAGAACATCGACAAGATAGCTCAGTGGCAAGCCTCTGTCCTGGACTGGGAGGTACAGTAAACCTGGCCTGGCAGCCTGGCAAGGACAAATTCCAAGCTGTTCTTGAATTATGTAAAATCCTGGAGTTCATTTCCCACTGTTTGGGGTTAAGCCTGGGGTGGAGGAGGTACTATGGTGACTCCAGGGTGGTGCTTAAATATTAATGGTGCCCTGAAGAAAATCCAGGGTCCAGTTCCAATTTCATCAGTAGCAACCTAGAGTGACTTTTGTGATTGCAGTGCTGATGGTCGATGGACTTGGAGCAAACTCTGTGTACATTCTGCCTCTGTGCTGTGTCACTGGGGAGGGAGGAAGGAAGGAAAGAGTTAGAAAAAAGCCCCGGGTATTGAAGAGGTTAAGAAGCGAAGAAAATCCTTCTGGTGGTTGCTTTATGACTGGGAAACTGTTAAACTGGAGTTAGAGATGCTATTTGCATTTTCTAAATGACATCCCACTTAAAGATATTTCTGAACCAGCCCTGTGTGTGGTGATGGTGTAATTAAGGAGCTGAGAGGCACAGGGAAGGCAGAGTCAGCAGAAGGATTCCTCACCAGCAGGCCTTCAGTCTCTACATTTGTGCCATGTGTTTGGAAGAAAAGCCATACTAAAATTATGTTCTCCCTTTCTTTTTGTCCCTGATTTTAAAAAATCATTGTATGGAAGTAATCCGTAAATAGGGTTTTGCAGCAGATTGAGGACAAACGTTTTTGTAAATCCTCTCGCTGTTGTCATCAGCCCATGTGTTCAGCAAGGAGATAATCAGAGTGATGGAGCAGCCTTTCTGCTTCCTCACTTGTGAAGTCTGAAATAACTCCACATTCCAGTCATTGGGATCATACTGTGTATGGGAAAGAGGTGTTAATCCTTTAATTATTTTATTTCTGGCAAAGGTCTGTGTAGGCTGGGAGGAGAGGGAGACAAATACAGGTGCATCACCTGTGTCCTCCTTAGCTGAATTAGTTTCAGTGCTGTGATGGAGGTTGGGTTTAACCCTGGACGTGGTGATAAATGCAGCAGTCAGAGCTGGGATTGTGGCTGGCTGGGAGAGCAGAGAGCACAGAGGATGTGTCTGATTGTTTTACTGCTCAGGAACATCTCTCACTGCCACCAGACTCATTTCCAGAATGAGGAAACTGCTCTGCAGGAGGCACAGGACCATCAGCTCCATGCTCAGCCCACGGATGAGCTAATGGGGGTCATTTGTGAGGAGCTCTGAGACCCTCCCTGTGAATAAATCTTGAATTAGGACAGATCCATTCCAAGCCAGTGAATATTCATGTGTGAGAGGGAAGCCAAGGTGACCTCCACACAGGATCTGTGGAATTGCAGTTGCTTTTTCTCTTCCATTAGCTCAGTTGATAATTCATTTTTATTTAGCCTTATCCTTGATAATTCATTCCTCCTTAGCAGTACCCATTCTTTATCTCCATCCAGTCCTCAGGAACTTGCCAAATTATTCTTCCAGGCTTTTTTTTCAGCTAGTCCAGATTTTGAGCACATTATTGCAGCAGCATCTTTCAGCTTCTCATCGCATAGCAGAGCCGGCTGTTGGTTCGCTCAGAAATCTGATGGGAACACAGCTCCTGGTCAAAGGAAAACACCCTCCTTGCCCTGTTTATTCTGGATTTTGGATCGAGAAGACTCACAGAGTTTCCATGAGGGAGTAGATGATGGGAGCTGGACCCAGCAGAGGAATTCACTGCTTTTCTGAAGCAGTTTTTTCAGAAGCAATTCTGAATCATCAGCTCCAGTCCCCACTCCACAGCTGTCCATGGAACAGCCAGAAGGATGCAGAGAAACCCAAAATACCCAGAAGTGAGCCACAGTGTAATGCAGGAAGAGAGTGGGAGAAATGAAAAGATTGGATCTTCGGGAAGTGCTTGGATGTGCTGAGATGTGTGCAGGTGTTCCTCAGGCACTGCAGACCCCAAATCCCACTGGGTGCCTGCAGGAATGGCCCCAGGACCTGGAGCATCGGGGTGGCTTCCTCACCCAGCCCTGAGGGCTCAGAGCTCTGTGTCCTGTGCAGTTTTGGGGTGCAGGAGGGACCTCCTGGTGTGTGTCCCCAGCTCCTCCAGGTTGTGGGGAAGGGATATTTGTGGTTTGAGCAGCTCCCAGGTGGTGTTTGCTGTCACTGCTGTGCTGTCCAGCCTGTGTGAAGTTCCCTGAGCAGAGAGACGAACCCACAGCTGGAATTCCCAGCTTTCCTGGCCCTGCTCCTGCTCTGACCTTTGTGTACCTGTTCTGTCCATCCCAGTGGCTGCAGAGCACCGGCACAGCCCGGCCTCCCTGAGACCCCCTGACAACAGCACTGACCACAGAGAAACAGGAACCAGGCGTAAAAAATTACCAGTTCAGTCTTTTTCCACCCGAAATCCAGGCAGGGCACGAGATAGAGCTAATCCCAAATTCCCACAGCGTTGGCACTTTGTGAATGATTTCAGTAGCTGAATGTTTCGGCACGTGGAAATATTTCATTTGGAGGGATGTCTGTTTTTCCTCAGCATCTCGAGACTGATGATGCTGGTTCTCTGCTCTGAAGTTGCATTTTCATTTCTAAATTTACCCATGTTTTGTGAGGAGATGGTGGGAAAAGGACTTTTTAAAGAAGAAAGAAAAATTCCCAACCAAACAAAAAAATACTTAGTGAGGGAATATTTGAAATGTTCTCATACATAAAATGTGTGCACGTTTTTGTGCAAGGAGAGGTGGTGTTGGGAATTCTGATCCTGAAACAAATCAGAAAAGTAAGGGCATGTCCGAACTGCTTTAAGCAGAGGGGTTTTACTGAATCCCATGTTTTAGGAATCATTTTTATCCCTCCATGGGATAAAATTTTATCCCATGCGTGGTGAATTGCAGGGTGAGCATTTGAAAACTGCAAATAATCCTTGAGTTAACCAGAGGTTTTCCCCAAGAAATCCTGCAAGCAGGATCTGACTGTTTAAATTGCCAGTGGGACCAGGAAAGGGTGGCTTGGCACGAGGGACAGCCAGGCCTGAAGACTTAAGGAATTATTGGCAGCTTGGGCATCATTTAATAATGAGTAATGACTGAGCAGAATCTTAAGGGAAGAGTCTGATCTCACTGAGTGCTGTAAATCAGGAATAATCCCAGTCACTCTGAGATGAGTTCCTGTGTAATTTGTGGCAATGTGGGCTTGACTGAGAAGCCGGGCTTGGTCTGTTGCCACGTGTGACTCACTTCTTTATTTTGTAACCTGAATTCCCAGCATATAAACAGACCCGGAGAGGTGCTGCCCACACCAGTCCTCCAGTGCCTTTTGTCCTCTGAGCTGGTAATGGCTCCGAATTTGGGGCTTCCACCACCTCCCACCGAGCCCTTTTAGTTCTGAAGTGTTCCCTGATGTTCCAGCTCCATTCCCCCCTCTCAGCATCGTCCCCTTGCTCGGAGTGAAACACCCTCACATCAAACCAGTGACAATTAAAGGCAGCAAGGCAAGCCAGCACACAGAGCTGCCTTCAACGGGGGCAGCCAGATCCCATCCTGGGCAGCCTTTGCTGCTCTCTCCCTTCCCTGTTCTGCCCTCTGAGGGAGCTGCAGCCCTCAAAGCTTGGTGGGAATAGCTCCACACACACAAACAGAGCAGGATTAAGAGATTTCCACAAAGCCCATCATCATTTCCAAGCCTTGCCAGCCCCAGCGTGGGCAGGGCTGTATTCACACTGCTCAGAGGTGCATCCCTGCCTTGCCCTCTGCTCCTGGTGCCTCTCCTGCCCCCCGTACACATCCTGAGCCCTGTGCCACTGTGCCCAGCTCTGCTCTAGGCAGGATTTGGGCTCTCTTGCCGTGGGCAGGACTCAGCACAGCCTTCCCCAGTGCCCTGTATGGATGGTGTGGGGATGGAAAGCAGGTCTGTGCCTCAGCACACCTGGAATTGCTCAATTTTATGGTTTTTCACACAGCTCTTGAACCACATCAAAATAAAATGAAGCAGCAATCACTGCAGCAGTTCAGGCTCCCTCTCCAGCCCTCCAGCAGCACTTTCCTCCCTTTCAGCCCTGTTTTTTCTCACAGGAGGGAGGTGGTGTGGCTCCTGTTCTCTGGGTGGAGATCTTTGAAGGTCCCTCATCCCCAGCAGGGGCACAGAACAGAGCCTTGCTCATCAGCCTGGATGGGTTTGAATTTGCTATTTAAACAGATTACTTTGGTTTGTGTAGATATTTAGATATTTCTACCAAAGATTCCCGTGGGCTGCCACTATGGCAGCTTCCAAGAGTATTACATTTCCATGAAGGGAGAAATATATTTACTTGAGAAATTTAATGAGAACTGTCCTTTTAAATTTTTTCCTCATTCGTGTTATTTACGGGTCTTTTAAATCAAGATTTGCTGCCCTTAATTATGTAATCTATAATCACTGGCCTCAGCCTGATACTGCATTAGTGAATCCAAGAGTGCCACGAGAAGAAGCTGTTTGTAACCTCCGAAGTGAGGACAGCCTGATGAGAAATCCTCCTGGGGAAAAAAACCATGGCAGGGACTGAAACAGAGCCTTCTTTTTTTTCTCCTTCTTCATTTTTTTTTTTTTCCCCTCCCCAGCAACAGAAGGTATCAAAACCGAGCCTGTTGAAAAGGACAACATTTCGCTGTTGTTCCTTTTTGTGATCTCAGCGTAGCCCCGGGTGCTAATCGGCCTGTCAGTCTCTAATTGCAGAACAGCGGTGTCAGGCACCAGAGAGCCCTGCTGGCTCCCTGCGAGCCGGGAACGGGCACAGATCCCTCCTGGAGCCCAGCAGGGACAGCAGAGGGTCCTGGTGGGGTGGGCTGGGGGCAGAGGAGCAGCTCCGGTGGGCTCCGAGCATTCCTGAGCCCAGGGAGGTGTCTGGCTCTGGGGAGGGGGAGCAGCTCTCAGTGCCAAGCCTTCCTTGATATCCTGCATTTATTTCATGACCCTGCTAAAGCTCTGGGGTTCCTCCCCGCTGCCCATGACACAGCGCGGTGCTCACTGCAGCAGCCCTGGGGATCCGCTGCTTTCCAGCAGAGCTGACGCCCTGCTGCCACAGTCAGCAGTGGCCTGGGCACTCAGTGTGTCACTGCAGGGCTCCAGGGAGCTCCCATCCAGCCCAGGTCTGGGTGACCTTCTGCTCCCATTTCTGCTCACCAAGGACTGGGGCTCTGCCTGGCACCGGAGTCAGCTTTCCTCGGGCTGCCCTCTGGATGCTGCGGGATGTGCACTGATAACCTGCTTGTGTCTGGAGAGGGTTTTTGGAGGTTTATGGGACCAAGCTCAGGTCGGAAAAGGTATCAAGAGTCAGGGCTTCTCTTGGCCACTCTGCTGCTGTGCTCTGCTGAATGTCTGCCAGGTCAGAGAGACTAAAAGTTTGACCTCTTCCTTTTCCAGCAGGGCTCATCTTAACTCACAGAAGGATACAGATGATCCAGCCTCTGTGGGAGTTGGGGAAGAAAAATGGAGAAGAAAAAGGAAATTTTTTTCCTGGTTCTGTACAGATTTGGAGGTGTGGGACTGGGACAGACTTTTGGGGAAGTCTGCCTGGAGCAGGGATCGGGGCGTGCTGGGGGAGCCACGGTGGCAGTGGGACTGAAAACCAATGTCCTCGTTGCCCCCCAGCCTGAAACTGCCCCCCAAGCCCCTCAGTGGGAACCAGGGGAAGACAATTTGTGCTCTTCAGAGAGGTACAGCTGTGTCAGGACAAGAAAAGCCTTTGGGGGTTCAGAGGTTGTGCCCTGAGGCTCCAGGCTGGAGGAGCAGGACAGGGCCATGGGCACGCTGCTCTTGGCCAGCCACGTGCCAGTCCCAAACTCTTTGCAATCTGTATTTCCCAGTTTGCTCACCCCAAGTGGGAAATGAGCTATTTCTAGCCTATAGACTGGATATTGAAACGGTTCTCCCCACGTAAGGAATGCAATACAAACCCCATCATTTCGGATCTGGATGTTTTTGGGTTATGTTGCTTGCAGGGACTACACAGTTTGGATTCAGCTAATCAAGTAGAAGTGTTTACAGAGCCCTCTGTGTGTCCTCAGGCTTCAGATGCTACCACAGGAGTAAAATACAAAGCTGGCTTTCTATTTTTAGCAGCCAGTCTCTCCTAAGCTTTACCCCCTCTCCTAAAGCTCCCATCCATAGGCTTGTGGGAATCTTCTTCATCTAGGCTCATGTGTAGCCAGGAAAGCTCACCATTTCTGGACCTGCTGTGTTTTATTCAGAGGCCTCTTGTTCTGGGGCTCGAGTCCCCCTGAGCTGTGCCAGCAGCACGGGGTCCCTGGGCTCTGGCCAGGCTGAAGCAGGACCCTGGTGAGGCACTGGGTGATCACAACCCTTCCCTGTGGCCAGTGACCCTGGGAAATCATCCCTCAATAGCCCCTGGGCCAGCACAGACACGGGAGTGAGGCAGGGAGGTGGATCAAGCCCTGGCTAAGGCGATTTGGAAGTCTGTGCTGCAGCTTGGTGATGCAGTGACTTAATGAAGCTGCTGTTGTCACAGGGCCCGGGGACACAGGCGGTGGCTCCCAATCAATGCTGAGAGGTTAATTACACATTTACCTGAGCAGCAGCTTGAAATCCTCACCACGGAGTCAGGGCTGGGGGGGACTCCTGGCTGCCTTGGCACCTGCAAGTGTGAGCAGCACCAGAAGTGTGTGTGTCTAGCTGGGTGCCCCCCATAGCTGGCTGAACCTTGACAAGCTGTTTGCTGGGATTTTTGGGATGTTCCCATCCCAGAAATCGGTTCCAACTTGAAATCAAAGCCAGAACTGCAGTAGTTCACAGCCAAAAAGGAAAAGAAAAAAAAAAAACACAACCCCCCCCCCCAAAAAAAAAAAAACCCAAAAAAGCTCTTCTCTGTCTTGCTCCTGAATGCTGCTCCTTACCTTTCAGCTGGAGCCATCCTGCCTCCTTCCACCCGAGATGCCCACAGGGCAGGTGGTGGTGAATTCACCCTTTTTTAATAAATAGGTTTTAATTAACTTTTTTTAAAGTCCAGCTCATTCCAATTAGTGGAGGGTGACTGCATTTGTTCTCTCTGAGAGTGGGAGAGAGAGCACTGTGTTTTCAAGACCATCTGCTCATGAATCCTTAAAAAAAAAAAAACTCGAGAGAGGAAAACAAGCTTTAGCTGGAGGCAGGGAAGGGTGAGGACACTCTGGTAGCCAGCAGGCCTGGCCAGCCAGGGGGGCCCAGGGCTGCCACAGGAGCCAGGGTGGTCCTGACAGGATTTTGGAGCTGGGCAGCGCTAATGAGCTATGGGAGAAGGGACTGGCAGTGCCTGGGTGAGGGAGAAGAGGGGCAGCAATCCAGAGGGCTGGGTTCTGGCAGCCTCAGAAATGGGAAACTGGTATCCCAGTGTGTCCCAGGATTTTGTAGCTGGCTGGAGGGGAAGTGCTTTGGGGTGCTGTTTTAAAGGGAGGGTGTGCAGGGAATCTGGTGCCCTGAATCCAAAGTCCCAGTCCTCTGGAGTGGGCAGGAGGAAGGGGCTTTGTTTTCCTGATGCCACCAGCACCTGCAGCAAGATCCAAGGGTCTGGGGGTAGCTGGAGAGGGGGGTGAGGACAGTGTCTGGGACAGCTCCTTCCCCTTTGCAGTGGGAGCTGTAGTGACCTTGTTTCAAGCATCCACACCTTCTTCATTTATTCCCCTTCCTTCAGAATTATCCCCCAATCCCAAAATCAGATGGGGTAGCTTTGAGAGCTGCAGAAGAGCCGAAACCTTCCTAAACTGCTGCTTCTCCCCATGGTGCAAAGACAAACTTGTCAGTGCAGTTGACTCAGCCTCTCTTCCTGTGCCCTGCAGGGGGACGATATCTTGGACCGCAGCTCGGAGCTGATCTACACGGGAGAGATGTCCTGGATTTACCAGCCTTATGGACGGAACCAGCAGCGAGTTTTCTTCCTCTTTGATCACCAGATGGTTCTCTGCAAGAAGGTAAGGACACAGCTAAGGGCGTGCTGTGGGCAGGCTTGCCAGTCCAAAGTGGGTCTCAGGGCACGGTGGTTGTTGGCTACACGTGCAGGAGAGGATGTGAGAGCCCTGAGGAAGGACAATCCACCCGCTCGGGGTGGGGAGCACACTGTGACAGAGGGATTTTTGTGCTCACAGCAAATCCAACCTCTGCTTGCTCTTTTCATGCTTTTATCGCATGTGCCCCTGGTTTGGCTCGTTGCCTTCCTTCTCGTTTTAGGTTTTGGCTGCAGTGTATGATCTGGGATTAGATAGCCCCGCAATTCCTGTATGAACTACAAAACCTGGCACTGGGGCTGACAGCCCAATTGCTGCATTGAGATCGTGATGAGCAGCAGCCAGGCTGTGCTGGGTGTCTCTGCTGGTGCTTGGGGAGAGGCTTTTGAAGCCTCATCCTCCTGTCTCTGTCGTGCTGGGTTTTACAGGGCCCCTCCCTGCCCTGGAACCCATGGAGAAGGTGGGAGGGCAGTGCAGGATGCTGGTGCTGGTGTGCTGTGGTGTTAAAAGCATCAGGTGAGCTGTGATCTGCCCAGCAGCAGCTCTGGTACCCCTGTGTCCACTGAGGTGACCCCAGCTCTCTGTCACCATGTGACACAAAGGGACAGAGCTCCTCAGTCCTGGCTGTGACAGCTCAGGATTTGCTGTCACTCCCTGCAGCCGCACAGAACTGTGCAGGGAGGTGTCCCTGGGACAGCAAAGGGCTGCGTTCCTGTCACAGCTCCTGGGCTCAGGACAGGCTGAGCCTGGCACCCTCCAAGGAGGCAAGAAGGATGTGGGTGGCTCCTGACTCAGCGTGGCATCACTGCCCTCTCCGTGGCCCGGGCACTGCAGTGGGTGGCACTTGCTTCTCCTGAGTCATGGTTGACCGAAATTCTGCCTTCTGGAATGTCTGTGCTTGTTTTTCCCCTCCTCGTTGCTGTGCCTTTCCCTCCTTGCCCAGCCCCAGAGCAGCAGTGAGAGCTGTGATGAGTCTGGAGGTGCTCGGCCTCTTTCCTTCTTAATGCTGACCTCCTACTCTTGGATTGTGACCCTAAATTTCCAATTCAGAAGACGGCATCCAGTCTGACTTGCACTGGGTCTGGTCCAGAGAGGTATTGAGCATTCCCTTAGCTCTGGGAAAATCAGGGCTGGGATTTCCATGGTCATCAGCAGAGTGCAGAATGGTCAGCAATTCACTGGCAGTGCCTTGCCATATGTGTATAATCAAGAGAAAAATGCCTGTTCTGAGATGCTGGCCAATAATTACCAAGAAATGAAGGCAATCCTGGATGATGGCAACACTAAAAGATGTTGCCTTAAAAGCATGGGGTCCACTTTCCTTATCACCCTGAAGTTGAGAGAGTTTGACAAGGAGATGCTTTAGATTTGCAAATCATGGTACTTAACATCCAGGCCTGTGACACGCTGTGACCACTTTGGGGATGCTCCAGGTTCTTAGAAGATGAAGATCTTCTTTTCCTGTTCTGGGTAATAAGTTGAATTCCCCCAAAGGCCTCCAGGCCAGTGTGGCACAGGCTGGGAATGGCAGTGTGAAATAGGAAGGGTTAACAGAGTTACTGCTCTGAATTCCACTTTTCTTTCACCAATAGCCGAGCAATCCTTGATGGGGCCCCGTGTTTAGTGTTTTCTGACAGCGCAGAAAGATCAGTGACTGCATGAAACACATTTAGTTTTCATTTGTGCTCTTTATGTGTCTCTTGTAATCAGGAGGCAATGCAAGCTCCAGCTTGTGGTTTATTGCTGTTGCTGTCTCCCTTTGAGCTGCCTGAGCAAAGCAGGTTGGATGGGAAGCAAAATGAGAGCAGTTTAATAGCAGTAGCCAGCCAGCCAGCCAGAAACAGCGGTGCTACAGGAGATGGAGTGAAGAAAATAATCCTGTCAGGCTACATTGCAGTCCGGGTTTCCAAATGGGAAGATAAAAGAGACATTTCTGAGTCCTTTCAGTGGAATAAGGTCTAGCTCCCATGTAGCTTCTGTTGGAAACACCGAGGTGATGTCTGCACCAAAACAATGACCCTACTTTTATTACAGGCTAAAGAGGGCCTGTGGGACCAGCCAGAAATCTTGTTTGCAAACTGGGACAGTTCTTACTACTTTCAGTGGGATTTTGACTTCATCAGCACGTCCCAGCCCTTCTCTTGTTCTCCCAGTAACACAGATCTCCACAAAATGCCACGTTTTGGGTCAGGACTGAGCCCAGGCTGCAGCACGGTGGGGAAATGGGTCAGGCTGGGTTTCAGCAGCTCAGGAGAGACTCAGTGCTGGCCTGACAGGCAGAGCCTGCTGCTGGAGCTGGGCTGATTCCTGGGGTAAACTGTGCAGGGCCAGGAGCTGGACTCTGATGATCCTTGTGCAGTCCCTTCCAACTCAGGATATTCCATAATTCTGTGAGGAGGGTATGGAGGCGACCAAAGAGAACACAGTGGCTTGGTCACAAAGTGTGAAATGAAGTTTTTAGAAAGCTGTGTTTCCCCAGCCCCAGTGACAGACCCCTGTGCTCTTGCCCAGCTGATGCTGTCTGCAGGCAAGAGGATTCCGTGGGACCACAGAGCACGGAAGGGAATTTGGGTGCTCTGTCAGTCCCTTGGCCAGCAGACAGCCAGGGAAGGGAAGTCCAGCAATTAACAGGGTGTAGATTAAAACCAATCATGAAACAGCACTCAAGCTTTCAGACAGGGGTACACCAGGGAAGAAAACATTCCTGTGAAAGGTCCCAGAGCCTGGAATGTTGGGTGAGCCTTTGCAGGGCTGCGCAGGTGATGTGCCCTGAGTGGTGGCACAGGGGTCTCATGGCACAGGGGGCTCGTGGCACAGTGTCACAGGGGTCTCATGGCACAGGGGGCTCGTGGCACAGTGTCACAGGGGTCTCATGGCACAGGGGGCTCGTGGCACAGTGTCACAGGGGTCTCATGGCACAGGGGGCTCGTGGCACAGTGTCACAGGGGTCTCATGGCACAGGGGGCTCGTGGCACAGTGTCACAGGGGTCTCATGCTGACCTGGAAGCTGCTGCCCTTCCACTGCCTGGGGGGAGCAGAGAGGGAAGAACAGGATCTGGAGGAGCCAGCAGTAGGAGTGCTAAAATCCAGAAAGGGCTGAATGTAGAGTGCTCCACCATCTGTGTGGTTGTCTGGGCTGGGATCAGGTTTAGCCTCCTGTGACTATTCAGGTTTGCAGGATGCTCTGCAAAACACTCTGTGCTTCCCTTAATGCTCCTGGGATTGCAGTGGGTGGAAATTTGGCCCACAGGCAAACCTTCAGAGCTGAAAACTTCCCCTTGCTGCTGTGGCCTTTGATCAGCACCATGTGAAGCCCCTGGGAGCAGCTGCAGAGGCCAGCAGAGCAGTGACGTGGCTGCACAAGGGTTTCCCATCTCCTCCTGTTATCAGTCCTTTGGAAAGACACTCACCCTGGCCTGGCTGCTCTGCAGCCAAAGGGATTGGGCTCGGGGTGGAACCAGGCATCAAAATGCCAGTGCTGTTGCACTAAATCCATGGAATGAAAATAGCAGTGCCACACAAACGCTGTCAGCTCAGCCCTCCCCCTCTCAGATCCCACACTGCAGCTCCATGAGGATGAATCAAACGTCTCTTCCCAAACTCAGGAGACAGACAGTGCTGAATAATTTGGCAGGGATGTGCCGACCTCCCCAGCACAGCTGTCCTTGTGCAGGAGAAGTTACATAAACCCAGAGCGCCGGCATCTCGGCTCCCCTGGGACGCTCCTGCCAAGGATGGGGTGGGACTTGAGTGGCTGTGAGGGTTTTGGGGGAGCTGGGACATCCCCCTGTCCCTGACAGGATCCATCCTTCAGCTCATTCCTGGCTGGGATGAGCAGATCCCACTTCCCTCAGCCCCAGCTGCTGTGTCCGAGGGCTCAGAGCAAAGCTAGCAGGTGCTGGCATCCAAACTCTTAGCAGATTTATTTTCTGATATCAAGGATATTTATGATAAAAACACTTCAAAGGGTTCATTGAGCTTTAGGGTCTCATTTGGACCGAAGAGAGGCCCAGTGGGGTGCTGCACTGAGCTCTGCTGTGCGTCACTGTCACTGTCCCATCTGAACACTCAGCCCACTGTAGGGTTAAATTAAATGCACAAATGCTGCAGAAAACTGCCCCCTCGGTGTTCAGGAAAAGCAGGCTGGGCTGCTTTTGTCAAAGGGTCTCTGTAAGGTAAATTAAACTTCAAAAACGTAGGCTCGGAATCTTTTTTTTTTTTTTTTAAAAAATCAAGGAACATTGAAAGCCCTCATGACTAAAGATACCCAAAGACATGGCAAAGTGGCAGTGTGCCACTCTCTCATTGCTCACGGCAGGCTGGGCAGAGGGAAGGGAGAAAACAGGAAAATCAGGACAAAATTTGAGGAGTACACTGGAAAACTCTGCTCTGCAGTCAGTGCCCAGGCCAGTGGGAAATCACAGACAGGGGTCTGAGACCCACCCACACCTCAGTGCAAAGGCAACTCATCCTCTTCCAAAGCTCTGCCTTTCCCAGGTCCTGAGCTGGGTGCAGTTTTTGCGAGCCCTGGCTTAGTCTTAGCCTAATTGCAGCCCCAGTTGTTCACTGGTTCAGCTGTTCCATGGTAGCTGCTCCCCCTGGGCAGGGCTGGCCTGGGCTGGGTCTGTGTCTGCTCATCCCTGGGCACTGGGGAGCATCTCATCTCTGCTGAGTGATCTGCACGGATTGCTGCTTTTCATCCTGCCCTGCACAGACACCCCCAAACCTCATCCTGGGCATCCCTGGGAGCTCCTGGAGCTCTGGCATCCCTGGGGCTGTGCCCATTCCCTGGGGAGCCTGGGCAGTGCCAGCACCCTCTGGGTGAGGGAAGAACCTTTCCTGATCTCCAGCCTAACCCTGCCCTGGCCCAGCTCCAGCCATTCCCTGGGTGCTGTCCCTGTCCCAGGAGCAGAGACTGGAGCTCTGTTGAAGACCTCACTGAGGTCTCCCCTCTCTGAACAAACCAAGTGCCCTCAGCTGCTCCTCCAGGCCCCTCCAGACCCCTCCCCATCCTCGTGGCCTCCTTTGGATGCTCTCCAGTGGTTTAAAGTATTTTTTATATTGTTGTGCCCCAAACTGTCCCAGCTCTGGAGGTGAGGCCAGCCCAGGGCAGAGCAGGACAATGCCATCTCTGTCCCCAGGACAGGAATGTCCCTCGTGGCTCCAGGGCACTGCTGGTGTTCCGTGGAGCTGGTGGAGATGGAGTGATGATCCCCAGTGGAAGAACCACCCTTGCTGCCTGTTCCTCCTGCTCCCTGTGCCTCTCAGGGCTGTGCTGTGCTGCCCACAGGTCTCCTGTGCCTCCCTTAGCTCTGCCAGCTCTGATCCCAAGGCATGGGAAGTGCTGAGCTGTTCCCACACAGCTTGGAGCTGGTAGAGATCCACCATCAGAGCCCTCCAGCGTGTCTCTCACCAATTACTTAGAGCTCCCCATTGATCTGGACAATAAATAAATGTCATTATCCCAAGGCAGAGCTGGGGAAGAGCTGAGGGAGAAACATCATTTCGCCTGGAGTCCCAGGAGCTGCTCCCACAGGGCCTGGCTGCATCCATGCCCTCAGAGCACAGAATTCTTCCCCGAGTCATTTTGAAACTCCTTTACCACTGGAATACGCAGGGTTTGATAAATGGGAGCACCAATAACCTACATATGCAGTGAGGAACTTGTAATGGATTATTCTGTGGCTGGCATCTGCTGTCCTGTCAGCTCCTAAGAGGGATCTGATGACTCAGGGCTGGAAATGGCTCTTTGTGCATTTGTGATGATTTGTTCTAGGCAGGAGAAGTCGGGTGTGACCTAGCACAGAGTAAACCACAGCTCCTGAGAAAAGGCACATCCTAAATCCAGACCTGTGGGAGCAATGATGGGTAGGACTGTGGGAGACAAGAGATCTCTGAAGGCAGGTCTGGGAACTTGTGGATTATTGCAAAGGATGTGGGTGAAAGGGCCCTGCTTGGAGCTGCCAGCCACAGCTTGGAGCAGGCGTGAAAGAGCAAGAGCAAGACCAATAGTAAGAGTAAGAGCAAGAGAGTAAGAGCAAATGTAAGAGCAAGAGAGAGTAAGTGTAAGAGTAAGAGCAAGAGCAAGGAGAAGAGTAAGAGCAAGTGTAAGAGCAAGAGAATGAGGTTCCCGTTACAATACAATAAATTTTCTTCTGTGCTGAATATTCTAATTTTCACTGACCAATCTGATACAAGATACAAATCCTATAGCATCTACATACAGCCTGTAAGAATCACTGTATTACTGTGTTACGTTTTAAACCCTAAAAGCTCCTCTTTGGACCCTTCTGCCAGGCTGGCAGGGTCTGCTCTGACCTTGGAGCTGTGTGCAAGCAGAGGGAATTGTTCAGTCCAGAGGGAATCACTTCCAGCTGCCCATACTATTGTTTTCCAGTTTTTCAGTAACTAAGGTTTGCTATCTCAAAGATGGCTTTTATTTAAATCTTGATTATAGTTTCCATATTCTCAAAGTCTTTTGCCAGGCAATCATGTTGAGAAGGTTTTCCTGTTTGATCTTCCCCAGCAGAAACCCTTGCTTGAGACCTCCCCATCCACCCCTGTGCACCAGGAGTTCACAGGAGGAATATAGAACTCCTGGAATGCTGCACACATGGGGTGAAGGTCTGGGACCAGGCCAGGTCCTCTCAGGAGCTCATGTCCACCTCGGGTGCCCTGTGCTGCTGAAACCCCTGATGGATTTGGTTGTGATGCCATTTTGCACTGGTGACTGTAGATTGCCCTCCTTGTCATTGTTCTTTTTTCCCCTTGAGTGTCCTGGGGGGATTGGACCTTTCCTCTCCCACAGGCAGTGCCAGGCACAAGGAGCTGTGCTCTGGACTAGTGAAGCAGGAAAAAAGTTAAAAGTTGTAAACGAAAGAGCAGAAGAAGCAGCACAGAAGGCAAGTAGGGGTCAAAGAGCTACTGGGCAGTGATTTGCAGGTGCAGCCCTTCCTGCAGGTGTCTAAATCCACTACAACAGGAGCAGAATTATTGTGGGAGCCCATCCCACCTTCCAGGTTTTCCAGTAAAGCTCAGCCTTGCTTTCCTTATGGTGGCTACAAAGGAGATTCCTCTCCTTCCAAGCACTGTTCCATGAAGTCACCTTCCCCCTTCCAGAAGGGGACAGAGATGGGGGTGGGAGCAGAGGGGGTGGCCCAGGCAGGTCCCAAAGCAGGGCCAGCCCCGAGCACCCCAAGAGCAGAGCTGTGGGGGGCTTATGTAACGTGTCAGAACTTGGCTTTGTGCTCCTGTCAAACCACTTTTTCTGGCTTCATCTTTTCCTTGTGAATCCTTAGTACAGATTACGTGAACAGAGCGCAGAGCATTATTCAGAAAAGCTTAATTAACCTCAGCGAGGGGAAGAAAAGGAAATCGTAGAAGCTGTAGGGTAAAAAAAGATCATATTTAGACAAATAAGTGCAAATGACCCAGATGCATCAATTTCCTTTAGAGGCAGGCAGGCAGGCTGGATGCTGTGCAGAGGCTGCAGGTCTGGGCCACTGCTGCTCCTGCTGCCATCCCCGCACTGCCCCAGGTCCTGCTCATCCTACCTGCTCCCTGCCCTGCTCCATCTGCCACCTCCTCACTCAGCATCCAGCTGCAGAGCTGGGAAGCACCCCGGGAGAGCAGCATTTCCCTTTGCAGGATTAAGCACACTCAGATCATCTCTGATGGGTGTTTGCCTAACCTTCTTTTGAAAATCCCCCAGGAATGTTGTCCCAAGACTTCCCTCTTTTGTCTGTTCTAGGGCTTAACTACTCTTCTACATAGAAACATTTTTTTTTTTCCCCAAGTTTCTAATACTGTTCTCCCTTGTGGTAAATTAAGCCAAGCCACAATCAAAATGGAGAATAATTGATCACCAGCCTCCTTAAAAGAGGAGCAGCTTTCACATACTGGAATACCAACAGCACATTCCTTTTTAGTTATGGCCTTTCTAGATTAAATAGCTCCATTTCTTTGGCCTTTCTCCACTGATAAGGTTTTGAGAGTCTTTTTGGGGGTTTTGATATTTTCTTGCTCTTACCTGATTTAACTACAAGAAATAATCTTGTGTGACATTCAGTGCAGAGCAGCCAATGGTCACCCTGGCTGAGCCACAGGCAGGACAATAAACAGGACCAAACCAACAGAGCCAGCCTGTGAACAAAGCTATATCCTAGAGATTCATAATTTCTTCATTTCGCTCATCTGAATTCTCTCATTTATCCCTGGATATCCAGGAGCAGGAGCAGCATTCCTGTCCTTGCAAAGCCAGACCTGCTCTCAGCTTCTGTAGCAGATAAATCTCCATTTTCATGCACAGATCTGCTTTGTGCTCCTGCCATGCAGGACTTACACCAGGCTGCTGGAACAATCCATTTCCATCCTCAGCCTCACAGCTGCTTTCCTTAACCTCATGTTTTCTTTGACTCCATGGATATGCTGGGAAAAGGACAAAACTGTGCAGGACAGAGTGGTGTGAGGAGCAGCAGGTTCCTCTGAGCACTGCTCAGACATCCCTTCATGGCCTCTGTGCTCTCTCAATTTCTATCCTCTTGTCCACATTCATAAAAAGCTCCTTAAAACAAGGGTTTGGCCTTGTTTGCTGTCTGCTGCAGATGAATACCTGAATTTTCTTGAGCTCAATTACAGTGCAAGGTGTTTGAAGAGGGCCCTTCTTCACTAAGGAGCTGAGCAGTGTCTGTTATTCTTTAAAAGCTGTGATAAAATATCCACAGATCAAATAATTAGTGTGCTTCCCATATTATGGGTGTTAAAATTCAGTCAGTTGGGAAATAATATCCATTCAGTGAGTGTTGGCAAGAAGAAGGGAGAATGATAATAGGAACTGCTGAGCCCATTAAAAATCAAATTATCCAGTTACAGTTGTTAATCTGTGGACTGAATTTCCTGGAACCAGCTGTGGACAAAGTCCTCCATGTCCAGGCACGTGCTGCTCATGAGATGTTTGTGTGGGGAATCAAGTGCCTCTTATAAATTCAGTGTACCAGTGTGGAGTTCATGGCCAACAAAGGAGGAATAGTCTTTCTTTAGAAGGAAAGCACTGGGAGAAAAGATGATCCCTTTCTTCTGGAGTCATTCTTGAATTTCCTTCTCCAAATGCCAGTGGGAGACAGGCAAATGTCTGTGCCAGACAGGAGCTTTGTGCTGTTGTCTTTCCCTTGCTCAGGCTCGTGGTGTTTCCTCCTGTGCAGCTGAGCTGCTGCTTCCCCACTCCTGCTTTTCACCTGTGGGGCCATTTGATCTCCAGAGGGATTTGTGGGATTCTGTTATCTCCTCACTGCTCCTTCAGGAACTCCTGGGCAGCCTTTATCTTCACATCCAGTGCTCAGCAGCTCAGGAGCCTCACCAAAGACAGGGACAGCTCCTGCTGCATCCCAGGAGGGGAAAGGTGTGCACCAGCCCAGTCAGACATGTCCAAACCCATGGATTGTCCTCTGTAAAGCAGGCACTTGGCAGTAGCTCTTAAAAATAACTCATCATGTTTTCTGGGTCAAAATTGGGGAGATAAGAGGGGGAAAATGTATTTAGTGTGTGTAAGGAAAGAGGCAGTGCACAAAACCTGGGATTTTCAGAGCTTGTGATTGTTGATTCTTTATGAAAAAAATCTGTCCACAATCATGAGAGTTGTCTGGAAAGGTCCACTGGATGCATCCTCACAGAAGCATGGTCCCTTGGGGTTGGTTCTGAAGTTCTCAGCAGCAGTGGCAAGGGGAATGGCTGCTGTGCCATTTCCTTAAATCGTGTTTTGAGGAGCACATCCTTGCTCCTGTGAGATGTGGCATCAGGTATTTTTGGGGACGTGGTGCAGATAAATGTTCTCTCTGAGAAGAAGCCCCAGCGTCCCATTAAACAGGAGTGTGGTGCTGACCTGGCTGATCAGGCTCCCTGTGGCTCTTTCCACAGCACCGAGGGAGAGAAACAATTTTTCAAGTTAGCACGAGACTGAAAAGATTTTCTGTTGCTTATTCAGCCTGAAATACTTTTTTTTTCTTACATTTTGGACTATCACTATTTCAGGCCTACACAAGAGGAAGGTTTTTGTACAAGATATCTATTAATGGAATTCCCTCACCTGCCCAGAGCATTCCAGAGGAAGGAGTCAGGATTTAAAGCCTGTGAGCTTCTGGCCAGTCTTGTGATAGTTAATACTGTCTGGCAGATTCATGAGCAAGTTTGCTAAATCATTATGATGTAGAGTTTATTTTCCAAGATTAATTTGTTTAAAATAATACCTACTGCTTATCTTGAGAAAGCCTCACTGCTAAATATTATTTCAATAAATAAATGTTCTACATTGCCTTCATTTTTCCTCTCAAATGAATCCTCTGACATGGCATTTATCTTTAGGGCACTCTGAAAAATCCAAAGGTATTTAGATTAAATTGATTTACTATACCTAAATATTGCTTTTGAGAATGGTTAGAGGAAGGAAATCTTGATTGTGTGTTGCTGAATTTGGTTTTAAATAAATAGAATCACCTTGTGTGGCCATGACTAGAGAATTAACATTTTGTTTTCTGATGACCATCTTGTGTTATCTGAGATAACAGGCACAGAGATGTGGGGCCAATGGGCAGTTTACTTTTCCCTTCCCCACACAGAGAAATGAGCTGTTGCTGAAAAACAGGGAATAACCAACTGAGAAAGGAGATGAGCATGAAGGGGTTTGGTTGAAAAGGTTGTAATTATCAGAGAGAGAAAAAGAAAAAAATCCAGGGTGGAATGAGACCAGGAGTGCTTTGAGCTGAGAATCAGGGTGGTTTCTCACACCTGAGCTGTGTGTGGATGGCAAATGGGCCCCAGGAGAAGGGTGTGGAAAACATCTGTCCTGGGCATCCTGTGCCCCACACTGCTCACCCTGGGCAGCAGAACCTCCCAGATGGAAATGCTGCGACTGCCACCTGCTCAGAGGCATTTCTTTGTGCCTAAAAACTGAGTGTTGCACCTCAGGGATATGTGTTTTGTTCCTCTCTGCCCATGGGCTGCCCTCTTTGGCCAGCAGGACATGTGTTCCCAGCAGGGAAGTCTGGAGGGATCTCACCAGCTTTCACCATCACTTCTTTCTCTTTCTCATCTCTCCCAGGAGCTGAAGGACCTGACCAGATTTCACTATTACTTCTTTCTTTTCCTCATCTTTCCCAGGAACTGAAGGATCTCACCAGCTTTCACCATCACTTTTCTTTTCCTCATCTCTCCCAGGAATTCCCTGCTGAGCTCAGGCTCTCCATGAGATCTCCCCATGATCCCTGTCTCCTTTTCCCTCTGCAGGATCTGATCCGAAGGGATATCCTGTATTACAAAGGGCGCATAGACATGGATAAATATGAAGTGGTGGATATAGAAGATGGGAGAGATGATGACTTCAATGTCAGCATGAAGAATGCCTTCAAACTGCATAACAAGGAGACTGAGGAAATGCACTTATTCTTTGCCAAGAAACTGGAGGAGAAGTTACGATGGCTTAGAGCTTTCAGAGAAGAAAGGAAGATGGTAAAAGAAGATGAAAAGATAGGTGAGGAATGTGGAAATGAATCTGAAATGAGATTGTTGGTGGTGCTTAATTTAACCCCAGTGGGTGGAGGAGCCTGCATTTTCTTTGTGGTAGAATTACGGTTTAGCCTTGTTGTAATGTCCTTGGTTGCTCTCCTAGTCATAAATAGGTCTCTTTCCAGCTCAGTTCCTGTTCTTTTTGGCCCTCAATAAACAAATTCTGCCCATAGCTCAAGCCTGGAGCTCTGTGGGTGTGTGGGAGAGGGAAGTCTTTGGCCACCCACCTTCAGGGTCTCCTGGCTGCATCCTCCTGCTCTGGCTAAAGATGTTTTGTGCAGAGGGGAGGCAGCAAAGTCAGTGACAGCCCTTCCCTTTCACCAGCCCCTAAACTGACTGTGGCCAGTGTCACTCCAGGCTCAGTTTGCTGCTCAGCTCTGAAGCACCGGGCATATTTATGACACTGTCTAAACAAAAATGGCTCTAATCTTGCTTTTCATCCATCCCCTGCAGAGCGAGATTAGAGAGAGGCCAAGGAAGAGTTGTTTTTCAGTAGAACGCCCCGAGCGTTCCCTGTTTGCAAACAGTTCAGAGCACCCCCCTCCCCAAAAGGAAAACGAAGCTTTGTGAGCAACCTTCTGAATTGTGTTTGCCGTGTTCCCTTTTCCAGGCTTTGAAATTTCTGAGAATCAAAAGCGGCAAGCGGCAATGACAGTAAAGAAAGTCAGTAAGCAAAAAGGTAACCGGCAACACGCTCTGTGCCTGGTGATGTGAGGGTGGAGCGGGCTGGGCTGAATCCTGCTGGGTTAGGATCCAGCATCCCCTCAACTTCCCCCTGCCTTCTCTTTTTTATATCAAATACCGTTTGTGCTTTGTATCCTTCCTTAATGTATCTGTGGGCCAAATTAATCTCTGGTCAAAGGTGGTTGAAAGCCAGTGGAACTGGACCAGAGATGAATTTGATCTCGTGTCTCCAGTCTGATGTCCAGAAGCTGTCCCTGGGGGCAGAAATCTATCTCAGTTGTTTATCTCAGGCTGAAATGGGAGTGAGTGCGGAGGTGTGTAGAGGTTCTGCTAATTCCCAAAGTCTCCCATTAGCAAAAAAAAAAAAAAAAAAGAGAGAGAGGAAAAAAAAAAGAAAACAAAATTGCTAAAATGCTGGAACTGGAGAGGGAGTACCCCTTTCCTGCTGCTGGAAAGGGACACTCTTGTTTTCCTGGGGCTGCCTGTAACTTTTTAAAGACAGCACAGTAGCATCAACTCTAGGAAATAAAGTATTTTAGTAAAGACCTTGTATCTCTGGAATGTCAGATTCATTTCCCCAGGCAGGCAGGCTGCAGCCAGCTGAGCAATGCCCTGCCTGGTGTTAGGCAGAGTCTCAACTGGCCAAAGCCAGCGTTAATTCTCTCTCGCAATAACTCTTGCAGCTACAGGTGTGGAAATACTCAACACAGAGGGGAGGTCACAGAGGCCATTCCTCAGGTTCTCCAAAGCTTCACGCAGTCATGGATGTATTGATTTGTTACCAAAGCAGCCTAGCACAAGTAGGCCCACAAGTGGGTTTTGAGAGAGCTCCTCAAGGTTTGGCTCAGTTCAGGTGCAGGCAGGTTGGTCCCCGCTCTCTGTAGGTGTTTTGGGGGGTTTTGCAGAAGTTGAAGGAGCTCTTTGCTTTCTGCCTCACCTGTGTGTTGTCTACTGGCTTTGCTGGTGCAGGAGTGGTTTTCCAGGCCAGCTGTGAACTCCTTGGTTTGCTGTGTCTCACCATTGTCATCAGTCTTCTCCTCTCTACTGATTTCTTCTGTTGTCTCCTGAGATGTTCTCTAAAAACTCTCCTGGCCAGATGCTCTAAGCTCAGAGTGTGCACACCCAGACCAGGCCCAGGTGCCTCACACTGTCCCCTGTCACAGCCCCTCAGCACCTGCATGTCTGTCCCTCGGCACGGGAGCATCCACAGGGCTCGTGGAGCTGCACCAGGAGAGAGCCTGACTTGCATGACTGCCGTGACAAAACCAGGTTCAGTTACTGCTAGCTGTTCAGTTCATTCGATTATTAATTAATAGAGGTATTAATTAATAATTGTGCTGTTCAGCCGGTGAGGGACGCAGTTCAGAGGTGCCTGAGCATGCCTGCCAGTGTTCCCACGTAAATCACTGGACTTGCATCCTGACAAATACAATCTGCCTGACAGGACTTGTGTCTCACACAGCAATTGCTCTCTGTCTGCTCTCTTTGTCTTTCTCTCTCTTTCTCTCTGAGATGAAAAAGGAGGGGTTGTTATCTTGGGCTTCTCGGACTATGAAATTCATTAGCTCCTAAAACAGCAGTCAGCATTTGTTCAGTGAAGAACAAGCTTAGGCTGTGGCACTGGCAGTTCTTTTTATGGGATTAAGTCCTCGAGCCAGACAGAAGTTCAGTCACACCCCAGCACCGAGTTAAGCACAGCCTGGTTGATTTTAGGATGCGAAATCTGAAAAAAACCCAGCAAATAGGGTCATTAAAACAGTAGCTCTGTATGCTTTGCCCTACACTGTGGTGCCATAGCCGAGCCTCAGGTTGATTAAATTAAATATTGACTCTGAGAACTCTTAGTTTTGTTACTCTGGGGTTTGTCTTGTGCCCGAGAGCCAAGGAGAGGTGCAAGGCTGCCAGAGCAGGGGAGAGAGGTAGGAGGAAACTCCTGGGAGCTGGCTTTTGGTGACTGATTTTTAAAATCTTGCTCTGTGCACGTTACAGATATCGGTAGCGTTTTATTTTGCCAGGACCTTGACAGCACTTGGGGCTGCAGGTGTGCCTGTGCCAGGGGCTGCTGCTGCCTCTGCCCTCCCTCAGAGCTGCTTTTGGAGTATCAGTTGTACCTGGAAAGCAGGGTAGTCATTCAGAGGGAGGAATAGGGCACTGTATTCCATAGGAATATTTATTTATTTAAATGCAGGATGGTCTCAGTGGCTGCAGCAGGCTCAGCAGCTCGAGGTGCCGCCAGCACAGCTCCTGTGTCACAGGATGCCTATTACAGACTTGTTCCTAGATTATCTCACTTGTTCCCTGCACCTCTTAAATGGGAAACCATGGTAATTCCCCTGTCACAGAACGCTTAAGGAAGAGAGAAAAGCCGTGAAGGAGGTGAAATGGAAAATGCAATCAACTTTGTTAGAGGTGAAGCAGAAAAACATTTTTCAAATAGTATAAACTGCTGCTTATTTCATGCACTGTTGTACCACACCTCCCAGAAGTATTGCTCTGGAGATGGCTGGCGTGTGTTTGAGAAGGAGGCATTTAAACCTCTGCTGGCTGCAGCAGGAGAGGGGGAGAGCAGCTGAGAGCAGCAGCAGAAACTTAAAACTCAGCTTTTTAAAATAACAGGACCTTTATCCAGGTGATGAAGTGAGAACACTCTCCAAGTGTTTCAAGAGGTGTTTGATGCCCAGCTCTGTGGGGCAGCAGCCTCCTCGTGGCTCTCAGGCCTGCCCAGCAATGTGTGCAGGACCAGGCTCCCTGCCAGACCCATTGATGATGGGCACTATCCCAGGATTTGCACTCTTTATTGGATTGGGGAAAACATAACCGTATTAGACCAGGTGCCTTAAGACAGCATTAAAGCAATTTTTGGCCTTTAAATCCATTAGACATCCAGTGAATGGGTAGTGCTGGCTCTGCACCTCACTGACAGAGAGAAGGGCTGCCTGCTGCTGGTTGCCTTTTGCATTGGTTTTTCCAGGTTTTGCCTCTTGGTTGCTGCCCTTGAGCTTCCTTCAGCGGCAGTGTGGGAACTGGGACCAGAATTCAGTCTGGTGTCTCCTAGAAATTTGTTGTCTCTTACAAAAGCAACCCGAGCCCGTCTTTGCAGGCTGCAGCCAGACAGGAGGGCAGGTTCTGGGCAGAGCCTGGTCCCACTGAGGGACACAAGGGTGGCACTGGTCTCTTCTGCCAGCACCGTGCTTGTCTCTGACTAAAGGAGTGGAAACTGCCTGGAAAATGGATCCCTCGTGGATCTCCAGTCCACCCTTAATGTAGACCAAGGTTAATCCAGGGTAATTTTTCCTATTTCTGAGCATTTGAAAGTGGAAGCTCGTGGAGTGCTTCTCTCCATGAGGAGCCCTGGCCACTTGTGATCCTCCCTCCGAGGGTTGGTGTTTGCTGCCTGCAGGAACGCTCAATTCCCTCTGTGATCCCCAGCTCTGTCCACATCTGGCCCCTAGCAGGTCAACCTGTCCCCAGAAGGGATATTTATATTTGTTCATACTGCTAGCAGCTGGCAGCCAGTGGTGTCAGGGAATTGGAGACCCTTCCAGAAAAGGACACTCCATTCTTAAAGCACCATTTCCCACTTTTGGAAAAGAAAATACCTGTTGAGATTTAAAGAAGTGACTTTAGTGTGAGCTGAGGGTGTTTCCCACCTCAGGAGAGCTCTTGAGCCCCACACTGCATCCAGCTCCCCTCCCTGCCCTGTGCACACTTCCCCCAGGAGATGCCTTCAGCCCTGACAAGTCTTTGGGATGAGGTGAGCAGGGATTCAGACAGCAAGATGCTGTCACTAAACCTGAACCCGTGAACACTCAGCCATGCAAACCAAGCAGGGGTTAAATCATCAGCCAGCATGAACTGCTTTGGCCTGTCACCAAACACCCTCTGAATCACTGGATTTTCCTGTTAATTTATTCCTTTCTGATCACTTGAGCTCACAGCCAACTATGTCATAAAAAGCCTGACCCAGACACTCAAGAGCTTCTGACTTCCCCCACTTCTGCACTGGAGGCTGTGCTGTGCAGGACGGGGCTGCCCAGGCTCCCTCCCGTCTGTTTAATCCCATTTTTACTGCATCTTCCTTGCTGACAGGATTGACAGTGGTCCTGCCGCGTTTCCCCATCGATTCACACGTGTAGGCACAGCCTCGGGGGATGAGAGCCTGAGCAGCCACAGGCCAAGAGCTTGAAAATAAAGAGGGGCATTTGCATTTTCAGATAATCAGGGTCACTTCCCTTTTTTTTTTTTTCACAGCACGGGAGGTGAAGGAAGGGAGCTGATCGTGTTGTCGGTGGTATTTCCCCACAGACTGAGGGCAGTCTCAGAGTTTACCCCATTTCTTGTAAAATCCACATCCCTGCTGTGGGTCCATGAGCAGCATCCCACTGATGGCATCAGGAATCCAGCTGGAGTCCTCCAGGAGTCAGTCAGATCTAGGAGCTAAGGCAGATCAGGAATAAATCCTTGTCTGGGGAGCCTCTGAAGATGGTGCTGGTGACATTTGCTGAGCAAATCCCCCAGGGCAGTTTTTTGGTGAGATGTTAATGGCCCTCGTGGGATGACATCAATGACATGTTGAGATTCCCACCGAAATAAGTTTGTGAGCCCAGGTATTCCTGCACCTTTGGAGTTTGGTGAGGGGTTTTAGGAAGGAGTTGCTCCCCAGAAACTGCAGCAGCATTCCAGGGCTGAACTGATCCCTGAATTTCTATCAGTGAAACCCACGGAGTGAGCTGAGATCAGCCTGCAGGGTGCTGGAGGAGAGGGAGGCTGTACAAACACAGGATGGCAGGAATTAGTTTTCACCCAGCTCTGATGGATAAAGCCCCAGTATCATTTATTCCATCTTGCCTCGATTAGCTTTTCTTATCACACGAGGAATCATTACCTTAATGTCTGCTCTAATGACATCAGGCTGCAGTAGCAGACTTGATAAATAGACTCCAGAGGGTCGGGTTGGCTCAGTGTGTGTAGGTAGATCTTGTGGTTGTCTGGGGAACATCAGGACATGAGATGACTGTTTCCTCCTGCATTTCTCATGCTGCAGCCAGCCCTCTCCTTCCAGAACAGAGAAGGGAGCTCGGTGGTTAGAAAAGGGAGCTGAGGCATGTTCTCCTCACTGGAAATACCTGGAGTGAAATCCTGGCTGTGGCTGAGGCACCACTGGAATTCCTCTAGAGCTGGCCAAGTGAGAGTTGGGTGAATCAGCAGGGAGGTGTAAGGGGAGGAAATGCAGCTGGCCAGGACTGTCTGGGGAGGCAGAGGGTTCCTGTTCCCAGCTCCATCCTCACCTCCAGCTCAGACACATCCTCACCCCTGCCAGCCCTGCACGTGGCCCAGGGAGTGGTGGGGCAGTGCTTTGAGATCCTCTGTTGAAATGTGCTGAAGAGGGCAAAGGGCTGGACCCACGCAGCCAGTTCTGCTCCTTTCTTTAGCTTAAACTGTGACGGGAGTAATTAACCACACAACAATTAGCGCTCTGGGGGCTCGTCCCTGCCTTCCCTGCATGTGGGCATTCAGGAGGAATCTGAATTTGTGGGGTTTTTCAGCATTTCCTGAAAGATGCAAGTTGGCTGAGCTGCTTTGAGCTCTGAGAGAGCTGGAGGGTTCCTTGGCCAGGGCAGAACTGCCAGCAGGGGTGGCAGTGTCACTGTCCCACAGCAGAGTGGGGACAAAGCCTGGAAAGCAGCTGCTGTTCAAAGGATAAGTGAAAATCTCCCGGGTGTGCAGGATGGAGTAAAGAGCTTGTAAGGCAAGTTTCCATGGATATGTGGAGGAGATGTGTGTGTTCCCCATGTCTGTGTTGTGGGAGCCCAGGGAGGGGCTGTGTCCTGCTGGATGATCCCTCTGCACGAGCCCCTGTGCATTGCCTGTGGATTACCAGCATGCTTCATGTGCTGCTGAAATCGTGTTGTAACCTCAAAGAGAAGAGACGCTTCAAAAAAAAAAAAAAAAAAAAAAAAAACAAACCAAAAAAAACCCCAACAAAAACAGAACAACAACAACAACAAAAACCAAAACAAAACAAAACAAAAAAACCAAAAAAAATCAAAACAAAACAAAAAAGCCCCCCAACCTAAAAGGAAAAAATGAGACAGTTTTAAATCTTTGTAATTGTTTCCTTCTGAGCTGAGAAATCCAAAAGGCTCCAAGTGACGTTGCCTTGGTGCTATAAAAAGACATGATTTCAAGTGACAGCGCAGCATCTCTCACCAGTTTTGTCTAGCCAAATTATGAATCTGGGAATTTTCTTGTTCTCCTCGTGAGCAGCTCTCCCCAGCCCCTCCCTGTGAGCGATCCCTCCGTGCAGCTGCAGCCACGCTGCAGAATGAGGCAAAAACCAGCAGAAGGAGCTCCAGCTCTGCCCGTGGGGTGGACTTGGCTGCTGTGCCTGCAGATCGTTACTTTTCCATCCATTCTTCCCTTTGTGCTTTGAATTCCGCTCGCCACGCTGCCCAAAATTGCCTTGGAAAAGAGCTTTTCTCCTTTTCTTTCTGGTGAATTGCAGCGGAGTTATGGCTTTGCATATTAAAAAAAAATATCCCTCAAGAGACAATTTTGCACGATGGCCCCGAGTTCCGATGAGGGAACAAACCACTTCAGAGCAGAACAGAAAAATACCTGACTGACAGACTTTTCCCAGAGTTGCTCTTTCTTAGGAAGATGTGCACATTAGGTGAATCTTCCCCTCCTAGTTCCTGTTTTCCAGAACATAGGTATGTCCAAAAAAAAAAAAAAATTAAAAAAATGGAGAAGTGATTCTTGGGGCACCGAAGTGCTGTCTCACAGTTCCACAAGGAAATGCATTTTGGAATTCCCAGAGCACAGTGGTTTTATCTGCATGTCCCACACAGGGTGGTGGTGCATGTCCTTGAGATGCACAGGTTTGATCCTTCAGGCCGTTGGATAAGTAAGAGAAATGTGAAACCTTCAGCTGCTGATGCAAGTAGAACCAGCCAGGAGCTTTTGGCATTCATCCAGCCCAGATGTTGATGCCAATAGCCCAGATGTTGATGCCAATAGCCCAGATCCACAGAGCCACACACAGCTGTGGGAAGAGCTGCTTTACTGAGGGAAGGGGCAGGCTGTCCATGGGTGTGTTTCAAGCAAGGACAGACATTTTTTTCAGGAGTTTGGGAAAGAACTGAAGGGGGTTTGGCAGTGATCTGGCCAGGGGAGTCTGCCCTTTTCCCTTTTGGAGAAGACAGACTACGGATTCCATTCCTTGCAGTAACTCCATCACTGTCAGTGGACATCAGCCAGACTGTCCTTTCTCTGCTTCTTCAGCTTTCCAAGTGCACAGCATTTTGCTGATGCAGGAGGTTTCCTAGCATTTTGTATCATCATTAAAATACATTAGTTCACTCTCCTCACATTGGTTTGGAGGCAGTAAAGAGCCCAGCCACAGAATGCCAAATCCATGGGGCCATGTCACTAAAGCAAGGTGGCTTTAAGGACTTCCAAAGCTAAAAACAATTTCTGTGTCCCCCCCCCCCACCAGCAGCAGCTTTAGATTCACAGCTCTTTTGTTGTAGAACATGAGGAATTTTAGTGGCACGACGACTGTTTGCCTTTGAGGTAATTCCTGGTCAGTCTGAGAACCAAAGATTTATTTCCCAGCTTTAGCCATGTAAGGGACCTGTAACAGATCCTAACATTCCCACAGATCCTAAAATCCCTCACCAGTCTCTGCTGGGAAAATTAGCCAAAGGCTGGTGGCCTCCAGGAGAAGGTTGGCAACTCCTGGATGGGCTCAGGGCTGGAGTTTTTCGTGTGCAGTTGGTCTCACTGGCCACACATTGACCAGCCTGGAGATGGGCAGCTCGGAGCGGGACAGTGCCAGGAGAGGGGATGGCAGAGGTGGGCAGAGAGCAGCTCAGTGCCTTGCTCTGTTGGGTTTCAGTCACACAGTAATTGAAATTCAAACTGCTCCTTGGAGTTCTGCACCAACGAGGCTGGTGCAGAAGCTGTGCCGGGTTTCCTGCAGCTGCTCCTGCCCAGGTGTGACCCCAGCACAGCTCTGGGGCTGCCCTGGGCTCTGCAGCTGGGAAGACAGAGTAGAGAAGTCATTGATGAGTAACTACTCCAGCATGCAGGTACAGATGCAGAACGTCTCCAAGTAAGTTTGAAATGCTAATTGTGATGAGCGGAATCGCAGAGCAGTTTTCGCTCACTGTGAGGAGTGATCTTGGTTATTTTCTACAGTGGACAGAGAGCTGCACAAAATACAGTAAAGAAGGAGAAATCACTTAGGCATACTCAAGACATCTCCATTTGCTCTGAACCACTGGAGGATTTTCCACCCTCTCTCAGTAAATCCCGTAGCGGGGAGAAACAAATCGACTCTTTTCCCTAAAGACACTCCTTAGCTGCTACCCCAAAGAGGTCCTGCCTGCCCGAGCAGCACGTGGGCCAAGCAGCGTGGTGAGCTCTGTGGGTGCCCTCGTGAGGCTGTCCCTGTGTGTCAGTGCCCGTCGTGTGCCGCCGTCCGTGCCCGGCCAGCGCCGCTGTGTCTGTGTGTGGTAGGAGCCGCGTTGCTGTGCGCACCTTGCTCTGGTACCTGGGTGCTAATCACCGTATTTTGCCTTCTCCAGCACCTTCCCAGCCGAGGATCTCAAAGTGTTTTACAAACATTAATTAATTTAGCTTCACAACCCTCCTGTGAGGTAGGTGGGGGATGCCGTCCCGCTGTCCAGATGAGGACACTGAGCTGCTCGGGGACAGTGGCCTCGCTGCTGTGGTTAAAGCCCGGGGAGGCGACGGCCCCCTCCAGCAGAAGGAAGAGCAGTTCCGCATGATCCAGAGATGGCCAGAGCTTACAGCAAGCTGCTCCACAGCCCTGCTCCTCTGTCCTTCCTGCACTCACGGTTTCCAGCCGGCCCCGCTGCCCCGAGGCTGAAGGAGGGGTTGTCCTTGTGGGGAAGGACATCCAGACTGTCGCTGTGCCCTGTAGGCTGCGCTTTGGTGGTGACGCGCGCGCGTCCCTTTCTGTTCCACTTCAGTCACCCAGAGCCACCCTTTCCACACCATCCTTTCCAGCAGCATGCTGAGGCCCCCTCGTTGCGTGGGAAAGCAGTAAGGGCAGCATCCCCTCTCCCCGTTCCCGCGCAGGAGCTGTGCTCACCTGTGCGGGAACTGAGCATCTCCACCCTAAAGGCGTAGCCTTGCCAGTCCATCCATTGCCACCAGTTTGGATTGAGCAGAATCTGCCTTTTCTGCCTCGTGTGCAGCCTTTTTTTGGGCTGAAACCAGACTGGTGAATTGAGAACAAACCCTATGGAAAAGTCCTGAAGAGCGAGTTGCATCCCTGCAGGGTAGGGCTTCTTCCAGAGCAGCTCTGCTCCGTTCCGTGCGGGAAGCGGAGCGGGGCAGGGCTCGGGGTCGTGCCGGGGCTGGTCAGAGGGGCGTGTTGGGGCAAGGCTGATCTCCAGGGAGAGCTGGGAGCTGGGAGGGTCAGCAGCAGCTTGGAACAGGACCTGTTAAATCAGAGTGGGACGAGTTGGCCTCGGCGAGGTCCCGGCTCTCCGGGCTCACACAGGACTTTTCCATGAGGGCGGGCAGAACGTGCCCGACAAAAGTAATGAATGGATCGTGTGCCGGGCTCGGAGGTTTGGCGTAGGGAGGCAGCCTCGGAGCTGAGAGGTCAGGCAGGTTGGCCAGCCCTGGCACGTCCTGGCGTGCAGGACCCAGATGCAGGATCCGGATGCAGGACATCTGGAGCGATGAGGAGGATGAGGAGCGGTAGCATGACGAAGAACGACGATTTGACCCGATTGCTCTTTGACTGATCTGTTTCTTTTTCCCCCCAATCATCGATGCAGGTGTGAGCTACTCCAAGTCGGTTCCTCCAGCCTACCCACCACCCCAGGATCCATTAAATCAGGGACAATACATGGTGACAGATGGCATATCCCAGTCCCAGGTCTTCGAGTTCACCGAACCCAGACGCAGCCAGGCACCATTCTGGCAAAACTTCAGCAGGTTAACACCATTCAAAAAATAATACCTAGAGAGATGGAGAATTTTAACTTAAAAGAACTAAAATTTAAAAAAAATAAAAAGAAATAAAATTATATTTATAGATGGACCTTTTTTCGGAGAAGCACTGTTGCAACTGAATATATATACATATATATATGTATACACACATTTTAAAAATAATAATATATATACATATATGTATATATATAGAAGGACCAAAAACTTTTTTTGTTGTTTTTGGGAAGTAATCTGCTACTAGATACTAGGAAGCACCAATGATTTCTAACCATGTGACGTGTTTTATTTTATTTTACTCCATTGGTTGGACATCTCTTTTCGTTGGATGTTTTATTTTTTCCCCCCCTGTTTTCCTTCATTTCCATCCGAGTCGTCATTGGCATCCCAGAACGCTTTCTCGCATGTGTGACTCCGTCACGGAACTTCCTCATGGACTACATTGGTGTATATATATTTTTTTTTTAAATTTTATTTATGGGGGAGGTGGGGGGGGATGTGTTGTTTGTTTTTTTGGAGTGCTGGGAGGCCTCTGCTCCCTGTCCCTCCCTCCCTGTCCATCCCTGCATCCCCTGGTCTGACTCGTGCCTGTCTGGATGTGCTCCCCGTGCTCCCGCTCTGCTGCGCAGTATTTCTCTGGCTTTAACTGTTCTCTCGTGGGCAGGTGAAACCCAGCAGAAGGGCAAGCAGCTCTTTAGGAAGTGAGAGATGGGTTTTCCTCATTTTTTGCGGTTTTTTTAAGCACTTGTCTTTTTCTCAGCTCGGTGTGATTTGTTCACGCTCGGAGTAAGACGGAGAAAAGAGAATCAGGGGCTTTTCTTCCTTTTTTTTTTTTTTTTGCTTTGTTTCTGTGGGCTTATCTTTGATTTATTTTCTTTTCAAGCTGAGACACTTGAAAAGCCCACTCCTATCTTTGTTTTCCACGCAAAGATAAAAGCTTCAAAACCAATGGCTTCATGCCTCCATTGCAGAGAGGAAAATTGGCTCCGAGGCTGCGACAAGCCAAGTTTTCTGTCTTCAGGAACTAAGGTCCCATCCTTTGGCCACACTCAGCCTGCACCCCAACGAAGCACGGATTGCCATTTGCAGGAGCAGTGACCCCCAGAGTGAGGTCTCAGTGATGCTGGTCCCCCTGAGCTCTGCCCGTAGTGCCAGGATCCCAGCCCCAGGCCTGGCACTGCCCACCTGAGCTGAAACCCCGAGCTGCCCTCCTGGCAGGGGCTGTGCCCGTGGCTCTGTGCCCAGTCCCAACTGGTGCTGGTCCAGTCCAGTCCCCTCCATGGCTCCCAGAGCCCTCCAGGTCTCTTTCTCTCTCTTTTTCTCCCTCTGGAGAGTCACAGCTCTATTTTTAAAGACCCTTCCTACAATTTTAGCCTTAAGTACATTTGTTGGCAAGTACAGGAGCTTATGGTTAAGCTCGTAAAACAGATCATTGTCAGGAAGAGGATTTTTTTTTTTCCTAGGGCAAATGAGACTGTTTAACCAGATTTAGAAGATGAACTTGAAATCTTTGCAGAGCTATTCTGCAAGCTCCTTTGAAAATGTGGGATGAAGTGATTGATCAGGGTATTTGTCATTTTCTTTGGAATCTGATCCACCATATCAGCACCCCAGGACAAAGAGTGTGGAGATACTTTTTTTTTTTTTTTTACCCCTAAGAAATCCAAGTGAATGGGAAGAGCAGAGAGTGTGACTTCATTGTTTCCATGGAGCCTGTTTTATTTCAGGGCATATCACAAGGGTGGTATTATTTTTATTTAAATAAAAAAACCCCAACCTCTTAGACTTTTTAATAATCTAGAAACTATCAATAATCAGCAAAGCCAGATTAGTGTTCTGGAGAGGAGTGGCCCCTCTGTGACAGGCAGCAGGCAAACACCAGGAATCCCAAATAGGAAGCAGCCCAGTTTTATATCAGAAATTATTTTTATGGTCTTTTGTATCTTTGCATTTTTATGGCTAGATTTTAATATGGGGTACATAGCAAATATTGTTTCGTTTCTTTAACAGAATGGGTATTTAAAGCAGTGCATGAGATGGGTTCTCATCAGTTACCTGAAATGTTTTATTCTTTCTGAATGGCTGGAGAGGCAGAGAGAGAGAGAGAGAGAGAGAAAGAGAGAGAGATTCCAAAATGTTGTCAACATGATGAAAATTTCACTTACTCCTTTTGCCTTTTTAATTGCTTAGGGAAAAAAAAAAAAAAGAAAAAAAAACCAACCAAGTAACAAGCACATTAGTTAAGCCTGTTCATTTACTGTTTTGTGCCTCAGAGAGTGAGAATGAGACATCCATAATTTTTATGAGAAGATGCTTCCTAAATATTCAGCGCTAGGAAAAAAAGAAACACCACCGCCACACCATTATTTGCATCATAAATCAAGATCTGACAAGGCCACTTGTTGGACTCGCAGCTTCTTTGTTAAGTGGGAAGCCTGCAGAGACCAGAGGAGGGGCTTGGCTCTCGGGGGCTCTTCAAGAAAGCTCTTGCCCTCCATAAATTGCCAAGGTGCTGCAGGAGATGGAGCATTGGCACAAAGAAGAACCAGCACTGGGTGCCCTTGAGCTGTCCCAGCAGGGAGCAGGGCTGGAGCGTGTGTGGGACACCCCGGTGCAGATGGGGGTGACTTGACTGAGCATCTGGTACAGACTTTTCATCCCAATGCCAGACAGGAGGAACCCCACTTCCCATTCCATATGCAGAAAAAAAAAAAAAGAAAAAAAAAAAAGAGAGAGAGTTGTAACAAACATGTTTACGGTATTTCTCTGGTTGAATATATATATATATAGATAGATAAATATATATATATATATATATATATATAAAGAAATAAAAAGAAACCCTCTTCCCTAGGTAAATGACATGCATTACCCTTAACCTAGACACTAGAACAGAGGATCTAAATTCAAGACTTTCGCCTCCCTACCCTCTCCAAAAAAGTCAAACAAGAACCAACCTAGGTGCATCTAACAGTTGTAAATAGAAAATACTACATAGAGAAATATATTTGAAATTTGTTTCAGTTTCTGGATGGGCACCAGCTGTCCATTGCAATGTTATTGATAGTACACTGTGGTGCTTTGGGTTTCTGGTTTTGTTCTCTTTATGCTCTGTCATCTTTTCATTGCAGCTACATTTCAGGGAACATGTATATTTAGTAGCTATTGTAAGTTCTGCATGGCATCACCAAGCTTATTTTTCCTTAAGAAGAAAAGAAGAGTCTGTAGGAGCTTAAAGGCACTATGACGACAGGGACTTGTAGCAGAGAATTAAAAAAAAAAAAAAAAAAATTTTTAAAATTCTAGTTTGAAGCCAAATACTGATATTTTAGTGCTTTTGGGATTTTAACAGTAAGAGCAAAAAAAAAAAAAAAAAGAAAAAAAAAGGATTTTGGTAACCCAGCTGATCCGCACTTGCCAGTTTTATTATTTTGTTTATATTGGACTGTTTGACCCTGTCAAACAAGTGTCAAAGTTGTGTGTATAAAACAAAAAAAAAAGTGTTTAAAAAAGTGTTGTAAAGACACTGAGCCTTATGAAAATATTTATGGAATTAAATAAAAAGAAGTGAAAAGGCATCTGAAGGCATTTTAAATCATTTTCCTCAGAGCGGGGTCACCCTTCTCCCAAGGCTGAGCACGGGCTGGGGCTGAAGTGACACAGTGCCACCAAAAAAGCAGGATTGTCCTGGAAAAATCCTGCTTTGTGCACTCCCTGTGAACAGAGAGAATTGCCTGAGGACAGAATCCCTGGCAGGGATGCTCCGAGTGGAGCTCGGATCAAGCACGGGTTGAAATCCTGCTGTCCCTGCTCTGTCCCGCGGGGCACAGCTGGAATGGGAGCACAGAGCCCCAGTGTGCAGGAGCAGCCCCAGGAGGAGTTTGGAGCCTGGGGGATAGAGCAGGGTGGGGATTGAGGGCTCTGCTCTCCCGGGACAGGGCTGTCCCTGAAAAGCTCTCTCCAATCCCAGTGCCATTTCCCAGGTAAGGCAGGTGAGCTGTGTATTTCTAGATAGCCTAAAAATGTGATTGTAGGGTTGGGAGTGCTGCTTGTTGACCCGCGGTGCTGGAAATAACCCCAGCGGTGATGATTTGGTGCTGGAATTACAACAATGGTGCTGGAAGTAATCGCAGCCAGATCGCTCCTTTGCGGTGAGGATTTCCCTCTCTGCCCTGGTGGGGTGAGGAGCGGCCGGGGTTCTATCCCACAGCTGAGGGAACCAGTCAGACGGGGCAGGAAAAACCCAAAAACCCCAAGGAGCTCTGCTGTGAGAGGATGAGACAGAGGAGAGAGGCGAAGCTGCACCAAGCAGCTTCAGGAGCAGACACCCAGGGCTCGAACATCACAGCTTCACATTTTGCCTCCTGCTTTAGCAACGCCCCCAGCCGAGCTTTTTTCTCTTGCTTGCATTGCTTGCGGTGGGGAGGACGCTGGGGCTGTGCTGGGGTCACCTCTCCAAGTGATGCCGTTTCCTTCAGGAGTCCCTTGGCAGGAGGCAGCAGCTACAGCTCCCCCAAAATGCAGCTGCGTATCAAAGCTCCCCTTGGAGAGCCCCTCTCCTGCCACAGCACTGTCTGTGCAGGCCAGCAGAGTTATTTACAGGCCAGCAGAGTTATTAACAGACCAGCAGAGTTATTAACAGGCCAGCAGAGTTATTAACAGGCCAGCAGAGTTAGTTATTTGCCAGTGTTTTGCACTCCCCAGGTTTGCAGAAGGAGCTGTGGGGAAGGATGAGGAGAGCCAGGAGTGCAGGATCCACTCGGGATGGGCAAGGCACCCAAACCAGGAACCCGGACACCCAGCGTGGAGCAGGAGCACCACCGAGGCTTCCTCAGCTTTAAACGAGCCCCATCCCTGCCCTGCAGCCTGCTCCAGCCCAGCTTGCTTCCCCAGCAGTGGGAAGAGCCCTCCGTGGCTCCATGGGAATGCTGCTGCCTGTAGCTGATGGCCAACTTGTGTTTTCCTTGTGATTTGTTTGGTTCCAGCCACCCAGCGTTCAGCTACTCCGAACTTTGCTTGCATAAAACAAAAACCAAAACCAAAGAAATCCATTTCAAACCCCCTTGTCTCGTGGGGAGGGTTGGGGTGTGCCCCGGGGTGTGTCTGTGCCTCACCTGCAGCACAGGAACGTGGTGTAGAGCAGGGAACATCCATGGGCAGCGTGGGCTCTGGCTCCTCCTGGGGTGAGGGATGTGTTTGTGACATGGCAGGGGTGTTTGTATGGCAAAGCCATCTCTGGGTGATCCCTGTGGGACCCGTGGTGTTTACAGACTAGCTGTTGCTTTCGAAGGAATGAGGTTTCAATCTGAGTGATGGTGCAGGGATCACACATCCCAAGCCACCCCAAACAATCCATTTTCTTGGTGCTCTGGAGCTAAGCAGCAGCACTGGGTTCTGCATTAAGTGCAGCATCCCAAAGCATGCAATGCACCATCTGTGCTGGTTTATAAAGAACAACTGAGATTGCATGTGCTGGAGAGATGAAATGGGAATAACTGGCATTTTCAGAGTGTTTCCAAGCCCTGTCCACCGAGGGTTCCACAGTCAGCTGCTAAGGAAGGACAGGAGCTGTTAAACTACAGATATAATCCCCAAAGCTGCAGGTACAAATTGTAAAACTGTCTTTATTTGTTGCACCTCCCACCTTTGCTACGGGAAAGAGGTAGAAGGGATATCTGAAATGCTTTTAATGTTCACATCCTTTTTTTCTTCCAGCTCTCTCCAGGCAAAATTCATCCTGGTGAAGATTTGCACCTTCTCCTGTCAGAGCCACAGGAGTTTGTCACCTCTTGGAGGTTTGACAGATCTCTGTGCTCAGCCCTTTCTTTCCCCAGGCTGGAGATGGCTCAAAAGCTTTCCCTGTTTCAAGACCCCCCTGGGGCAATTCCCCAAATTTACCTCCAAAACCAGGGTGGCCTGTGTGTTGTCTGTTCCTGAAACAGGGAAATTTCTCTTCTCCTGGTACCAACAAAACAGCAACGAGACAGGGAGCACTGGGGAGGATTTACTTTCCATTCAGGAGAGCGTGTTAAAGGTGCAACCCTTGCAGGAACATAAAGAGCATTTCTTTATGTCTCATAAAGAAATCAGTGCTGCAAGCCCCTGCTCTGGGGCATCCTGACAGACGTGACACTGCTGGATGTCACAGCTCCCAGCTGGGGAGAACTGGGAATGACACTCAGGGGGGAGAGGAGGGGTGGACGCAGAGCTGGGGATGGACACAGGGATGGACACAGGGCTGGGGACACATCCAGGGATGGACACAGAGCTGGGGATGGACACAGGGATGGACACAGGGCTGGGGACACATCCAGGGATGGACACAGAGCTGGGGATGGACACAGGGATGGACACAGGGCTGGGACACACAGGGATGGACACAGGGCTGGGGACACAGCCAGGGATGGACACAGGGATGGACACAGGGCTGGGACACACAGGGATGGACACAGGGCTGGGGACACACAGGGATGGACACAGGGCTGGGACACACAGGGATGGACACAGGGCTGGGGACACACAGGGATGGACACAGGGCTGGGACACACAGGGATGGACACAGAGCTGGGGACACAGCCAGGGATGGACACAGGGCTGGGGATGGACACAGGGATGGACACAGGGCTGGGGATACAGCCAGGGATGGACACAGGGCTGGGGATGGACACAGGGATGGACACAGGGCTGGGGATACAGCCAGGGATGGACACAGAGCTGGGACACAGCCAGGGATGGACACAGGGCTGGGGATACAGCCAGGGATGGACACAGGGCTGGGGATGGACACAGGGATGGACACAGGGCTGGGGACACATCCAGGGATGGACACAGAGCTGGGACACAGCCAGGGATGGACACAGGGCTGGGGATACAGCCAGGGATGGACACAGAGCTGGGGATACAGCCAGGGATGGACACAGCTCGTGGGCACCCAGATCTCTGCACACACAGACCCATAACACACCTAGAGCCTCTGTTCCTGTTTCACAGCTGGATGGGAACAGAGACACAATTTTTGCCAGGATCTGTTTTTTCCACAACAAATCCTGGCACTAAATTCACCTATAAATACCCTGTGAGAATCAGCTCCAAGACACTCAGGGCTGCCTTCGTGGCCAGCCCTGGAAGCCAGTGGAATTAACTTCAGAAGAGAAGTCTCATTCTCTGTTTTTCATCTGGAGAAGCAATTACAGGATCTATTGGTGTTATTTGCTTCTCCTCTTAGCTCACCTTTACAAAAGCTGCACAGCTTTTATTCAGTAAATCCTCAGAGGGTGTGGATGTGCACTCAAACCTCTGCAGGGTCACAGGAAATCAAAAAGCAGCTGCCCCTTGCCCACAGCGTGGCTTGCCCTGAGTGGAAATGGTTTAGGACTTAAGAAGGGCCTCATCCTAAAGACAGCAGTGTTTAAGTCTGGTTTTACAGAGGCTGGGTTGATCCCCTGAGCACTGCAAAAATGCGAGGCGAGCAGCAGGTTTGAACAAAGAAGTCATTTACAGGAGTGGAGTCACTGCTGCTGTGTCACCCAGTCCTTTGTCACTGCTGCTCCTCCAGCCTGGTGAGACCTGGCCTCTCCACATGAGCAGTCTGGGCTGAGCTTTGCTGAGCTGCACTGCCCAGGCTGGTTTAGCACCAGTCTGATGCTGGCTGCCCTGGACATTTGGCAGCTTTTCCTGCATCACTCATCCTGTGCAGGGAGATTTGAGTTGGAGGAATGGCAGCACATCTTGAAGTGGAATTGCTTTCCACACTTTTGAGCCATCACTCACACAAGTGCTGTCCTCAGGAAGCTGGATAAAGCAAAGTGCCATTTGCATTGGTTTAACTCCTCAGCAGCCAAACTGTGCTTTTACTGTGCCAAAAAAAAAAAAAAAAAAAAAAAATAGAGCAGCCTGACAGCACCAATGCTCAGGTGACAGCAAAGTGGGTGCTTTTTACAGAGCTTGGTTTTCACACAGCCCTAAATCAGCAAAGGACAAGACAAGCAAATTGCACTGATAGTGCAATTGTCAACATCTCTGTCACTCGCTGCCTTATCTGTCCTAAACCACGTTGTTTGTATTTTGTGATTTATTTGAGTTTATTTGTGATTTATTTATTTATTTATTTATTTTTGCCTGGCCCTGCTGTGTTGGTGTCCAGGTTGTCCAGGGCCAGCTGCAGAGGGCTCTGGCAATCCCAGGGGACAGCCAGGTGACACAAACACCTGGGACAGTCCCCAAGGGCACAGGTGGTGTCATGGCCAGGGTGGGGCTGTGTGGACAGGGAACAGGAAAGGATTTTCCCTGATTCCACCAAGGGGAGCTGTCCCCACCTGCCTTAACACAACTTTATCCCTCAGGCTGCTTTTTCAGGGGATGTGTGACCAACACTCTGCTTTCCTCAAAGTTTCACTCACTCCCCCACAGATCCAGGGCAGCACGAGAGGAGTCCCTGGCCAGCCCTGCTGCTGCGGTGGTTTCACACAATTCAGAGGAAATCCCGACTCTTTGGACCAGGAAAGGAAAATAGGAGCACATACAATAAATACCCGTAGCTGTGCTGGGAACCCAGAGGGGTCTCTGCCCCTGCAGGGGTTGTTCCTGCTCCCCAAGGACTGAGCAGGCTCCCCACATCCCCCCCGTGCCTGCTCCTGCTGGATCCTCTCCTGGAAGCACCTTGGATGCTGCACTCCAGGTTTGTATCCCTGGCTGGCATTCCATGGCTGGGGAATTCCCAGCCTGCTGGTCAGCTCTTGGGGCAGGAGGAAAAGGATGGAGAGAAGAAAGACATGTTGGATGGATGGCCCTGATGTGTCCTCTGGTGTTCCCAGTGCTGCCAGGGGGGCTGGACGTGTTTCTCCTGTCTGGATGCACCATTAAAAAGTTTGATTTTGCTGCCTGCTTACAGCTGAGTGGTTTCAGCCTCCAAAGGGCTCCATGAAGGACATCCCTGGTGGTGTGGGGGTCCCAGGTGGGTTTGTGGAGCAGGGCAGGGTGGGTAACACTTTCCTGGCAAAGGGAAATGGGTGCTTGGATTTTCCTGTGCACTCCTTGCACCTGGGACCTGCTGATTTCCAGCACAGGGGAACCCAGGCTGGCAACCTGAGGGGGCAGGGGTTGAGTTCTGCCATCTCCTGTGGGGTGGAGAAGAAAGCAGAGCTCGTTCCCAGAGGCTGCTCCACCAAAGTTCACCCCCAGGGCTCATCCCACTCCCCACACAGACCCGCTGGGACAGGAGGTGTTAATGGAGCTGGCTGACACTTAGGGAATAACCAGCGCCCAAAACTCCAGAGATGACAGCCATGAGAGAGAGAGAGAACCTGCTCAGCTCTGGGTTTTGCCCTGGCTCTGTAACTCTTCTGGCTTTTCGTGAAAAGGCACGCTGGTGACAGGTAAAGGGGGGTAAAGGCCACGCTCCTCCTGCAGCAAACACAAACAAAGGCTGATGCAAACTGCTGCAGAAATGCCAGCTTGAACGTTTGGATTCCAGTCCCCAACCCCAGTTACGACCCCTCTACCATTCCCAGGAGGAATTCCAAGAGGGCAGCAGAAAAGGGGCACTGCCTTCAGTGCCAGGATGATCCATCCCTGCACCAAACCACATCATGAGCTGCTGCTCACACCTGGGGCTGTTCACTTGGGTCTGCCAGGTGTGCAAAGAGTCTCAAAACCAGTGGGGGAGTTGTGCTGGACTCCCTTTGCGCCAGTGCAAACAGGTGGTTTCAATAAATAATTGTGGCTGGGAGTGTTTCTACCCAAGCCTTGTGGAGGATCCTTCAGGTGGAACTGAGCGTGGAGAACCTGCCAGCAAAGCCCCCAGCAGCTGTGTCCAGCTGTGCTCAGACAGGAGGCTCCAGGCTGAGCAGGCTGGAAAAAGCCTCAGCAGCAAATGCAGAATTAATGACATCAGAACCCTTGTCTAGGTAAAATACATGGAATTAAAAAAAAGAATAAGATGTTCTTCTTGACCTGTGGCTCGTAAGGAATTAAAGGTGCTCCAGAAAATGCCTCATTTCTGTTTAGCTCCAGTGCTGGAGCTGGGAGGACTGGGCTGGACTGGAAGGCTGAGGTGGTGTCAGGGCATCACTCCAGGTGTGCTGGGACCAGGAGCAGAGGGGCTGGGGGCTCACAACACCAACACTGTGACCCAAGGCAGCGTGTGCAGAGAGCCCAGTGCCACTGCAGGGGACACCTGGGGACACAGCACAGGTGAAGGACCCTCGGTGCCTCATCCCCACCTGGCTGGGTGTCCCCAAGCTGGGCGTTTGTGCCAGCACAGCCCCTCTGAGGCAGCAGCAAGCATTTCTATCCACATGGTCCTGGAGGGATGGACACAGAGCTGCCTTCCCAGGCTCCCTTCAGCCTTTTCCAGACCCTGGAAAGCCACCTGGGAATGCAGGGGGCTGGATCAGCTCTCACCTCTGGGTTCAGGCTTCATCCCCAGCCCAAAGTGGGGCAGGAGCAGGCAATGGGTGCTCTGAGGAGCTGGGTCAGGCTTTGTTCTGCCTGGACACCCCCAGATTCCCAGTTTTAATCATGGTTGTGTTGGCTACTCCCCTTTTCTCCTCACTTCTCCAGAATCAGTTTTACTCTGGACTTGCAGGATTTCAGCCTTTCCCAGGAAATAAAGCTCCAGCCCAAGAACCACAAGTGTTTCAGTGCAGCTTTGCCACTTAAAATCCAACCCTAAATGGTGCAGGAAGAACAAGGCTGCTTCCGTAGGGAAGGAGGGGATCTCAAGTGCACTTTATTGAGCTAAAAATAAGTTTATTCAAGGAAAACAAAGTCCACACCCAACAAAGACACAAGAAGACGATGGCAAAGAGAAGACAGAACAACAAACCAGGAGAAATTCCCTTTTCCCAGACTTTGTGCTGAAACCACAGGAGGGGTGAGGTTCTGCTGCTGAGAAAGAAAAGGTTGTTAGGAAGAAAATGTGTTTTAAATGATATCCTCAGGAAAGGCTGGAGTGCAGTAGAGCTCACTTTAGCGAGGCAGAATTAAAGAAAGGCTCCATCATATGAGCCTTGCTCGTGGTTCTGCTGGGTTCTTCCACAATTAAACTCTGAGCTTGGGGCTGCTCCCATGGCCTGTTCTAAACCAAAGCTGTCCCACTCTGGCCCTGCCAGGCACAGCTAAAATTAGCTGGGCAAGAATTGCACAGCCCAGCCAGAAATTAGCAGATCCAGAGCGTGATGCTTGACATTGTCCCAAAGCCCTCAGTTCCCACTGGAAAATAAAGCTGGTCTGGAGTCTTGGGCTTGGCAGGAGAAGGGAAAGCTCAAAATAGACGTGGCTGCCTGCTCTGGGTACGGGGAGTGCTGGCTGAATGGTTTAATTAGCTCGTGTTAATGAAAAGTAAATTTTCAATACTCTCTCCTCCAGATTTTCATCTTGCCAAATGTTCAGATAATGAACTTTCAGATGGCTGAACTTCTCCTAAACCCCAAGCAGTTGGAAGCTCCACGGTAGCAACAACCCCAAGGTTCAGTGCTTGCCATTCCTTCCACCCCCATCAGGACAGGTTGGAAATCCATGGGAACAAACAGTCCTGGGTCCAGGATTGCCTTTTCCTCTGTGCTCAGCTACAAAGAGCTGCCCCATTTTAGCCTCCAGCTGCTTCCCAAAATCAAAGCTGACCTGGAGATGGCCCAGACTGGTTGGATAGTTGAAAAAATATTGATTTTTTTATAATAAATGAAGATTTATTTATTTATGTATTGAATAAATTTAGATTTATTAGACACCCATTGCCTGGCAGTGCCTGCCCAGCCACCTTTGCTTCCATCAGAAATGAGGGAGGACAAATCCCTTCCCAGCTCTTTTTTTTACTAAAGCCCATCTTCACTTAAAACGGGAGGAAAAAAATAAAGTGTATCTTTTCAAAATGAGCAGTCTGCACTTTTATTTTCCTCTTTCTCAGGGCATCATTTTTAACCTCTGGCTGTGGGAAGGCAGGGGAAGAAGGGCTCTTCTCCCTGAGAGCAGCACAGTTTTTTGATTAAGAAATCCAGGCAGAGCTGCTGAGAAAGTTGAACAAAAACATCATCCATCCCAGGAGTAACCTTTCCCTTTGCTGCATTGCTGGTTGGATTTCTCCACTGTGCTCAAAAAAAAAAACACCTGGAAAAATTCTGCAAGGAAGCCAGAGGAGGACCTGTGCTTGAAATCAATACACAAAATAAACAGCACTGAGAGGAGACAACAACTCCATTTCATTTCTTTGTCCCCATTCTCTCTCTTCCTGTGATCTCTGACAAATGTTGATGAGGGATTTCTGAAAATAAAATAAATCCAGGGAGCTGCTCCCTGTTCCCGGGTCCTGACTGCCCCTTAAGTGCTTGTTGTTAGTGGAGGGGAAAAAGGATTATTGGCCCTTTTCTTCTCCAGAGTGCTGGAAATGCAGAAAATTTGTATTTTTGATGCATGCCAAATTCAGCAGAATGGAGAAGAATTTGATTTTTGCTTTCAGGCAACATTTGCTGCATCACTATTTCCATTTATTTGTGCAAGTGTCTTCCTTACTTCTGCTTTGTACAGGCAGTTCACAAAAAGCTGATAAGAGAAACTGCTTTTAGTGTCTGCAGAGTAATTTTGTGAAATCAATTAACACATTAATGAATTAAAGAATGTTACCATTTTCACATTTCTTCTCCTTGATAATGCCAAGCAGTGGAATTGGAGGGCAAAGATTTGCACAGTTTGTTACTGCTGGGAGCTTTGCTAATTATTTTTTCCTGTGTTTATGTCCCAGGAAATGCCACCAAACCGTGGTGAGGAGGGAAAGTACCAAGCAGGGTTTATTCCCCACGTGGAAAACACTTGGAAAAATCCAGGGAAATGGCATCCCAGATGGAAAGCAACAAACCACAGCCCTTCAAAGCTTTGTTACTCCCAAAATGTGGGAGCAGGGATGGGGTTGGAGAAAGCAGCTGAGGAGCAGGAGGGGAGGAAAGGAAAATATCTCCCAATACATCACTGCCATGATGGTGAAGCCTCCAGTGGGTCAGAGGTGAGAGGGGAGCTCAGCACAGGGAGGGCTGAGGAATTCCTGAGCCAAACCCAGCTCTTCCAGCTCCTCAGTTTTCTAATGACAGAGCTGTAAAATACCCAGTGAATTGTATTTCCCTTCATTTCCATTGTCTCTCTGCAGGTATTTCCCTGTTTGGAGGAAGCCAGATTCAAACATAAAATGATTTCTTTGTTGTTCTTACAGACCTGGGGGCTCGAGGTTGCTGAGGGAGAGGGGGGATTGGCCTCCCCATATTAATTATTTGAAATAATTAAATAAAAACTCTTTCAGTGCTTAGAAGAGACTTGTTTCCATCCTGATACCCCGACCAAACACATCCAGTGGAGCATCCACAAATGTGACTCAGCTGGAAGGAGGATGCAAAGAATCCAGAGGGAATTCACAGTGCAGCATTATTTTCCTTCCAGTGGACACACACATCCCACCCATCACACTGATTCCATTGCACACTCTGTGGTTCTGTAACTTCAACAAACCACAGAGTATCTCTGCCCCTGATGGGAAAATGAGGGCAGCACCTCCACTGTGATGCAGTTTGGGATCCCAAGCAGCTGATCCTGGAATTGGCTCATTGCCCTTCCGAGGGTGTGGGATAACTGGGACAGAGAAATCCTACAAAAAGGATCACACAGGATGGATCATCCTCTCCATGGCTTTGGGAGAGACAGTTCTGAGAGTCAATGGCCAAGGATAAACACATTTACAGCAGCAGCAGCACACCTCTGTCCATTGCAGGGTCAAGGGTCAGAATAAGCACAAGAGGTGCCTGAATTCCCTTCTCCATCCATCCATCCATCCATCCATCATCCATCCATCCATCCATCATCCATCATCCATCATCCATCCATCCATCATCCATCCATCATCCATCCATCCATCCATCATCCATCCATCCATCCATCATCCATCATCCATCCATCATCCATCCATCCATCCATCATCCATCCATCCATCCATCATCCATCATCCATCATCCATCCATCCATCATCCATCCATCCATCCATCATCCATCCATCCATCATCCATCCATCCATCATCCATCATCCATCCATCCATCATCCATCCATCATCCATCCATCATCCATCCATCCATCCATCATCCATCCATCCATCCATCATCCATCCATCCATCATCCATCATCCATCCATCATCCATCCATCCATCCATCATCCATCCATCCATCCATCATCCATCATCCATCCATCCATCATCCATCCATCCATCCATCATCCATCCATCCATCATCCATCCATCCATCATCCATCATCCATCCATCCATCCATCCATCATCCATCCATCATCCATCCATCCATCATCCATCCATCCATCATCCATCCATCCATCCATCCATCATCCATCCATCATCCATCCATCCATCATCCATCCATCCATCATCCATCCATCCATCATCCATCCATCCATCCATCATCCATCCATCTATTCCCCTTTTGCCAAGTGCCAGGCTCTGAGGGAGCCAGGAGCTGATATGGGAGAGGTGGGAGGTGGAGCAGAAAAACGTGTGGGTGAGTGGAGATTAGTGGTGTTTCATTCCTTCACCTCTGATAAGGACTCTCCCAGTTTTGGTTGCACTTCTTTGAAGTGGTTTGGGAGCTGGGAATGCGGCAGATGAGACTTCCAGGAGCTGCTTCCTAAAAGATGCTGGCTTAGGAGAGCTGCCACGGGGGAATTTGGATTGCAAAAATCTGAGTGGCATCATAGATTTCACCCAAAATAACAGGAAGAAAACTGAACTTCTCTAAAAGCAGACCACTGATGCTGTGAGTCAAGGGCAGATCCTGCCCCTCGCTCCCAGGAGGAAAATGGGGCAGGAATTCCTTCCCTGGAATTCCCTCCCTGGAATTCCCTCTGCACACCCAGGCACAGCAGGAGTGGGAGCAGCAATGCAAACCCCAGCAGGGCTTGGGGATCCCCAGCCCTGGCAGCCAGCAGGGAGCAGGTTGGGATGTTAGAATGTTCCCTTTGGCTGAGCAGGAGCAGCCCCAGATTTGCCAGGGCACCCCCAGAAAGGAAATCTCATTGTCTGAGTTCAGAATTGTTTTGTTAAATATGAACAAATTACATATAAATAATAAAGCAAGAGTGGAAGGCTCTGCTGGGAAAGGCAAAAAAATTACACAAAGGCTCCAGGTGCACCAGGCACCGCTCACTGAGGAGATAAAAAGGTGCAGGGGAATCTCTGGGAGGAGGTTTCAGGGTCAGCTCTGAGGTTTTTTCATCTTTTCTTTTCTTTTCTTTTCTTTTCTTTTCTTTTCTTTTCTTTTCTTTTCTTTTCTTTTCTTTTCTTTTCTTTTCTTTTCTTTTCTCTTCTTTTCTTTTTTTGCCTTACACCTGCATTTTTTGCCTGTATCTCTCAGAGGCTCCTGTGTTGGGTGTCAGCCCTGTTCCCGCACAAGGACAGGTCACAAACCCAAAATTAACTGCCCAGAGAAGAAATGCAATCCAAAACTTTTAATTTAATTCTGATCCAAAGTCTGCCAAACAAGACAAAACACTTTGATCTCACCTTTGTAGAGCTTTAATTTCTCTTCCCAGCCCCAAACCAACAACCTGGTTTTGCAGCTTTCACTACAGACACCTCAAACCTTGCTTTTCAGCAGGTGAGACGTGCCTGTAGAGGAGGAAGGCTGTGCCTCCAGAGCCCAGACCCCACAGCTCCTGTTCCAGAATTCCCTCCCAGCTCCCTGTAGGATTCCACATCTCTTGTCCAGGCTCTTGGCTACTGCTCCAGGGCTGCTCCATCCCAGCTTTTGTTATCTCCCAATCCCTCAGGGCTCATTAAGGGCTGAATTAGACTGTCCATGGCCCTAATTAATCCTTCAGCTCTCTGAGAAGCAGCCAGGGATTTTTTAAGCAGTGCTCCTTACCCGTGGCATCCACTCCCTGCTGTGATCTGGAGCGTGCATTCTGCAAGGGCTTGGAAAATAAACGAGGCAGGCATCTCTCCCCTGCTGCTCTTAATTGTTATTAATTGCAATGGCCAGCTCTGGGGAGTGCCTGGTGAGGGGACACTGCAGGACACGGTGGAGATGCAGCTTGGGCTTGGTTTGGGAGGTTGTTTCCCCAAAGAACACGGGGAAGGTTTAGGTACAACCACCAAATATGGGTATTTCTGAAGGACAGGAAAGCTCCACATAAGGGTAAGACATGGAGGAGAAAGACCAGGAGCATCCCATGCTGGGATCTCACAGGGTGGGATTTTCGGGGTTTTTGTGTAGGACAGGAGCAAGATCAGGAGCATCCCACTGGGATCTCTCAGGGTGGGATTTTTGGGGTTTTTGTGTAGGACAGGAGCAAGATCAGGAGCATCCCACTGGGATCTCTCAGGGATGCACAGGGTGGGATTTTCTGGGGTGTTTCTGTAGGGCCAGGATGATCCTGAGTGGTCCCTTCCAACACAGCACACTCTGTGGTTCTATGACTTCAACAACCACAGAACATCTCTGGCCCGACAGAAAAATGAGGGCAGCACCTCCACTGTGCTGTGGTTTGGATCCCAAACAGCTGATCTGGAACTGGCTCACCGCCCTTCACAGGGTGTGGGATAACTGGGGCCAGAGAAATCCTACAAAAGATCAGGACCCATCTGCATGCCCGAGTGTGAGGCATTAGCAGGGCCAGGGCAGATTTGGGATGCAGCAGCCAGGGCTGGCATTATTCAAACATCTCTGATTAGCACCACAGCCAAAACCTTCTGCAATCAGGCCAGCTCATGGCTTTAGGCTTCCCACTTGAAATGAAGTTAAAAATAGCTGGCCTTTGTTTTACTGAGAGCTTGGGCAGTGGTGACCTTTTGTGTCTGCAGAACCTCTCCCACAGCTCACCCCTTAACATTTAGAGGGTGCACTGAGCTCAGAGAGAGGCTCCCTCTGCCCTCCCCACTCTGCCTCCTTCAGCTCGTGCTGCTTTCCTCAGGACCAGCCCTGCTGGGCAGCATCAAGGAGTTCAGACAGATTTGGAGATATCAAACCACCATCAAATCCTCCTCTGGCACCTCCAGCAGGTCTGGGCATGGTTGTCTCTGTGCTGCTCTGCACACCTCAAGTTTGGCTCCCACTTTTTTCTCAGAAACTTGGCTTTCCACCCTCTGAAATGCAGAATTCCCACACATTCTTGAGGGGTAAGCTGAGGAAGAATCACTGTGTCAGAAGAACTCAGTACTGACCAAACCCATCCCTCAACCTCCCCACTGGGAATTTTCAGGTCTTTAAAGGGGGAGCTGCCATGCAGAGGATAATCCTTTAGGCTGGGAATATTTAAGGTTTGGCCAAAAAGGAGCATTGCAGCACATCAGGTTTCATAAGCAAACCCCAAACTTTTGCTGGCAGCACCAAGACCAGGTGAGTTATCCCATGGAGACAGGCAGGAAAAGCCTCACACTTTGCAGGGAACCACTGAGGAGTCTGATGGAGAACATGACAGGAGGAAGTTGAACCAGAATTTAATAATCTGCTATTTTTACTGACCACAGGAAGTGAAATACAAAATACAAAGGCCCAACAGACAGTGCAGATTAATTTTGTCACTTGTAAATGTGTCCATAGGAAGAATTTCCTCAAACGACCAAAGCGAGAGAAACATTTATGCGAGAAAAAAAATGCAAACTCATCCACCTACAATTTCCCACCAGGTTGGATCTTCTCCAAGCAGTTGGGAGCAGTGGGGACCATGACACGTGGTGGCTTCATGCCCCAATCCATGGCTAAAGCTGTCTCTGCTTTGAGCAAGTGAAACTCCAGAGGATCCTTCCACCCCGAGAGCCCTCAGTGACCTGGAGGAACTCTTAGAAACTCCATCTTTTGCTATTTCAGAATGCTGTGCTTACCCCACATTCTTCTGATGTTTTTCTGCTCTGCCCTGATGGTCACACTGAGAATTCTGGAATGCTGTTCCCAAGCAGTTTGTCTGCTTCTCCTGCCCTCTGTGGGACGAGGTGTTCCCACCATCAGAGAGAGATGGAAGGGCTGCATCCCTGTCCTCTGGAGATTTTGTAACCAAATTCCTGGGAAATGAGGGATGCAGCCCCACAAGCAAGGCTCCTGACAGAGCAGCTGAGTCCCCCTGAGCCACCCAGCCCCAGCAGCACCTCCAGGGTCCCCAGGTGCTCCAGGCAGGTCTCAGCTCTGGGTCTGGGGTACAAATAAAGGCTGAAGGGAAGGATCCCCCCAAGCAGGGCAGTGGAGAGCTGGGATGGAGCCTGAGCCCACACAACATCCTGAGCCACAGGACCTGTGAGTCAAAGGAAGTGGGAATGACTGGCAGAAGGATTAGGAGTTGCTGCAAATGAACTAAATTTGATGAAGGCTGTTGAGCTTCCCCGAGTCCTCTTATTTGGGATCAAGTGTGCTGCAGAGCAGTTCACACAATTCTTATTGCAGGTCAAAGCCAAACAATTCTGTGTTATTAAATTATTTTTTTTAAATCCCCATATCCTGTCCTTGAAGGTGATTCTGACAACAGCAGTGGCGGAAATATATCAGCCATTTAAGATAATTCCTTTCAAAGAAACAAGAGTCACTTCAGCTTCTGAAACAAACCCAGGAATAATTTTCTGTGGGAGAAAACAGGCGCTGATTATTTACTGTCACTGACGCAGAAAAATTTCCTCAATTACCCCTGACGCATGTCAGGCATCACACAGCACAGGATGGATCTCAAGAGCAGCTCTAGCAGAACTTCTCTGAAGAAAGACCTTCAATTTTTTTCCACTCTTAAGCACTGAGAAAAATACAAAACCAGGCAATGTATCCACTAGAGAAAACAAGAAGAACATAATAAATGGAAAAGACACTGGATGATGAAACCAGAAGATGCTGAATTAATTCTGTAATGTACCAGCGCTGTTTTCCAGGAATCGGGGACAGCTCAAAAGATTCCCATTATTAGGACAAAGGTTAATGCATTGCAGAGTTTGCTCACTTTTCCTTCAGCACAATGAGCAGTTACAGATGTGGCTGAAAGGATTTGTGGCCACTGATGGCCTGAACCATGGAAGTGGCCAAGTGCTTCCCAAAAGCGTCTTGGGAGAGGAGCAGTGAGTGATCCCACGGATCCCTGAGCATGGGAACTGCAGGGATCTGCCTCCTCCCAGGGCTGGGCTTACCCAGGACATGCTCAGTCTTTGGTTTGGGAACAACCAGGTGACACCAGACAGCCACCTCTGTGCCCCTCTGTTAGGAAAAACCCTCCCAGGAGGTTTCCCACCCTCCTGGGTGACTTCCCAGATGCTCCAATCCTCCCTCATCATCCAAACAACATCCCAAAGCTCTAAAGGAGACCTGTGCCACACAGTTTATGCCAAAGTGGAGAACAACACAGGGATTGCAAGAGGAGTTGCACACAAGGAAGCACCAGGTGACAAGACTTTGATCACTTGTGTCACTCAAGTGATTTTATCACTTTGTGTAAGCGTTGAAAGCCCACGTGGCAAAGGAGGAAAATGATCAGGGGCTCAGTTTTTGGTTGGTTCTCCACCACCTGCCATAACCAGATTCAATCACTTCCACAGGGAGGAAAAGGGAAAAAATATAAAAGGGGGGGGGGGGAGAGAGAGAAGAAGGAAATAAAAAAGGAAGGAAAAGGGGAAAATAAAGGGTTCTGAATTAGACTGAAATGCTGAGCCTGGCTGGAAGACTGGCCCCAGAGAGTTCTGAGGGAAGCTGAACTAACTCTTGGAAAACAGAATGGCTGAGCAGCCACAATCCACGTGGGGACAACCCAACCTGAGGGGCAAACATGAGGCTTTATAAAAACAGCTGGCAGTGCCTGCAGAGAGCCAGCCCTGGTGGGTCCCTCCAGGTGAGCAGAGGTGGCATCAGGACAGAGGTGGCATCAGGACAGAGGTGCCACCCTCTCTTGACCCTGTGGGGATGTGTTTTTTTTAGGGACAAGGTTGTAGAGCCAGCTTTGGGAGCAGCCCTTCACTCACTGCCCTCTTAGTGAGGAGCTCTGTGGTTTTTTAATCCACCAGGATTGTTTAGGAGAGGAGCGAGCAGTGAAGAAGCTGGGCTGGGAAAGCTCTGGGTGGACAATGCTGCATTAAATCCCAAAAACCTCAGGCTCTGCCACGCACCACCAAACTCCACTCTCTATTAAAATGAGCATTATTAACTATTTCCTTCACTTTGGCTGCCTTCCAGAAGAGCTGATTATACAAATCAGCCCTGGAAATAATGAACCTCCTGCAGCAAACACAAATGGAGGGCTCAAAAGCAGAGAGAGGGGGAAAAAATGAAAACCCAAATCTCTTTACCTAAATCCTCTGCCAAGTTCTAAGGTCAGTTTGCCCTACAATTCCTTAAGGGAACAGCCCAAAAGAGAAATAAATAATTGTGCTCCTAGCAAGCCCCTTCTTTCCACCTAAACATTTTTGTTCTATCCACTTCCATTCTCAGTTTACAAAGGTTTACTCGGCTTATTCCAATTCCTGCTTTTCCACAGACATATCTTGCCTGTAGTCTTGGGAATTCTTGAGTTCCCAGCACACTTTATTTCCCAGAACAGGCCATGAGGACTTTGTGAAACTCACTCATAGGCTGATAAACAGATTAATTTTTCTTTTATTTCTGAAGTGACTGATGAACACCCAGATTGCTGGAAGAATTCTTTAATTCTGACCTGAAAATCTTAAACCACTGCTGGCTAAAAGCAGCTCTTGGAATTTTGTCTGCCATTGGTCATTTTGCAGGATAAAAAGCTGTGCTCCCTCCTATCCATCCATGAAATTCTGTGCTGAGCTAAACGAGCAAAGAGCACCCACCCTGCTGCAAGGTGGTTTGTGATTTACAGCATTTTAATTATGAGCAGAAACTGGTGGGTTTTAAATGGTTATGCTGCATTCTTCCAGAACACCTGGGTGAGGAAATCTCCCCTTTAATTAATAATATTCTTGGGTCACATGCTGCTTATATATGTTTATCCATGGGTCACTCTGCACTTTATTTAGAGCAACAGATCAATTTTCTTTTTTTTACCATTGTCCACATTTTTTTTGAAAAACATTTCCCTCTTATGTGGATTAACTTAAAATATAACTCAGAATCACGACAGGTCTTCCTATTTTCACCGTGGCCTCACCCTCCCTCTGAATTTTCTCAGGGAAACAGGAGCAAAGCTGTGCTGGGAGCTGTGGGTTGTTGTGCTTTGGGTGGGGATGGCAGTCACTGCTGTCACACATCTGCTTTTCCAGGAGGGGTAGCCATGGTGACAGCCTCATGGCAATGGGCGTTTTGGGTTAGGATTGCAATTCCTTCCCTCCAAACCACCACAGCTTCCCCACCTGCCTTGGCTTTGCTGTTTCAGGATAGACAGGGCAGGGGAAATAAAGGATTTGGGGTTTTTGGAGCAGAGGGCACTGGTGGTTATCACCCCTCTTCCTTAGCACATCTTGACTTTGGGAGTTCTCTGAAAACAGTCCTGGCCAGTGACTCACGGCCACTGATTCTCCTCCTCAGCCTCTAAACACATCCATTAATCCAAGAGCTCTTGGATCTGTGCTGAACTCACCTCACCCCACCTTTACTGAAGGAGATTTCTCGGAAAATTTCCCCAGCACATCACCATGGTTTGGTCTGCAAATTTCCAGCATTTAAGCACAATGAAAATAGATGGTTCAGAGCAGTTCAACCTCCAGAACACTACACACTAATATTTGTTAACAATTCCACATCTTTTTCTAGCAGGGATTCCAGAAACTTCCTCGAACACAGTGCAGTGAACAGCCTAAAACCCAAACTGAGCAGCCAGGCAGCTCCCAAAGCTGAACTCAGTGTTTCACAAAACCTGCACAGGTTGTTTTGCACACACACAGCTGAGCCACTTCTGAATGCATAAATCTGATTTGGTCTACTGGAGGAAACCACGGGGGAAAGAAAAAGAGGAAAGGAAGACAAACAGGACAGCAAGTGCAGCTGAAAACATTCCAGTGGGATCTAGAGCAGACTGCTCCAGCACAGAGCTGACCACGAGCCTCAAATCTTTTAAGTTTTTAGAAAAAAAAAACGTGGCAGAGCTCAGGCCAAAGCTCGTGCTGCAGGTTAGTAAAACCCTCAGTAAAAGCTGAATGCCTTCCACCCTGTGCTGCCAGGGAGGAGGGGGCTCAGCAAGCAGAGCCTTGGTCCCTCAAGGAATTGCACAAGGATTTGCACGAGCACAACTCCCCAGGTGCCTCAGCTCTTTATGTGAACAGGTGAAACACCCAGTAACACAACCAGCACCACAGCCAGGGCAGAAAAACAGCCCAAGGTTCTGGGAGCTGCTCCTGCAGGAATTGCAGCATCCCTGCACCAGGCAGTGCTCAGATCACCACCAGCACTGGATTATTTGGATTCCCAGCTGGATTTGTGTCCACGCACACCCCCCAGTCCATCACCTGGAGCTGGAGAACATGCCTGGAGCTGTTCTGGAGGTGAGCTTTGGAAGGAGAATCCCCAGGATGGCCGTGGTTCCTCTCAAGGGCTTCCAAGCTGATGTCCTCTGGCCCAAAAATCTCCTTTTTGGTGTCTGGTGTGACCCCCTTGGCCACAGGGCAGGTCCCAGCCCTTCCTGCTGCTTGGGCAGCTCCTGCTGATGCCTTGAGAGGACACAGAGACCAGACAGGGTTAGAGGAATAAAGCAGGGATTTATTAAAATCCTTCCAAGGATCCACCTTGGGCACTGCAAGAGCCCAGCTGAGGCTCTTGCCTCCACTCCTGGTTACAAGTTCTCACACTTTTATCAGTTTTTCTCCATCCCATATTGGGTTCATTGTCCCATCCCAGCTCCAGGTTCTGCAGTCCCACCCCCCCAGATTCTCTCCTCAATTCTCTGCTCTTTGCACTTTTTTGGGGCTGAAGCTGCAGCGGTGTCCTTGGTTGTGGGGCTGGAAAAGGATTGTTTTGTGTGCCTGAGCTGTGAGCAGAACTTGGAACACTTTGTATGGAGCTCAGAGCTATAAACTAATGCAGTACAGAGTCTGGGAAATATAAAAGCTAAAACTTAGGGCATCACTAGAGCCATCACCCTAGCCCAGGTCCTTCTCCCAACCTCCCCTCAGGTGTGGAATTCAAGCTAAAATTTGTTTTTCACAGATGAAAGGAGGATTTATTTCCTAAAGCAGTGCAGAGCAGTACCCTGAGTGCTGCTCATTTGTTGACTTTCGAGTCAAACACTGCAGCCTGCAACGTTCACCATCTAAATTTGGGGTCAGGGAATGAGGATTTGGAGAATCCCTGTGGAGACACACGGCCCCTGCCATTTCCAGGCAGTGGGAATGGAGCTGGAATTCCACAAGGAGCCTGGAATAGGAGCAGGAAACCTCCTGAGCTGCAATGCCTCCATTTCCAGGGCAGTTCATGCCCTGGAACCTCCTGATCCAGCATGGAGAGGCAGCAGTGGGGCTCCTCAGGAGCCACAGAGGGTCTGACCTGGGATCCTTGGGATGTAAATGGATGTTTGTGCCCTCAGTGTGAGCCAGGAGGAACGGGAGCAAATCCAAGCAGCATCGTGGAGCTGAGCCCAGGTAAAATATAGAGGGTTAGGATGTGTTTGCAGTGGGGCAAAAATAGATTCCAGAGGCTGAAATGTGTCTGCTAAATTTATTTTTTTTTTTTTCCTTATAGGAAATTTCCTTCAACAAAATGCTGTCTGAGATTTTTAGGGTATTTTTTTTTTTTCAAACAGGACTAGTTTCATGCAGATATGGATGTCTTAAAAACAGAAATGTTCAGTTTGAGCTGGTCATCCCAGCTTGCTCTCCAAAGGCAAAGCAAAGTTCTAAGTTGAGAGGCAGCTCCCAACCACCCCCTCTAAATGTCACTTCAGCTTTTTGTATATTCTGTTTTTAAAATTAGCTCTGGGAGTGCAGTACATCAAAAATCTGCCCCAGCAGCCCAGAATGGTGCTGAGGTCAATTAATATTTGTACACTTTCTTTTTCAATTCATTTCTGCCTGGTGCTGAAGAGGATGAGGAGATGAGGAGGAATTGGAGGGCGTTTGAAGTGAAGTCTGAGCTCAGAACTTGCACTCAGCCAGAGAATGGAAATAGTAATGGGTGACCTAAGCCTCCCCTCAAGATTAACCACTGCAGCAGAAAATCTAAATATAGAACCGAGCAAGGAAAATGAGAATTACTCACAAAACTTATCTGACGAATACCTGGAACCACCCAGGAAAGAATGGGGCTGCTGCAGAAAACTGGAAAATGTTCAGAAGCTGCTCAGAGAAGTTTTGTGAGCAGAAATGAAGAGGCAAAATCACTGAGCAAATTATTCCTTTGACTGAGACTTCATTGTTTGAATCCCTGCAAAACTGGAGCTGGCTTTTAAGGAAATGTTAATTGTGGCCAATTTTGTAGCTTTGCTTTGCAGCTTGCTAAGAAATTAAATGTCACCATGTGCCTGAATGTGCTTTCTGAGAAATGAAGCTCTCTTGAAGCCATTTAAATTCCTAATCTTACTGAGCTTAAATGTTGTTCCTTGAAGTGAAGGAACAATTTAATGAAGTACAGTGCATTTCTGCGTGGCACATCAGAAGTGGCCATCTCACCAATCCTTCATCACATCCATTTCTTATTCCCACTCTGCCTTGAAACGCAGTGACCATGGAATGGAGGAGCTGAGATCCTTCGGGCAGTGAGCTCTTGATCCTGGATTTCAGGAGAGCAGATTTAGTGGATCTGATCTTTTTGGGGATCTGCTGGGACAATCCCGTGGGACAAAGCCCTGGAGGGAAGAGGGGCTTGGATGACTCTCTTGGTTTCAGTTTGGGCAGAAACACTAATTTAGTGTAGTGGTTTAAATTCACTTATTTCAATATACTTGCTTTTTTTCTTTTTGCTGTGAGATAGGATTAGGAGAAAAAGCAAGGCAGAAAAACTTAAAGGGTGTAAAGAAAACTTTATAGACAACATAAAAGAACAATAAATTTAGAATAAAACCTTCAGATCACCTTTTTTTCCTGGGGGGAGACCTGGGGAGTTCTCACAGCTGTGCTCTCCATGCACCTTGTCCTGCTAGCTGGGTCACTTTTGGTCACTTTTGGACTCTTTTTGGTCTCTTTTGGACTCTTTTTGGTCACCTTTGGGCCATCGTGACGGACCCTCAGTCCCAGCATCACTCAGGAGAAAGCAGAGAAGGTGCTGAGGAGCAAAAGATGAGCTCAAAGCATTTTGGTATGATGTGTCATGCCCTGCAGAGAATTTCTGTGTCAGACACAGAGAAGTGATCAATCCCTGGCACTGTGACTGATGCCTTAGGATTTCAGCTTTTCTACTTTTCCCATATTTGTAATCCTGTAATTCTTTAGTGTAGAACTCTATGCATAGTGTGAGCTGCTGTCTTCACATTTTGGTCAGACACAACAATTCCTCTCTAGGCTGGGAATCCAGGACACCTCGCTGCCTCAGGCCCTGAGAAATGTAAAAAGTGAGCTGGGGGCAGCAAACCTGGGGTGAATAATTTCATTACCTGAAGCTGTAATTGGAAGATTAACCCCTGAAATGGACCAAACTTATAAAATATGAAAATTCATGACCCATTGTCCATTTTGGGTGTAGCCTCTGGGGGGTTTTGCCTGCCCTAAATATCCCTGAAGGCTCTCCAATAAATAGAACTGCTTTTTAGTCTCTTTATTTTGTCTGGCCTCTGTTTTTAGGTAATCCAAACAAGGCAGCAGAGGAGCAGGGACCATCCTGAGGGTGCAGGGAATCCCTTGGGATGGAAACCACTCTGCATGGAGAGCTGGGGTGAGCAATTAGCCTGAGAATCACATAATTTCCCTTTATTAGCTGGTTTCTGGTTATTGCAAGTAAAACAACAGTGAGAATTATTCACTGTTGCTACCTCACTCTGAGTTCCCACGCTATTGTCACCGTCACCGGGGTGGAAATGCTGGCTGCTCTTCAAAGTGGAGAAAATCATTAATAAATGTCATGAAATCAATTACAAAGCTGGTAAAAAAAATAAATAATAATGATAATAAAAGCTCTGGTGCCGTCTGAGTGTGTTAGCAGTGGAAATTTGACTGTGCTGTCAATGAAACCTTGGGATTTCCACTCCCTGCCCTTCAGCCCTGCTGGTGGCTCTGGACAGGGGAGGAGATGATTTTTGGGGGGGGTGGGCATCAAGGAGCAGTCTCACCTAAGGGGGAGAGCTGGAAATGGATTTGTAAAAATTTCTCAGGACCTGACAGAAGGCTCACACAGTGTACATCTGTATGCAAAATTAGAAATAAAAAAAACGCTGCCTTAAAAACGCCATCGAATAAGACAAATATTGTTAAAAAAAGAAATAAAACTGAAAATAAAGAGTTTCAGAGAATAGGCTTACAAATAAAACTAGACACTTTAGAAAAATAAAGCTACTGTATAAATAGTATATAGTTTTATAGTAGAAATTGTATAAAATTATTGCACAAACTATATTATTGTGTTATAATATATAATAGATAATATAATAGATTAATATAAATACATAATTATATAAAAAACATAACAGAACCCACAAAAAATAATTATAAACAATTGGCTTTAAGACATTTTACAACATGATGCAACAAAAACTAAAAAATAAACCAAAAAATGCTTATAGTATATCTTAATTAAAAATATTTGGCTTCTAATTGTAACAGCATAAATTATATGACATCTATATTGTCTCACCCTTCATACAAAACTAAAAATAAAATTTAAAAATTTCTAAAATACCTCTCAATTGCCCCATCTCTAAGTTAAAGAACCCCTAAAATCCAGCAGGGGAGGGTGGTGATGACTTTTCTGTTCCTATCTGAGAGCTCAGGAAATTTTTACAGCTGAGCTCTGTGCCCAGCTCTCCCTGCAGATCCAGCAGCCTGCCCTTCCCACCCTGCTTCCCTGTGCATTCTCCCAATATTTCATCTGTAAAATATTCCATATATTTTTTCGGGCCCGTCCCCACCCCGTCCCCATTTCCTTCCGAGCCTGGAGCCGTGCTGGCAGCCCTGCAAGGAAGCTGGCAGCGTCACAATGGAATTTTATCAGCCCCCAAACCTGGAAATATTTCCTTTTCAAACGTGACCCCAAGGCACTTCCCACACCAGGCTGCTCCCTCTCCTCCTCCAAGTCAGTCCCGAGGTGTTTTGGGACTGTCAGCTTCCAAAAAGGGGCATTTTACCCAAAAAGGCAAAGCTAAGGGTAAAGCCTAACAAAAAATCCCTGCCCAGGGACTTCTCCAGCCAGGAAAGAACAGGGGGAATGTTGGGTGGGGGAGCAAAGGTGAGCTAGATTGTCAATTCATTCCTAAATCCTAAATTCATCCTAGATCTTCAATTCATCCCGAAATCCTAAATTCATCCCTAGATCTTCAATTCATCCCGAAATCCTAAATTCATCCCTAGATCTTCAATTCATTCCTAAATCCTAAATTCATCCCTAGATCTTGAATTCATCCCGAAATCCTAAATTCATCCCTAGATCTTGAATTCACCCCTGGATCCTAAATTTATCCCTAGATCTTCAATTCATCCTTAGATCTTCGATTCATCCTTGCATCCTAAATTCATCCCTGGATCCTAAATTCATCCCTAGATCCTAAATTCATGCCTCGCTCTTCAATTCATCCTCAGATCCTAAATTCATCCCTAGATCCTAAATTCACCCCTAGGTCTTCAATTCATCCCTGAATCCTGAATCCTGGTGCTTTGCTGGCATCTCTTGTCTGTGGCCAGCCCCACATGCCCCTCGTGGAATGGCAGCTCCCTCCCCATCCCTGCCAGGAGCAGGAGCACCAAGGCTGGAGAAAACCCACACCAAGCTCCTGCTTCCACCCTCACCCCTCCTCTCTCACAGCTGCACCCAAATCTCAGCTTTAATGCATTTTCCCCTCTGAAAGCAGCAAAGCAATTTATTCCCAGATCATTCTTGGGATCATTTTCTCCCCTGTTAAATGAAAGCCGTGGTCCTTGAGCACCCAATTCCCTCAGACAAGGCTGGCCCTGGCAGGCAGGGGTGCTCTGTGAAAAGGCACAGGGATGGAAATTGCCACACAAGTGGGAACAGTTCTCATCATTTCAATAATCTATGAGCAGCACAGGCAGAGATATTCCTAAATTCTGATTTTATCATGATGCCAATCAGTATCAGAGATGTGTTTTTCCTGAGGCTAGACAGCAGAGAAGGGAAGATATTGTGTTTCCTTGACTACCTCTCACCTGCCTTCAAAAACATAATTTTCCTTTATTAGCTGGTTTCTGGTTATTGCAAGTAAAATAACACATCCCGAGCCCTGGAAATAATTTGGATGTTGGTGGCTTCCCTTCCCTTCCCTTCCCTTCCCTTCCCTTCCCTTCCCTTCCCTTCCCTTCCCTTCCCTTCCCTTCCCTTCCCTTCCCTTCCCTTCCCTTCCCTTCCCTTCCCTTCCCTTCCCTTCCCTTCCCTTCCCTTCCCTTCCCTTCCCTTCCCTTCCCTTCCCTTCCCTTCCCTTCCCTTCCCTTCCCTTCCCTTCCCTTCCCTTCCCTTCCCTTCCCTCTCCCCAGATTTCCTGGTTTGCTCCTCTCCCCACCTCTCCCTCCACATTTTGAACCAGGAAACATTTTTTTTTTGTTGTTTAAAAATAGGAGGCAGAAAATATTCAACAGATTTTGACTAATTGCAAAGTTTCTATAAAAACACTGTTTGTATTTCAGCTGGAGCTGGGCTGGTCCTGAGGGGAGCTTGAACCCTCCAGGCCTGAATTGCTGCTCATGGATCATCCCATCCCAAAAATCCCCTCTGCCTCCTCTGTCTCATCCCTGGGAACAGGAAAAGCTTGGAAGAATAAATGAGCTCTGTCTTGTTGACACATACTGAGTTAATTCAAATGCAATAATTTTGTCCAGATTGGACTTTAAAGATATAATCTTTTTTTTTTCTTTTTTTGCTGCTGTTTGGCATGCAGTAGTTTTAAATAAACACTTGTTGTTGCCCTTAAATGATCATTATCTGGCACAGAGGAGTGCAGGGGGGCATTTGGGGAGTGAAAATTGGGAAATGAATCCTCCCTGATCCTGTCCTGGCCCAGCCCAGATGTGCTGGCACCACACAAGGACAGCAGGTAAGCTGTCACGAGGGAAAGAATCCTGATTTTTGTCCTTCAGCCTGCAGAAAGACAATCTGCAGGTTCACTGAAAATTACTTTTCAGACAGTCAAGTCCTCCTGCATTGAAATTTATCCACCTGGAGAGAGGGAAGCAAACCCAGGGTTGCTTTGGGAGGCCCTGACAACTTTTACAGGTGCTTCAGTGAACCAGCCCCATTCTCATCTAAAAGCTCCCCTAAATCACCCTTCCAATTTCTTGTAGAGACAGACTCAGCTTTGCAATGCTGATGTTCTTTGGGGATCCCTCTAATTGCAATTTTCTGGCTGGCAGCCTCCCTGCCCATGATGACAAAGGAAGGAATCACAGAATCCACAGAAGGAGGAAATTCATTCCTGTGCTGAGCACAGAGGCAACAGAGCCAAAACTTTTAAGCCCTCCTCCAAACTGTGCTACACACACATTTCCTTTTTGCAGGGCAAACCATTTAACCTCTTTACCTGTTTGTCCTCATCTCCAAAATGAGGAAGGCAGAACTGACCCAGTTCTTATTATAAAGTCAAATGGTTTCAAAGCATTTGGAAGTCATTAAATAAAAGGCCTTGCAGAAGGACGATGCGTTGTTCCTGCTGGAACACATAACAAGAGGTAGAATAGGAAATCAAGGGAAAGCAGAAATCCCTCCTGAAGCTTAGAAAGGTTCATGCTCTGCCTTCAGATTGCAGCAGGAGAAGTGTCCTGAACACGCTACACAAATTTAGGATGAAGAAATAATCGAGCTGACAAAAAAAAGCAGCTGCATGTGTCGCTGCCTGCAGAGGCTTGCACACCTTGGTGATAAACAGACACAGGGCTGGGGGAGGTTTGGCTCCTCTCAGCAAGGCTGCCACGGGTGAAGCTCTGGCTCAAGGGCTGTGTTTTGTTTTTTCTTTTTCCTTCTCCTTGTACAGCTGAAATTATTACAAATAATTACGCCGTGAAGCTGCTCAGGAGGGATGGGTGGTGATGAAAAAGCAGTGTTGAGGTTCTGGGGGTGGAATCCAGATCCTGGGTGACTTCCCAGATGCTCCAATCCTCCCTCATCATCCAAACAACATCCCAAAGCTCTAAAGGAGACCTGTGCCACACAGTTTATGCCAAAGTGGAGAACAACACAGGGATTGCAAGAGGAGTTGCACACAAGGAAGCACCAGGTGACAAGACTTTGATCACTTGTGTCACTCAAGTGATTTTATCACTTTGTGTAAGCGTTGAAAGCCCACGTGGCAAAGGAGGAAAATGATCAGGGGCTCAGTTTTTGGTTGGTTCTCCACCACCTGCCATAACCAGATTCAATCACTTCCACAGGGAGGAAAAGGGAAAAAATATAAAAGGGGGAAAAAAAAAAACCGAAAAGAGGAAATAAAAAGAGGAGGGCTCACACGAACAACTTTTACTGCACTTACAAACTCACAAGCACTTTTACAGGGTGCTTGGCTGCTCCATCGTGCCCAGCCTTGCTGGAAAATGAACTTTTAATGCTCCCCTTCAGCTTCAGCCACATCTGGCTGCATTTGTCTTAGAACAAGGCATTGCTGCTGCTGCTAAAAATTCATTTAGGGCCGTGAGGTTGCTGCTAAGGTCAGGATCTGGGTATGAGACCTTGACTTGTGTGTATAAAAAACCCTTGGAAGAGCTGGTAGGAACTGGAGGAAGCTGAGACAGACACCCCCAAGATCCAGATATTAACCTGAGAATGAAATGAAATTAAATGAAATTAAATGTTGTATGATCAAATCAAGACCCTGAAATTCAGGAGCAAGAGCCACACAGATATTCACTAAATATATAGATACATAATATTATATATATATAATACATATAATATATACACAGATATTCAGCCCTAAAACAGCACAGAGACTGCTCTGGAAGGCATTTCACAGGGGGAAAAGCTGATCCTAAGGCATGGAAAAAGAATCCAACCTCTTCTGAATGCCCCAGAGATAACCTGAGCACAATTTCCACATGGGCACGAGCCTCAGATCCCTCCCCTGGTCTCTGTAGAGCTGACCTGGTGTTTCTCAGTGCATTTATTTCAGTGGGATTTACATTTTTTACACAGTCCATTGTTCTCCTGGTGGGATTTCCAGCATTAAAGTGTTTATTGATCCTGGGGAAAACAACTGGCCACGGCAGAGGAAAGAAAATGAAATGCAGCATTGATGCTGCTCATCTGCAATCCTCCTGGAGGAATTGTGTCTGTTTTTCTGTGAGCAGGAGGTGTTTTCTGTATTAATGTCCTCGATCCAAGCCCAGGATTTCATTCTTCCACCAGGTGCTCCCTCCTCTTCCTCTTCCTCTCTCCCATTATCAGACAGCATCTTGGGCAGTAAAATGTTTTATAGGATTCTCGTTTTTCTTCAGAGAGAGGAAGACAATGATGACTGTCTCTCCAAGATTAAAAGCTTTTCCTGTGTATCCCTGTATTTAGCTCACTGGAGGCTGTTTTGTTTAGGCTTTGGGGTTTTTTTCCAGGATGTTCTGTCTGCCATCAGGGAATCTTGCAGACCATGGATCACGCAGCTCGGGTGCTCTGGAAGCTGACCTGGAGCCACTTGGTTCAGACCAGGGGAGTTGCTTTATCCACTGCTGGAAGGATGTGGAATATATTTATAATCACTGTGTGCAGCAGCATCTCCACCCTATTCCCATCAGTAAACACAGAACAAGGGGCAGCTCACCAAACAGAGCCTGCCAAAAAACAGCCACAGCCAGGAGTGGCCTCGGAACTGGCTTTTCATGGGAATTCTGCACAGGGCTGGGGTCAGGCAATGCTGCATCCCTCTGTTACAAGTTCTGGAGAGCCTCCAGAGTGCCTGGGTGGAGAAGGTGCTGGGGTGAGGGGATTGCAGAAGCAAGGAGCAGAGCTTCCCCTCCTCCTCATCCTCCTCTTACCTGCACCACTCAATTTCTGCACTGTTCACTAACCCACCTCTCACCTCAGCAAGTTTACATTTGCCCGAATCAGAATTTCACAGAGAAAAGGTTTACAGGAATGTAACAGCCCTTTCAGCATTCAACACGTATTAAATGATATTTTTTCAAAGCCCACTGTTAAGCTTTAACCCAGAAAATAACTGCTCTCTTGAAACAGGGACTCCCAGCAGCTCCTGGGGTGCAGCACATTCTCCAGATCCTGCTGAAGCCACAGGTGAGATCCCAGGGTGGAAGCTGGAGCTGCAGCACTCACCATGCCTGTGCAAAGGACAGGATAGGAGTCCTTACGGCATCTTTATGCCCAGCTGATCCGTGGAAAAATGTTATCCCAAAATCCCATCCCGGTCAGGAGCTTGGCAGGGCTGTTCACACCAGGGCAGGGCCCAGAACTCCATAAAAACCTGGGAATGTTCTGCCCCAAGGTGTCCATCATGCACCAACAAAGGCAGAACACTGGCTTTGATGCTGATCTTGGCCACTGCAGGAATTCCTTTGTTTCTGTGTCCCCTCAAGGATGGCTCTGCGTGTCATTTGAAGAATATCTGGTTTATTTATTTCCCATCTTTTCATCCCCGCTCTCCATTTTTATAGATCTATTGGCATAGGAGCTGGATATTTCAGCAAATGAGGTTAACCTCTGACCATAAATTACTGCTCCCTCAGGAGGAAGTGGCCATAAAAAAGGAAACAGCCACAACTCCAGCAGAGAGCAACAAAGGCAGAGAGAGCAAGGGCTGTACAAATTACAAAACCACCAGCCCCTGAAACCCTTACCAGGGCTGGCCATGCAAATAATAAAGTGTGACACAAACACACACAAAACTGGACTCAGCCTGGCCAGAACAATCATTCAGATGCCAAGAAAAATAAGCAGCTTTCCCATTTTCCCTGGAGTTTCCTATATAATGGCTCTTGGGGACGACACGTGGCCAAAGAGCACAGGCAGCTGAGGAGAGGAATGATCTGATCATCTGTAGCACTGCTTTGAGCTGTCATGGCATGCAGGAATGCAGGGCAGGACAGCCCCTGGGAACAGTGGCCAGGATAAAACCTGAGGGTTTTTTCACTCTGATAAGATGGAAGCCCAGGCAGGTGCACTCTCATGGTGATTTCCATGTCAGAATTGTGGGCTCATCCCACAGTGTGTGGTTGGGATTTACCTCTGAGGATTTACATGCTCGTCTTGAGAGGGTTTAAATGAACGACAAAGAGATGAACAATTACTTTCAGGGAACAGGGACAGCTTAGGAGGGATATTTGGGAAAATTCCTTCCTGGAATGGGCTGTCCAGCCCTGGCACAGCTGCCCAGAGCAGTGGTGGAGTGCCCATCCCTGGAGGGATTTAAATGGATGTGGCACTTGGGGACACGGGGCACTGGTGGCCTTGGCAGTGCTGGGGAACGTTGGACTCCAAGGTCTCTGAGGGCTTTTCCAACCACAGTCATTCCATGAATCTCTGATTCTCTGAATATTCAGCCATCCAGCTCTGATGTTCATGGAACACGCAGAAAAACTCTTCCAGGAGAATGGTCAATGTTTTAGCATGGGCTGAGAAATTCAGTCCACAATTTGGGACCACACTGCAGCAGCCCACCACAGACAACTGCTCTGTCACTCAATTTTATGGCACAGACACTTCCAGCAGAACAACTTCTGATTGTGCCACTCTGCACTAATAGAAAACACAGAAAATGCTTATTTTTTAAAACAATTTCTATAAAAGAGTGTTAGATTTTTCTACAGAACCTGGGTGCTTTCATGCCTATTAAATTTTAATACAGCAGATAAAATTTGCAGAAAATACCTTGTGAAATGCTCCTTATTCCATCTCCATATTGGTCTCCATCTGCCAGATTCTGCTACCCTGATGCACTTTGAGGAGTCCTTTACTCCTGAAATAGTCCCATGGAAGTGATGGGAGCACTTCAGTGTGGCTCCAACAGAGCAACAACCCCTGCAGAGCTGGAGCAATAAATCCAGCACAGGTGGGGAACAGATGTGATAAACTGCACCCCCACAACTGCACACCTCCAGTCATCGTCTGGCTCCTTGGAAATTTTCAGGTGCTGCACTTTTGCCTTTTCCACAGGAATTATCATCACCTCCACCAAGGGAAGGGGAGGGATATTACAGAAGGGAACACTCAAATCTTCCTGCAGTGTTGGTGTTGTCAGCTGTTGGCTCCAGCAAGTGGAAATGGGAAAATTTTCTGAAGGAAAAACTCAGAGGACAACTGGGGGTAACGCTGGGGAGGAAGGGGCAGATCTTGGCCATGGAACACCCCTGCCCCCAACCCAAGGGTGCTGGCAGCAATTTTTGGTGTTCATTAGCCAGGGCTGCCTCAAAAGGAGCTGCCAGCTCAAGCCTTGTGCAGGCTGAGGGTGTCCCCAGGGAAATCTCACCTGCTCAGGGCCAGGTTATGGGCTGGGAGCAAAGCAGGGACGTTTGCTCCTCTAAAAGCCACTCCTGATCCTGCCGGGATGCTGGATGGATGGAAATAGAGTAAGGGTGACACACCGTGTGGACACAGAGAAATGCAAGTCCTCCCCTCCCGACCAACTTTTTTTTTTTCAGAGGTTTGGTCCCTTTTTTTTTTTTTTTTTTTTTTTTTTTTGAAATCCGAGTGCGGATTGAGGCAAACCCAGAGCAGTCCCAGTGGAGATTTCCTTTGGGCCCCTCCTGGAAAAGGCTGAGGCTGCACTTTCACAGCAAGCACTCCCACCTTGGATGAAACCAGAGCAAAGGACCAATAAATCTGAGGATGTTCCCAGACTCTGGAGAAGAAGAGAAAATTTTCTGTGACCTACTAATTGCTGCCACAAACCTCTGAGTAAGGAGAGACACACAGCACCAGAGCAAATGTGCCTTCAGCTGCAGAAAATCCCTCCAGCAGCCAGTGTGGGCTCAGCACTGCCTGGAGAAATGCAGCAAGTCTGGCTCAAGGAGTTAAAGGTCAGAGAAAAAAAAAAAAAAAAAGTTGAAGCAGCAGTTTCATGGTGTGGTTTCATTTTTAAACCAAGCTGTGAATGTAACCCTTGTCTGAAAAAAAGTACAAGTTGAAAAGGTGGATCTCGAGCACAGCAGCAGAGGCTGAGACAAATGCTTGGACAAGGAAATGATAAGAGAAAGAAGCAGAGATAAGAAATGCACAAGCCAGTCCTCAGAGTCCACCTTGCTGATTTTTTAAATCCTTGTTTTCCTACTGAAAGTCCTTGCTATTCCACCTCTGTCATTTAGAGTAGGAAATCCCTGCAGTACTTTCCTTTTTGCTGATGCCCAGAAGAAAAAGAGGAGCCTTGTGGCATTGTTAGGGACACCAAGTTTTTATAAAATCACTGTTTGTTCTTGAAAGGCTGAGGGATGGCCTGCAGAGAACACACAGTTTGGGGGCTTTAAGAAAAGAAGAATAACTTTTTATTTTTTGCTGTGAGTTTGACCTGTTACTGAACACCATGGGCAGGAGCAAGCAGGATTCCCAGTCATGGGATACAGGTTTTACTGGACTGCAGATCCAGTTCAGCTTGCCAGGGTGCCATGGGAGGCTGCAGTGACATCCTTCTCCTGTTTAATCCCAAAGCACATTCCCTCCCTGCCGGGAGATCCTTAGTCTGGGATCCAGGCTGAGGCTCCTTGTTCAGGATAACCTCAGTGGCCGTGTCACTGCAGACCTGGGGCACAGCTCTCACGGGAAGGTGGATAAATCCTCAGCCCAGATGTGCAGGAACAGGACACGGAGGCTTTCCCAGGAACACCCAGATGAGTTTTGGAAGAGGAGCAGTTTGAATCCCAGCCCTGAATCAGAATGTCCTGACAGGGAGCTGGTTCCTCCCATCCCATATCTGACATCCCACTGAGCCTGGGTCTGCTGAGGGAGAAACCTGGGGAAGGGGAAGCAGTGGGAAGAACATCTCTGACTTTATTTACAGTCCAAGCAGCAGAATGCAGCCCCTGAGAGCGACAAGGTCTCACCAGCTTTTTTCCTTGGGAAAGAGCATCCAAGAAATTGAGTGCTTTATCTCTGGAATTCATGGGCAGAGTGTGCTGAGGCAACACTGGGGGCTGAACTGGGCAGGGCTGGGGACTCGTGGGGAGGACAAAGCAGAGCCTGTTGTCTCCAGCTCACATCAGGCTGCTCCTGGGCTCTATTCCTGGCCTCGCACTGACTCGCTCGCTGACCTTGCTGAGAAAGGCTCTCACATCCAGCTCTGCCTGCCTGCAAAAGCCATCATGGGCTCCTCAGATTGCATTCTATTCAAAGCATGGATGAGGAGCAAATATGAAATATGAAATATGAAATACTTCTGCTTTCCTTCAACACTCAACCCCTGGGGTGAGCAGGAACTGGACAGACAAATGAACCCTGCTATCCTCCTATAAGATCTCCTTGCATTTCCTTCTTAATTATCCAATTAACTGAGCCAATCCCTTGTTTTTGCTGTGCCCCAGGGCTGCACCAAGTCCTTCCAGCGAGAGGAAACACCACAGCCTTGAGACAGGTTCCCATTTTCCTGAAGCACTTTCTGTTTCTACCCAGAGCTGTTCACAGCAGCACTTTTCAGTGTGACACCTCCACTCCAGGTAATAGGGCTGGCCTTGGTGGGAGGGGGACAAAGGAGGCTGGAAAAGGTGGTGGAGCCAGGGCATGTTTGGGATTTCTGCTTTGAGGTTCCAGTCTGGTGGCTGCAGCTGCTGACACTCACAGCTCAACCTTTCTGTCCCATGTGGGACACAGCCACCTTTGGGAAAAAAAAACTGCATGGTAAACAGATTCCCCCTGGCACTCCACAAATTCCAGCCTGTCCTCTCAAAGGTGAAAGGATTTTTAGAATCCAGTTTGTTCACTGCTAGTTATGTTTCTTTGTGGAGGTTCAGAGCCAAAACTCATTAAGGGCAGTGGGAATCTCCCCATTCCCTTCTGTTCACTCCCACTGGCTCCAGTTCAAGCTTTTATTCAGTCCCTCTTGGCCTGCACAATGCAGATCAGTGATGGCAGCTCCACTGTCAGTGTCTTTGTGCCACCACGTCTGGTTTCCCAAACCTCCAGCACAATGTCCACTTGTCTTCAGCAACTGCTTCCTTTCAGATCTCAAAAATAAATAAGTCCATGGAAGAAACATTTCTTTTGGCCCTGTGCTGGCTGAGAGCTTGTTTGCAGATATTTTAGTTTTGGGAGACAGCGTCCCTTTGATTGTCCCCATCATCTCAGCACACCAGCCTGCTATTTTTGCCTCGTGCCTGCACTGAGTCATGGAGCTCGTGCTGGTTTGCTTTGGAGCAGTGAATAAACCAGGGATGATCCCAGAGCTCAGCCTATGGAGACAGGGAGCATTCACTTGTGGAATCTGACAGAGCCATGGCAGCCCAGCCAGAGGAGGGCTGGGCACCTTCCTGTGGCACCTGCAGTGGGACAGGGAGCAGAGCCATGATTAATGACACTCACACCACTGCTGGGCTCTGCAGCTCTGCTGGGCTGCACTGGGACATCTGGGGCTGCACTGGGACATCAGGGGCTGGACTGGGACATTGGGAGATGAACTGGGGCATCTGGGGCTGCACTGGGACATCTGGGGCTGCACTGGGACACTGGGAGATGAACTGGGACATCTGGGGCTGCACTGGGACATCAGGGGCTGGACTGGGACATTGGGAGATGAACTGGGGCATCTGGGGCTGCACTGGGACATCTGGGGCTGCACTGGGACATTGGGAGATGAACTGGGACATCTGGGGCTGCACTGGGACATCAGGGACTGGACTGGGATATCAAGGACTGGACTGGCCTCTCCCCACTGGCCTTGCAGGACAGTGCTGGGGATGCTGCTCTGTGGTTCCTGCTCCAGATGCTGCTCTGTGGTTCCTGCAGTCACCAAGGGCTGAGGAAACAGCCAGGAATGCTGATCCAAACCTCCCCCAGTTTGGATTAGGCAGCAGCAGGAGGGGCAGCATTTATAATTTTGGCTTTTAAACCCCTCCAGACCAAGCACTGGTACCTGGGAAGAGCTGAGTGATAAGCTGGTGCCAAATTAAAGAGTTCACAGCACAGCTCACAATTAAAGACTCCAGCCTTGTGCTGTTGGCTGAATTAACCCCAGCACTTCTGGGATTGGCATGGATTGGGTTGGATTAATGCAGACCACTCGTGGTTTTCAGCCTTGCCCATCTCTGTTCCCTCCCTCCACCCCATTATCTGAATCAGTTCTCGCTGGGATGGTGCCCTGGAGATGTGAGCAGGAAACTCCAGTGGGAAGGGAATGTCTGCAGAGCACCAGGACACAAACCACACTTCTCATTCCCAGTCTGAGTGGTAAGAAAATCCTGCTTTATCCCCACAGAGAGAGAAAGAGTAAGAAGGGAATTAGAATCCAAACTAAAATAAATAAAACGAGCATTCTTGGTCGCTGGCTGGAACCCATTTGTTCTCACCCTTTGAAGTCCATACTCTGGCAAAGGAAAACCCTGCACATGAAATCTGGCCTCTGCCTGAGGAAGGACAGTGCTGGGAGAAGGTCTGGATGAAGGTACCTCAAAGGGCTGGAATATTTTCCCTACCTGAAATGCAGTGTGTGGATGAGACCTGGCTCAGGAATTTCTTCCCCATTAGGTGGATGTCTTTGTTTTCCTGCCACAGACTCTGGCAGAACAAAGCAGATCAAACCCTGTGCCTGTCTCCTTTTGTTGATGGCTATTTATTTTCCTTACCATTGCTCTTGTTTTTTTCTCTTGGCTCAGAAGTCTGGCTGCTGCTCCAAACCAGTTAATTCTCTGTAAGTGTTCCACGGGCCCTACATTATATTTATAAGCTGTAAGGATCTCCCCAGGCAGACTCAGAAATAAAAGATTCGAGTCAAACAGCTACAAGGAGATGCTCCAAAACAGCCTCAGAGAGGAAACACAGAGATGGAACATCAGCCATTCCCCCATGGTGAATTTTAAAGGAACACTCCAGCTCCTGCAGCCATGGGAGGGGAGGTGAGTGCTCCTTAGCCTTTAATCTCCCGTGCTTCCTGCACATGGAGGAGATGTTCTGCTTTCCTCTGCTGTCTGAACGTGTCTTTGAGGAGCTGTTCACTCAGGGATTGAGGGAAGAGCAGCAGGGACAAACCTCAGCTGGACAGGGAGGGAGGAACCTGTCAGGATGCCAGGCAGGGATGGAGAAAAGGTGACACCAGAGGAAAACTCCTCATTCTCGACAGTTTTTGTACAAAAATAAAACTCCTTGCAGTATATTACTTTACCTATACTTTGTTGTTGTTTGAAGGGACTGACAGGCCTCTTCCAGCTTTGAATTATTCATTAAAACTTTTTTTTTTTTTCTGTTTTCCACAGAGGACACCAGGACATGCCCATGGCCGTGCTGGTCCCACACCTCCCCTGATCCCATGGCCTGAGTGCTGCTGTGTGCCTGAACAAAGCCGGGCAGGAAATGTTTTTCCCAGCTAGAGAAACATTTTGTTCCCATTCTGTGCTTGAGCCAAATGGGGTTTTCTTGAGGCTTTTTCTTTTTTCTTTTTCTAAACAAAGGAATAAGTAAGCAAACACGTCTGCAAGGAGCTGATTGAAACGGCCAAAGCTCAGCCAGTGGACTCGCTAAGGACTTTGGCAAGATGTGAAAATTCAGTTTTCTGACCCAAATCAGGCTCATGACTCAAAACCACGCCTTGCACACACAGGACATCACCACGTTGCAGGCAAGGCTGGGATGGTGCTCTCTTTCCCTGGAAAGTCCATCCCTAGCAGAAGTCACTCCAGCCAGAGCACTCCCACGGAAGGTTTCTGTTTTGATAACATGCCATTTTCCAGGGAAAAATATTTTTATCTGCAAGCTCTCCACCCTGTTTGCCCACAGAGTGACAATGTTAACTTGGATTTCCATCCCCAGGGGACTGGAGGATGTGTGTGCAGGGAAGTCAGCCTGCCTGCTTGTGGGGAGAGGCACGCCCGGCCCTGCAGCTTTCCTGGGGATTAAGGCAGCAATGTTGGCAGTGCTGCTGTCCCTGGGAGGGATTTGGGGCTGGGGTGGACTCTGTGCCCTGAGAACTGATGGCTTTGCTTCTGTTTGTGGCTCAGGGAGCACATCCCGTGCGTAACCAGCACCTTGCCTGTCCTGGAGGTCAGAATTGCCCCCATCAAATAAATACCAGCTGAGTTCAGGGGTTTAGCGCAGAGAGCTCCCTTCTTCCACCTCCTCTTCCAGGGGTTTGAATCTGCAGGACATGGGGCACTGTCCATCCAGGAAGGACAAGGACAAGGATGTGGATGCAGACACCACAGTGGCGGTCTGGGGTGTGCCGCTCCCTGGGTCACCGGACCTGAGATCTCCAACACGGAGCAATGGCCTTCAATCCCTTCTTTTGTCCTCCTGGCTTCTCTTTCCCCAGGCAGAACTCAGCTCTGGGGGTGGCTGGGGGCTCCAGCTCTCTCCAGCTGCTTTGGAGTCCCTTTGGAGAGCAATTCCGAAGTGCAGAACAGAATCTGCCAGGATTCTCTGCATGGAGCTGACAGCAAAGGCATCCCAGTGCATCCACCCCAGCACAGAGGGCAGGACTACCAGCTAAAATTTAGGATTAGGGGCTGAACTCATCTCTTGAGGCAAAGAGGCACCTGGCAGAGAGAGTTTGTGAGATGGGGCTGGGTCAGGAGAGGCTGACTCTGACTCTGACTCTGCTCTAACTGAGCAGGAGCCTGTGGAGAACCAGCCCAGAGCTGCACAACTCCACCTGGGTTGGAGATATTTTACCTTTAAGGATAAACCCAGCACTGCATGCAATTCCAGCCCCCATCCACAGGCATTTCCTCTGTCCCCTTCCATGGATGAGCACCACCACAGGAGAGAGGTGAAGGGAAGGGATTCCAGCTCTGGAATTGTTCTCTGCCAAGCTGGCAGAAGGGAAAAACATGACATTCTGCCAGAAAGGATGGGAGATACCACAAAGGGTGACTGGCCATTTCCTGGGGTCACTCAGGTCCCACAGATTCCCCTGCCTTGGTCCTACAAAGAGCAGATTCCGTATCCTGGAATTCCAGCCAAACTCCTGCAGGTTACTGCTTCCCATCCCACTTGTCTGGGACACAGGCACAGCATCCTTCACTCCCTCGTGTTTGCATTATTTTTATTTATTTAGTTATTATTGTTATTATTATTTTATTTTATTTTATTTTATTTTAATTTAGTTAGGTCATGCTGCTACACTTTCTGGGTGCCTTGCAAAGCTCAAAGTGCCTTGTGAGGAAGGGGAATGATCTTTTCTAGCCCTGCTTCTGCTCCCCTGAGCATGGTGAGGCTGATATTTCTTCATAGAGGTAAAGAGCTCTGAGCTCCTGGGATGGAATATCTGTCATGGAAAGATGAGCAGGGTTTTTATGAAGAGGTTCTAGCCCAGTTAGCAAATGGCTTTTGCCATCTGTGTGAGCAGAACAGGCTGCTGTGCCAGGGAAGTCTGCTTTCCTTTGGAAAAGCTCTAACTGGTTGCTCCAGGCACAAGAAGGTGCTCAGGAACAATTTGTGCCCTTCTTATAACTTTTATTTTGCATATTATGAGGGAGAAAATAAAGTGTTATAAACTCAGGACTGTTTGACCAGGTTGCAATACTGAATTCCTTGTGAAACAACACACTAGAGGCATTTAATCTAAATTAAAAGATCAATTACATTTATCAACAGGTAAAAGATTATCTGGGGCATTACACAAATACAACACAATTTATTACCGGCTAGTAAGTAACCTCTAATGAATTTTTAAACACTTCCCCATGAATTACAAGTAAACTACAGTCATATAATTATGTTAGAGTTTTGATTCTCCAGTTAAGCACCTATGGGATTGGTCTTTACTATTATCCATAGTTATTTAGGATTCCTTTACTGTAACCCATATCTGGGGAAAGTTGTATGTTCTGAAAATTGATTTTAGGCATAGAAAATGCATTTGTCATCTTGACAATGATCTGGGCACTTCTATGAAGATCATGTTGAGAAAAGCATTCATGATTCAACACTGTGCATGAGAAATGAAGCTTTTTGTTGATAAACCTGGGAATATCTGGGGCCCGTGTCCAATTTCTGGTTGAATTTGGGACACTTCTACACCAGGTATCAATCCTGCCCTTCTGAAGTGCCCCTTTGCCTTTGGATTTGTAACTCTCAGAACTGGACCTGCATCTCCCTTTGCTCCAGTGCATGGCAGTGAAAAACTCAGAGCTGCTATGGGCATTAAGGATTTAGATTTTGGACTAAACTGAGGTCTGAGCACAGTCCAGTGTCACTAAACCCTCTGATCTCCATCCAGTAAAATCTGATGCACCTGCTGGCTCTGTCTTTTCATTTGCAAACAAACTGAGCAAGAGGAACAAAAAAAAAAAAACAAACCCAAAAAAACTGGAAACCAACCCTATGACTGAGCCACGGGGGCTGGCAGTGCTTTACTGTAAGGTTCAGCAGAGTCCTCACTTGGGATCACCTGCTGGGATTGGGATTATTTATTGTGATTATTTGGATTACTGGGATTGTCGTGATTATTTGGATTGTCGTGGTTATTTGGATTATTGGGAACTACAATCTGTGGGGGCAGCTGTGGAGCTTCCACCACTCTCTCATTATCAGTATTTTTACATTAAAAGCCACATATGTGATATGTGCACTGAGGTAGCACAGAAGAGCTCCCTCCTGCTCCCCTCAGCGCTGTCTGCACTTCCAGAAGCGTCCCCTGCATGCTCTGGGACATCTCCTGTCACCGGTTTGTGACCTTCAGAGCAGCTCGGGTGGCACCTGCGGCTGGAGGAGCAGCCCTGGACCAGGACTGGACTGTGATTTCCAGCGGGGAGGGAAAAGGGGTCTGGAGTGCCCATCCCTGCTGAAATCCTGCCTGGCATGGCAAGGGTGAAGGCACAGGGGCAGGCTGGAAACCTCCCCTAATTTTGGAAGCCTCCAGGTGTGGGTGGAGCTGTGTGCACCCCTGGAGTTAATGCCCAGGTGAGAAACCCAGCGGGGATCGGCGTGGCAGGCGTGCCATATAAATAACATCCTTGGGATTCCCTGAAATACGGGATTTTCTCCATGCCCCAAGAGCAAGGGAGGCACAGCGAGGGTGGAGGTGACATCCCAGCAGGACACAGCAGCAGAAGGAGAGCCCGAACTCTGAAATACCGGGAGAAGGGAGGCACAGAGACGGCTCTTACCGAACAGAACCTGCTCCTCCGGGGCTGTCCCTTCCCGGTGTCCCGGAGCCCCAGAGCCCCGGAGGAGATGTCACCTCTCTGCCCCTGGGGGAAGGTGATGCCGCCACCTGATGCTCCCGAATTTGGGGCTCCGCAGGGACAGGCGATGCCGGCAAGCAGCGGGAATTCACTTTTCACTTCTTTGCCCCATCTCAGGCAGCAGCAACAGGAAATCCAGGAGCTGCGTGCAGTGACAGGGAGGGAGAGCGAGAGTGAAGTCCCCTCGCCTCGCCTGGTGACGTCTCTCCTTCCTCCTTTTTTTTTTTTTTTTTTTTTTCTGTCCCTATAAAGAATCTCGGGCTCGCATCAAACTTCTTTGCGAAAGCCAAGGCGGACGGACGGACGGACAGACAGGCAGACAGCCGGAGCAGAGCCCGGGGAGCTCCGGCCATGCCCCAGCCCCTCTGCCCGCTCGCTGCCCGCCCCGGGCAGGTGCCCCCGGGCAGGTAGAGCCAGGTGAGCTCCGGGCACTCCCTGTCCTCCTGTCCTGCTGCTACATCTGTCCTTCCTGCCGGTGCCCGCCGCACCTGCAGCTCCATCCCAAAGGAGGGATCCATCCCAGAGGAGTCTGTGCAGCTCAGCCACCTTATCCCAAACTCCTGACTGCCGCTCGCCGAGGGGAGGAAACTTTTTTGCCAAACTTTTTTTTCTGGTATTTTTTTTTTGTTTGTTTGTTTGGGTTTTTTTGGTTTTTTTTTCACTCCTTGAGTGACTCTGAGCCAGCCAGGAAGGTTGGGGAGGTTCTTGAGGCAGAGCAAGGCTCCCCCCAGACACCGCAAGAATTGAAAAAACGGGGTCCGGGGCGGGAAAAGGAAAAAAAAAGGTGATTGCGGAAAGGGGGTGAAGGAAGAAAAAAAAAAAAAAAAAAACCACGAGAACCTCGGGAAGAAGGGAAGGCGAACAGAACCCGCAGCCCCAGGATGGAGCGGTGAATGGAAAGAACAATTTCACCGGAATCAACAAGTGGCAACTCCTGCGCGTCTCATCCTTCCCTTCCCTCCCCGCTCCGGCTTTCCCGAACTTCTCGCAGCGAAGGAAAAACTTCGGCCGGCTCGGGACAGGCACCAGGAGCGGCTCCGGGATGCTGGCCCGGAGCAGCGCTCTGCTGGCCCTCTGTGCCCTGCAGGGAATGCTGCTGCACGGTAAGAGCCGCCCGTGTCCCCGGGGTTCAGGGCGAGCACACCCCAAGGGTGGCTGCTGTCCCTGGGGGAACCTCAGGAGAGCGCTCCGTGATGCTTTTTTGAGTTTTCCCATTGGTTTTTTTTGGGCTCCTCCGGTGATGTTTCAGCCAGCTGAGAGCCGCGGTGCCAGCGGGCAGGTGTCACCGCTCTGTCCCCAAATGCCTCAGGGGTCACCTCTGCCAAAGCTGATCTTTGGAAATAGAGGTCGAAGAATTAAACCTTCTTGAAGGTGTCGCACGTAAAGGTCAGGTTTTAATGGGTGTTCCCCCCCTCGAGGTTTGGCCGCTTGATTAAAAATAGCAGTTTGTGAGTGTTCACTAATTTGTGGCTTTTTTCCCTCAGTGTGGGAGGGTTTCTGGTTGTGTTTGATCACTTGAGGCAGAGCTGAGGCTTTAAAAGGAGGGGCTGTCTGGGAGCCTGGGCTGTCCCGCTGTCCTGGGGCTCATGCTGGAGCTGTGGGCACAGACATCACGGGCATTCTCTTTGGTATTCCGATTCCGATTCTTTGGTATTTCAATTGTTGTTCACTCGGTGCTTCTTCACTGCCTTCCCCATCTCAGCCCGGGTTAGATCCCCTGCTCTCCAAAACTAATTTTCCTTTACAGCAAACTCCCTGTCCCCCTGGATTTATTCCCAATTTTTGCTGCTATCAGAAAAGCCAAGAGGCAGGTTAATGAGATTTGGGAGAGCTTTTCCATCAGCTATATGACTTTTCATTATCTCATTAAGCATGAGGATTTTGCTGGATTACTGAGCTATTCATTCATGACGCTGCAAATTGTGTAAGGGAGATGGGCTCTTGTTTATTGGGGAATTCCTTCTGACAGAAAGGACTTTTTTTTTTTTTTTTTTTTTTGTTTGGTAGTGGATGGATTGCACAGCACGGGGCTGTTGTTCTTCAGCACATTTAATCTTTTCACAGTTAAGAGTACAGCTTCTGGAAACACTGTGGAGCACCACTGCCCTTGATTTTCTTAGATTCATTCAGGGATTTTCTGCAGAAAGGGACGGATTGGCAGGCACAAGCCCTGGGGAATTTCACATCTTCCCCACAGTTACCTGCAGAATAAATAGCTGAGCCCCAGCTTGTGCTCCAATGGGCTTGTCCAGCTTTTCCAGGAAAAGCAGAAGCAGCAAAGCCAGCAGGTGGCAAGGAGCCCCTGCAGCAGGAATCCTCAGGATCCGTGGTGGCCCCAGGGAATGTGTGCAGTGCCAGCTCAGCCAGCAGTGCCCACACCTTGGTCTGCACCCGGAGCAGCCCTGGGAGCATTCCTGAGCTGTGCTCCAGCTGCCTGACACGTGCAGCAGCAGCTGGGAGCTCTAACCTCTGAGCAGTCTGCAAAAGTTGACCAAAATCCAGCGTGGATTTCACAGAGGCATCAATCACCACAGACTTTCATGGATTAGAGGGATAATTTCGAGGGAGTTGGGAGAAAATGTGGCGTGCCCAAGTGTTCCTGAGGCTCCAGGGTGAACTGGAGCACTGGGAGTTCAGGGGGGAAAGCTTGGCTGGAGGTGCTGCTGGAAATGTGTACAGGGCTGCTCACGTCTTTATTCACCAGGTTCTTTTCCTAATCATTCCAGCCTTGATAACCTTGGAATTTGATCCAGATTCCTTTTGCCATCAGTGCCAGGCGCAGAGGAGGCCAAAAGAGGGAGAAGTCTGTGAGAGAGAGGGAGGCAGGAACATCCCTGTGCCCGTAGGCAAAGGCTGGTGAGGGACTTGGGGCAGCACTGTGGATGTCAGGAGCTCGGTTCATCTTTAGGAAGAGATAAAACATCAGCACAGCCCCTGGGTGCCCTCCTTGGGCTGGAAGGCAGAGGGAGACAGGGCCAGGAAGGGCGAGGATTCAGGACAGCACTGGTGTTACTGGTGTTACTGGTGTTACTGGTGTTACTGGTGTTACTGGTGTTACTGGTGCTCCTGAGGAATTCCCTCCTCACCACCTTGCCCTCCAAGCTCCTCTCCAGCACTGAGCTCAGTGAAGCTCTGCTCAGGCTCCCAAAGCCTGAATTTATCACTCAGCTCTAGTTAAACCTTCCCTGGGGTCTCTGTGGCCACACTTGGGCAGGGCTGTGCTCGGGAGGCTCTGATTCCAATCCAAACAATTCCATCTGCAGTGCAGAGAGAAGGCAAATCCTACAACTGTGAAAGCTGCTCAGTACCAAGGTGTCGCTCCTCAGCTGCCTTTCCCCTCCAAGTTCATCTCCAGCAAAGAAACCGATGAAATGTTGGCCATTACATTTTTCCAGGTGTCTGGTGGAGAATTCCTGACTTATTTGGTGCTTTCAGCAGGGGGAAGAGGCCAAACATCACCCCAGTGATTTCCCACCTTACTCTAAAATACAGCTCTTTAAATTTCCTCATTTCGTTCCATGAGTATCATTAAATTTCCACTTTCCTTTTGCTCGTTGCTCAGCTTCTTCTCAGCTCCCCAGAGCACTGGTTGGGGTCTTGCTGCTCAGAAATTGCCACTGATGTGGTGATGAGGGTGCAGATGCCAACAGCTGGCACAGGTTTTAGGTACGGAGTGGGAGGGTTCAGAATCAGCCCTTGGAAAAACAATCTGCAAAGAAATTCTTACACCTTAAACTGTGCATGAAAAATTCAGAATCTTGTAGCCACTGACATGATCACCAGAAGGTTTTTAATATCTCAGCAATCCAAGTCACTTTTTGGGTACCGGAATAAACTCAACCATTTCAGTGATTTAACACTGGAAATTATTAAAGATTGAAGAATAAAAATTAGGTCCTGCCCGATGGCTTTGAAATTGAAGCACGTTTGAAATGGATTTTTTTGTTGTTGCTTAATTTTGCAATGTCTTCTACAAATTGAATATACTGGATGGGCAATGAAGCTTGTTAACACAGAGATTTCAATTAAACCATCTATCAGTAGATAAAAGCTTCAGGAGCTCAGGTTCCTCTCAGTTTTCCAGCTGGGATAGTCACAGAGTCCAGCAGGATGAGCATGGCTGTGCCAAGGAGAGGCACTGAGGGGTTGTTTTCCAAAAAAAAATGTATGTCCTAATTGGTGTTACTCCCAAACACTTGCTTTACTGTGGGAAAATGTTATAAAAAGCAGAGGAGCCTTTTTTAGGCTGGTGATATATGAGCCTCCTGCTGAAGCTGCCACATTTGAAACCAACTGGAAATCTCTTTATACCAATTCAGCCATTTAAGGCAAAGAAAAAAAAATGTAAAGTATTTCTGAATACTCCCTGAACTTCTGAAAAAACAGCATCGTACCCAAAAGAACACTGAGAAAATGAAGCAGATGGTTTGTTGAAGGTTTCTGGTGTAAGAACTTGCAGTATTTTCTTTAAAACTGGTACAAAATATTTATCTGCGAGTATTGGTGTGCTCATTTGGGTCATTTCTGCCCTTTCACACATTCCCTGGATTGTTCATTTTATGAGAAATTATTTGTACAAAGTGATAATCTACTGCACTTTGCATTAATATCTCAGATTGGGCTGAATACAGAACATTTATGTTGTTAACAAGTTTATGCACACGAGCAAAAGCTTTCCAAGTCCAACAGGAGATTCTTCAGGTACAGCCAGGAAAGGTGCTCTGAGCTTTTTGGGAGTTTGTCTCCCAGACCACCAGGGCAGTTTGGAGGAGGGTGAAAATAAATCAGTCTATTTATCTATCTATCTATCTATCTATCTATCTATCTATCTATCTATCTATCTATCTATCTATCTATCCATCTATCCATCCATCCATCCATCCATCCATCCATCCATCCATCCATCCATCCATCTATCCATCTATCTATCTATCTATCTATCTATCTATCCATCCATCCATCTATCTATCCATCTATCTATCCATCTATCTGTCTATCTATCTATCTGTCTGTCTATCTATCCATCCCATATCCATTGAGGGACGGGACACATCTGGTGCTGTGATGCAGAGAAAGTACAGGGGGCACAAAGAAGATGCTCTCTGTTCCCATTGCAGGAGAATTTTGGGGGCAGCAGAAGCCACGTGCATTTTTTAGAGCTACACAGGAGATTTCTGGGAGGCAGGGCTGGACTTTCACAGAGGGGCACCCTGAAGCACAACCCCAATGAGCTTCACGTGCTCACTTTGGTATTTCTTCTGATCCACCTTTCCTTTTTTCTCTGAACCAGCCTGATGTCACTGGAATGGGAATTAGGAGTGGAAGTAATTACAGGATATTGCAATATCTAAACAACAGCTAGGATTGAACTAAATGTGTCCCCAGTGCTTTCCTTCAGAAAGCAGCTCTGGTGCATCCAGCTTTCCTCAGTCATGACCCTCAGGACAAGTGGCTGCCCAAAAAAAGCTGGATAAAATGTGTGTAATAGGGAACTGAGCTCCCCCTTAGCCACATCTTTAATTTTTCTTTTTAAGGCCACAGAGAAAAGAGTAGGATCTGCCAAAATCCACCAGTCAAGGTTTTTATCTGGAAATGGCTTTTAATAAAAGGCTTACCCCAGGGAGCAGAACTTGCAATCATCAGGAACAAGGCAGGATCAGCACAAATCACGGGGATCCAGGTTTCTGCACCAGGTGTGACCTCAGAGGCTCATCCAGGAGTGGGAAGGATCAGCATCAGGACCAGGATCAGCATCAGCCCGATCCCATGAGGCTGTGATGAGTAAAACTGATGGGTGCCCATTTTGTGCAAATCCCTCCCTGCTGGGGAGCGCTGGGCACTTCCAAAGGCTGTGGGAATGGGAATTCTCACAAGGAGGGAGCTGAGCTGCTGCCCTGTGCCATTGCTGACTTCTGCTCCAGTCTCTTAGCAGCAGTGTAACACAGCTGGGCACTCTGATGGACAGGGAACAACCTGGGAAGAGTTTCAGGATGGACAGGGAACAACCTGGGAACTGTTTCAGGATGGACAGGGAGCAACCTGGGAAGAGTTTTAGGATGGACAGGGAACAACCTGGGAAGTGTTTTGGGATGCACAGGGAATAACCTGGGAAGTGTTTCGGGATGCACAGGGAATAACCTGGGAAGTGTTTCGGGATGCACAGGGAGTAAGCCCGTGGACATCTTCATGAGTCACTCCAATACCCTCATGCCCAAGTCCTTGGATTAGTTGGACGTAGCAGCACACACTTTTTGTCCCCACTACATCTTACATCCCTGTCCTGTTCTCTCCCCCCTTTCCTGGATGTCTCCTAAACTCCCCTCAGGGCTCAGGATTCCTCAAATTTTTACATTAGGGGAAGCCAAGAATTTCCAGAAGAGGAATTTCCCAGCCCTTCCACACCAGTGGTCTTCACAGTCTCTCTTCTCTGTCCCAAAATGAATTTCACCTTTATAATTCTTTCTGGTGCAGAGATTTCTGGGAAAAAAAAAACAACAAACCTGCAGTCCAACCTCTTCTGCCATCTCTTCGTGTTCCTGCTGCAGTGAATTTTCACGGGAAATAATTTTTGCAAGTCCCCCCAAATATCTGGAAAAGCAGGAGGGGTCACATCTCATATAAGAGGGGTGTGTGTGAGCAGGGTTTTGGTTTGGTTCTAAGCAGGAAAGTTTTAGCACTGAGTTTTTGACTGAGCAATGAGGAAAGAACCTCATGTAACCCTGCAAAGGATGGAAGTCTGAAAAAGCCACTTTTTCCTTTGTGCCCTGCAGGGAATGGCAAAAGCACATGGCCCCTAAAGTTTTAAAATTCAGCCAAAACCCAAACTGAGGTCCAGAATGTAAAGGAAATATATGGACCAGCCTTCTATTTTCAGATCACTTGCCTTTGTCTTCTTCGTTTCCACATAGGTTTCCTTAGATCTTCCTGTGTTTTTCTGAACTGTGGGAACGTGATTGCCAAGGAAGTGGAGAGGGGAGTTTTCAGCCCTGCTGGGATTGTTCTTGATTTGAGGGTCAAGGAAGCCTGACCCTGTCATTACCTGTTCCATTTTTACAAAATCTCCACGTATCTCAACCACCTCAGCCAAAATGTTTGCTTCCTTCGAGCCCACAGCTCAGAAATTGCTCACCTGGAATTCTTCCTCACGGATACAGGCGGCCTCAGCTTGCAGGAAAAGCCCCAAGCACCATGGGGCTGCTCTGCCCACTCCTCTGGAGCCCTGAAGAAAATGGGATTGCTCCCAGGGATACTCCACACACACTGAGGACCAGCTGAGCTGTGAGCTGTTCATCCTGTTTGCCCTTTATCCAGAGCTCATTAGCTGAAATCAGGGCTGAATGCACTCATTCAGGATTTACAGCAATTTCCTCCCAGTCCCCAGAGCTGCAGTGGGGATGTGAGCGTGGGACTGCCCAGAATCTCCTCAATTCCCTCACTTTTAGCCTTTTTTAGCAATAGGGATCATCCTAAAAGCTGCTCCTGAGCCTGCATTTCCCTGATTTTTGAGCTGGGGAGTGCAAGGGTTGGCGTTTCCAACCTTTAATGTGCTGACACCTCCTACAGAGTGTCCCCCAAGAGCTGTAAAATGTGAATTTCCCCTCTGCTTCTGCACTCCCTGATCCAGGTGCCAGGAGCAGCTCCCACAGGAGCCATCACACGCATCCACACAGTAGCACTTGGAAGCCTTTGGTGTGGGCAATCCTGGCTCCAGGAGCAGGAAAAAAGCCTTGGAAGAGCTTGCCCAGAGACCTTTGGAGCAGGGAGGCTCATGCTGGAAGGAGAGAAGTAAAGTTCTGGGGAGGTTCTGCTGCAAAACTTGCAGGAAAATAAATCCCTGCAGGAAAATAAATCCCAGAGGTGCCCCACTGGGTCACTGGGACATCCCCCTCCCCTTGGGAAGGGCACCCACTGCTGCTTCACTGCTCAATTTATGATGATTTACAGAGGCAAGGGGAAGAATTTCAGGAGCTTCCACTGCTTTTCAAGAGGAGTATCAGGAGAAATAATCATGCAGAGTGCAGGTGTGGGTAGAAATGCTTTTCTCATCTGTTTCTGACACAAGATCTCTTTTCCCACCTCTTTCTGAGACAAGATCTTTTTCCAGTTCTTTCTGAGACGAGATCTCTTTTCCCACCTCTTTCTGAGGTAAGATCTCTTTTTCCAACTATCTCTGAGACAAAATCTCATTTCCCAGCTTTTTTTCTGTGACAAAATCTCTTTTCCCATCATCTTTCTGAAGCAAGATCTCTTTTCCTAGTTCTTTCTGAGACAAAATCTCTTTCCCCATCATCTTTCAAAGACAAGATCTCTTTTCCCATTTTCTTTCTGAGACAAAATCTCTTTTCCTATCTCCTTTCCCAGCTCTCTCTGGATGTGGACGAGGCCAGGCAGTGGTGTCAGCTCTCTCTGTATGACACAGCAGCACCGAGCTCAGCTGCTTGGAAGGGATTTATTGCAATTAAAGGATGATTCAAGTCAATGCAAACAATGATGTCAGCCTGAGGAGCTTTAAAACACAATTTTAGCTATTACACGGTGTAAAGCAGAGAGAATCAGGTAACCTTTTGGCCTGCCACATTTTTTTCTCTGCAAATGGATCATGTCTGGGTTATTTTCATGTTTACATGCTCAGGACAAGCTTTGCCTCTCACTCACCCAGGTTTAAGGCTGTGCTGGGCTGAAGACAATAGCCTGTCTTTGAATTGTCCATTGTAGGACTGAGAACATCGATTTTCTTCTGGCTGTTTGCACATTTTGTGGGTGGAATCTGAGGGGGGGAAAGCTGCTTGCTCACTGCAGGTTTTATAAAGGTAGAATTGCTGGAAAGTCCTGATTTACTTCACTGTGAGAAAACAAAATAACCTGCTTCTTTTCCAGTGGTGAAGGAAAGCCAGAGTGTGGCTGAGGCTGCAGCAACCCCCGGTTGTGTGAGGCAGCACAAAAACCCTTCCTGCTACTCCTCACATTTATTTTGTCTGCACAGATCCTGTTCTGCTCAGTCCTGGAGACTCCCATGCTTTAAACAGCTTCCCTTTGGTCTGGGCAGATCTGTTGAGTAAGGACAGAGCACAGGGGTTTGGCTCAATAGGGATTCCCAGAGAGTGATTAATCCCTAAAATCCTGTGATTAATCCCTAAAATCGTGTGTCAGCATGAAGGGAGCAGAGTGTGGTGGGCAGAGCCTCAGGAGCTCCCTGCTCTTGGCCCATCTCATTTTTTTTTTCTCCCATCTCATCCCAACCCGTGGGGACTTTTCCAAGGAAAATGGCACCGTGGGTCCCTGGGAAGGCAAGGCCGGGTGTTACCACTGGTGATTCTCTGAACAGTTTTATTACTTCAGCCCCTGATCCATCAGCAAGGAGATAAACCAAGAGGGATGGATTTACAGGTTTGGAACGGCTGTGGTGTTTTCAGCTTCGGGATGTTTTCTCCTGGCTTTCCCCAGGCATGAGCTCGGTTCTCTGGGTCAGTTTGGGAAATATCAGCCCTGCTCTGATGAGAGAGAAATGAAAGAACCCAGCATGGGACAATTCCTGGGATGGAGGGACTCCCTGGGAAGGGGAATTCAGGAAAACAGGAGGCTGCTGAGCAGGGCTTGTCAAAGGTTCCCCCATCCAGCTCCAAACAGTTCCCATCAGGAATTCTGTCGTTGTTTACAAGGCTGATTTCTCCTTGTTATTCCTATGGGATTGTTCTGATCTGTTTTGTCTATTCTGATCTCTTGGATAAATCAACACTTTTACCTTTTTAATTGTGGTCTACTCTGTATTTGAAAAGCAATACTCAGACCCACTTGGTTAAACACCATTATTAATGGATTTCATGAATTCATGAGGCTTTTTTCTGGTTACTGAGGTTGCTCTCTCTGGAACTTCATGCACATCTGTGGTGGTTATATTGCTATTAAAAATAAACTATTTTATTTCAGCCTTATTTCCTAATGTTCTGTGTAATGTCAGAGCTGGTGCACAGTATCAGCCAGGGCAGGCTCCCCAGGCAGCACCATGACATCCCACAGGTCTACAAGTACAGGCTGATGCTCCCTAAAGAAAGGTTTTCCTTCTCCCTTCCCAGGAATATGTGCCCATTTTGTTTTAACCTTCTCCAGGACAGAATCTTTGGCCTTCTGGTGGGTTTCTGGCAGAAGGACAAAAGAAGAGGAAAGGAGTTTTGTCTGGGTATAAATCTCACTTTTCGTTTGCCAGATCTGTCCAGCACTCAGGAGAAAATCAGGGCAGTAGAGATGAAAATTCTGTGCTCAAAGTGAGATTAGTGGAAAAGCTAAAGCTGAGCTGGTTTTGATTTCCATGGAGGATTGTTGGCACAGCTACTGTTCAAGACCATTTGCCCTTGCACTGCACAGTATCTTTGTACTTTAAAATTAATGTAGGCTTTGAAATGCTGCCTGGATTTGTGCTCTGGCACTGGGCAGAGCAACTTTGAGCTTCTCCCTCTCTGCCTACCTGTGCCAAGTGTAATGTTTAATCCAGGGTCCAGCACTGCACACTCTGGATGAGGGAAACACCAAAGCTTTTGTCCAGTGACTCTGGGACTGCTGTTACAGGTTCTGGACAATTCTGAAGGACTGCAAACTCTTGGAATTGCAATGATAGATAATATTGATGGCATCACTGGTGTGGTTCAGGATAAACACTTCACCTGAATCAATCACCAAGCTAAAGCCTTGCAGAGCCTTTTTTGGGGGGCTGTTGATCCTTTAATTGGCTGACTAATACCTCTGGTGTCACCAGAAGTCTCCTTCAATTTAAAGCTAAGCTACCAAGACTTAAGGAGAGAGAGGAGAGCCTAGAACAGCCCAATTTAGTAATCTTTCCTGTTTTAAATTCTTCTGTTATCTCAGTACTGGCCTTGCCATCTGCTGGTAGTGAAAGCAGGGTAGTGACACTTGGGTGTGGTGGGATGTAAGGAGAGTATCTCAAACTCTGATCTGCAGTGGGGATGATAAAGGAATTCTCAGGATAACAGAAATGGGAAGAATTCTCAGCATCCACAGGGCAAAGGTCTGCCTTGTGCTCTTCAGTTTAATGGTTGGTGTCCTATAGGGTGCATTGTACTGCCAGCCTTTCAAAGGCTGCCTTGTTGTTTTGGTTCCATATTGTTCTGAGTTAAATGGTAGGAAAAGAGAAATTGCTGCTACCACAACATTCCCTTATAGGTCTATTCATTATTGATCCCCAGAGGAAGCAGAGAGTTCCCCTGGACAATGGGCAGATATACAAACGAGCATACATTAACTTTCTGTGCTTGCACAGCTCATTTGGGCTGCATTTCCTTTGCATTCTCAGGAGCACAAATTCAGGCATCAATTGGTTTGATGTCTTCCTCTTGCCTTGAACTGCTGCCTTGTTAGACTCTCTGTGTGACAGGAAGCTTCTCTGAACCACAGAACCACAGAGTCAGAGACTCACAGAACCACAGAATCACTGAATTACAGAATCAGACACTCACAGAACTGAAGAATCACAGAACCACAGAATCAATCCTAGAATCACACAGAAGACAGAATCAGAGAACTAGAGAGTCACAGAATCACAGAATCAGAGTCACGGAATCAATCCCAGAACCACAAAGTCACAGAACACAGAACCACAGAACCAGGGAATACCCTGAATTGGAAGGGACTCACAAGGATCATCCAGTCCAGCTCCTGTCCCTGCACAGGACATCCCCACCCTGTGCCCGAGAGCTTTGTCCAAACACTTCTTGAAGAGAGAGGCAGAGACCTGATGTGGCAATGCTTTGGGCAGATGTGATGCAGCGCTGAGGGATGCTCTGGACTGGGAGCACTGGGAGCACTGGGAGCACTGGGAGCAGAGGGGACCAGGCCAGGTCTGTGGGGTTTAGCTCTGCTGGGTGGGGGCTGCTGGCCTGGGGCTCAGGGAGCTCAGGTGAGGTTTAAGCGACAGAGCTGTGTCCTCTGCTCTTTGACAAACAGCCCAGGGACAGCCTGGCTCTGCTCAGGGGCTGCAGCAGGGTGGGATGGAGCACACCCAGAACCCCTGGCAGGAAAAGGCTGAGGAGATTCCAGCCCTGCTCCCTGCACTGCTCAGTGTGGGTGCTTTGCTCAGACCCTGCACTGAGGTTTGCAGGTGCCCCCTCAGGTCTCCAATGCATTTTAGCCTTGCATTCCTCCCTGCAGCACAGGTTTTTTTCCTGCTTTTGTGCCTCTGCTCTTTTGTAAATCAGGGAGATTGGTCCTTCCCTTCCTCCCTGGAGGGACGGAGAGATCAGTGTTGGGGGAGAAAAAGCAGCTGCAGTAGATTTGTTTCATCTTTCACTCCCATCACCAGAGGAAAAAAAACCCAACATCTGAAGCTGCAAGGACAGGCAGGCATTTCAGGCTCTGAGGATGAGGATGGGGGACTGAGCTAGGCTTAGCCTGAACTGGCAGAAATCCCTGGCAGGGATGCTCAGGGCTTGCAAGGCAGAGTTGTTTTTTGAATTTCTTCTACTGTGGTACCTCCCTCAGCCTCCTGAATGGTGAAACACCCGTGGCATCCACACCCACACCTGCACTGGAGCAGAGTCACTCCAGCTGCAGCCACATCCCAAGAATCCTCTTGGTTTTCATTCTTGTGGCACAGAGGAATTTGCAAAGCTAATTTCCAGCCCTGATCTGATGGATTCCTCTGCTGAGAGGCTCTTGGAGCGAGAGGATTCCAGGCTGAGGGCTTGTTCTCATCTCCCCCACTCTTGGTGCCTCTTGGAGAGCTGCTTAATGAGCCTGGAGTGCCACCAGGGCTTGTCAGGAGCTCAGGAGGAGTTTCCCTCCTCCTTTGAGCCCTCAAACAGCCCCTTGGTGCTTCCAGCAGTAGAAATGTGGTGGTTACAGGCATCAGACTGCTCAAGGGAATATTGGATTATTGAAGTTGAGAATCCATAGGAGAAATCCCTCTTCCAGGAGCTCACTTGTTCTGGATTCTGCACAATTTTGGGGAGAAGCAGAAAATTGCAGCTGAGCAGCATCCAGCCAGAGCTCAAAATACAGCCTGAGTTCTTCCTTGCCTGTTGCAGCCTGTTATTTTTATTTTTATTATCATTGCTCTCCTTTCTCAGCCATGGATATTTCCCTACAACAGCTGCACCTGGAAAAGCAAAATTCCTGATCATTACCAGGTTCCATGGTTGTTATTCTCTTTGTAATGGGGTAATCCGTGTGCTGGGTGAGCTGCAGTGCTGAGGGACAGTGTCTTTGTGCTCAGGAGCAGATATTCCCAAGCATGTTGTCTTTGGCATGGCCTGTATTTTATCTGCCAGAGCCAACATTAATGAAAAATTCCTGAAAAATTCCACATCTCAACGTGGCAATGCTCTGCTGGGAATAACAATCTCTGGTGACCTTGTTCAAAAGAATATCGGGCAGGATATAAAACAAGGAGGTGTTTCTGATCCCCCCACCCCACCTGGAATTTGGGGATTTGGGGCTGAGTTTGTGGTGCTTGCCTGACTTTAGGAGTGATCTCAGCACAGGTTGTGAACTCCCTGTGGAACCTGCACCCAAAATCAGGATTGTGCTGGCAGAGCCACGGGGTTGCTGACACTGAGAACTCCTCGTGTGGCACAACAGTCCCAGCCCTTCAGAACACAGAATTTATAGCAATTTGTAGAGAAAGGTCTGCACAGGAGGGGTGTCTCCTTCTGGGACAGGCATTGTCCCCGCTGGGGTCCCTTTGACACAGGGCAGGAAAATCTGTGAACCATCCCAGCAAACATCAGCCTGGAGGGTTTGTCACACATGGCTTCATCTCCTCCTAGGAGCAGACTGGAAAACCAAGGTCAGGCAAATAAAGCTGGGGAAGAAAAGTCCAAGTCCTGAGTGAAGTGGCCTTAAATCACTTACATCAACTGCAAAGTGACAGAGCAGGGAAATGGAAGGGATTAATTCTCCTTGATTTGCATGAATTTGGCTCTCACAAGTGGGCTTCCCTTAGGATGTCTGAGCCAGCCCATCCTCCCTGCCCTGGCAGATCTTGTCCAGGTGGGCAGGACAGGGATTGGGGACATGTCCTGTTCAGGACACCCTACAGCAAAGCTCAGGGACCTGCTGGGTTTGTTCATGGACTGTGGATCCATGAAAGGGCAGAAAGAAATGAGTGAGTTTGTGAAAAATCAAGGAACATCCCATGGATGTGGCCTCTCCATGCCTGCTGAACTGTTGCCTGGAAAGGCTGACCTGGGACAGAGACTAGACAGAGCAAAAAGAGTCAAATAGGATTTTATTGAAAGGATTAAAATAGGGATTTATTGAAAGGATTCACCTTGGGCAATGCAAGAGCCCAGCAGGGGCTACACCCAAATCAAATCCAAGATGGATCCTGGTGAGTTTTACACTTTTATGAGTTTTGGTTCATTTACACTTGAGGCCAATTGTCCAACCACAGCCCCAGGACATGAAGCATCTACCACAGCCCCTGGCTTGTCCCCTTTCCCTCACTGTTGTTTCTGATTTTTGGGTACCAGTTGTCCTTTATTCTCTAGTAGAAAGGAATTGTTTTGTCACTGCCCTGTGAAGAGACCTCACTAACACCTAACATGGAGTTCCAGAGTTACACACCGAGCAGCAGAGATTCTGAAAAACACAAAAGCTAAAGCCCAAGGCATCATTTCCCCTTTTGAGACTTGACAAGGCATCACCACCACGGATCCTTTCTGCTCCGTGCACCACAGCACAGGGGCAAAGGAAAATCAAGCCTTACAACTCCAAGTCCTCCAAATGCAGCATATTCCACACACATCCACAGCTTCCTGGAGGCTGGGAGAGCAGTGTGATTTATGCCCTTGCAGCCAGGGTGGGTGGCAGTTTGCTCTCTGCCTGCTGTGCCCTGGGGACATGCACTGACAGCACAGGGATAAGAGCAGCTCTAATTCAGTGCTGTGCTCCAGCACACACACACACTCACATCCCTGGGTGAGCACTCAGCTCTCAGCCCCTGCAAGGTCCCCTCTTGCCAAAATCCCCCTCTTCGGGGGATTTGTTTCAGTGGCAGTGGCTGGGTGAGAGCACAGGACGTTTCCCCAGTGCACAAAACATCTGTGCCCTGCTCCGAGCTGCTGCCTTCACTTCAGCTGTGAAGGATGCAAAGGGAGGGACAGGTTCTTGCCTGCCACAGAATCACAGAATTGCCCAAATATTTATCTCTGCTAAAAACAGTTTAGTTGCTGGATGCAGCCCAAGGTTGGTTCTGATGGGAGTCACCAAACACAATGTACATGAATCAGGGACGGCACATCTGCACTGCCTGTGTGCTGGAGGAATATAAATAAAGACCCAGCAAACTCCAGCTGCTGAGTTATTTGTCCTGCAACAAGGCTGCAGTTTCCTGACATCACCAGCAGTGCCAGGAGAGTGCCAGGGATCACCTGGGGCTGCTCTGTGCTCCCCTTTGGCACTCACACTCCTTTTTGCACGGGGGGGCTCCAGACTGAAGGGTCACTGCTCTTTTTGAGAAGGATTTAAAAGAGTGCTGGGGCAAAGCAGGACAGACCTGCCAGTATTCAGAACATTTCTCTGATATTTTATTTCTGGAAGTGTCTGATGCAAATGTTCTTTTCCTGGAAAGATTGCTTCCCCTGCCTGCTTCCCCCTCCTCTCTTGGAACTCTTGTGCCAATATTTCTGTTGCAACTTCCTCACTCCCAGGGGTTTTCTGCTGGAGATTTTCCTCCCCTCCGGCCTGGAGCTGGTGGTCCCTGCAGTGCTCTGTGGAAGGAGGGAATGGCCCCAGCACTGCCTGGGATGCTGGCAGGCATCCCTGAGGGATTCCAGCTCAGAGGTGCTCTGCAAGGATGATTCAGGTGTTCCTGGGTATCTCTGACCCTCTTTTCCAAAGCATGAGCCTGGCAGGTGCAGGGAATGGTTGGATCCCTGTGCAGGGAATGGTTGGATCCCTGTGCAGGGAATGGCTGGATCCGTGTGCAGGGAATGGTTGGATCCATGTGCAGGGAATGGCTGGATCCGTGTGCAGGGAATGGTTGGATCTGTGTGCAGGGAATGGCTGGATCCCTGTACAGGGAATGGCTGGATCCGTGTGCAGGGAATGGTTGCATCTGTGTGCAGGGAATGGTTGGATCCATGTGCAGGGAATGGCTGGATCCGTGTGCAGGGAATGGCTGGATCTGAGTGTAGGGAATGGTTGGATCCCTGTGCAGGGAATGGCTGGATCCGTGTGCAGGGAATGGTTGGATCCATGTGCAGGGAATGGCTGGATCCGTGTGCAGGGAATGGTTGGATCTGTGTGCAGGGAATGGCTGGATCCCTGTACAGGGAATGGCTGGATCCGTGTGCAGGGAATGGTTGGATCCGTGTGCAGGGAATGGTTGGATCCCTGTGCAGGGAATGGCTGGAACCCTGTGCAGGGAATGGCTGGATCTGTGTGCAGGGAATGGTTGGATCCGTGTGCAGGGAATGGTTGGATCCCTGTGCAGGGAATGGCTGGAACCCTGTGCAGGGAATGGCTGGATCCGTGTGCAGGGAATGGCTGGATCTGTGTGCAGGGAATGGTTGGATCCCTGTGAAGGGAATGGCTGGATCCGTGTGCAGGGAATGGTTGGATCCGTGTGCAGGGAATGGTTGCATCTGTGTGCAGGGAATGGTTGGATCTGTGTGCAGGGAATGGTTGGATCCATGTGCAGGGAATGGCTGGATCCGTGTGCAGGGAATGGTTGGATCCCTGTGCAGGGAATGGTTGGATCTGTGTGCAGGGAATGGTTGGTTCCCTGTGCAGGGAATGGTTGGATCTGTGTGCAGGGAATGGTTGGATCCATGTGCAGGGAATGGTTGGATCCATGTGCAGGGAATGGCTGGATCCGTGTGCAGGGAATGGTTGGATCCCTGTGCAGGGAATGGCTGGATCTGTGTGCAGGGAATGGCTGGATCCATGTGCAGGGAATGGCTGGATCTGTGTGCAGGGAATGGCTGGATCCCTGTGCAGGGAATGGCTGGATCCATGTGCAGGGAATGGCTGGATCTGTGTGCAGGGAATGGTTGGATCCATGTGCAGGGAATGGCTGGATCCCTGCCCAGGGAATGGCTGGATCTGTGTGCAGGGAATGGCTGGATCCTTGTGCAGGGAATGGTTGGATCCCTGTGCAGGGAATGGCTGGATCCCTGTGCAGGGAATGGCTGGATCCATGTGCTGGATCTCTGTGCATGGAGACATTTCAGCACATGCTGCATCCCACTCCTTCCCCTCCTCTCAGCCAAGGCAGCCCTGCTCCCAGGATTGTGTCCAGCAGCATCTCTCCCTCCGTCCCTGTGCTAGTGGACAAGCACAATTTTTAGCCGGGCAAAATTTGGCACGAACCTTGGAGGTGAGGGCACAAAAATTGCCCAAAGCATCGTTTTGATCACTTCCAAAAAAATTCATCTTGCAGAGCAGCCCTGGAGAGAGGCTAATCACATTAACTTCCCTGATTAGCCCAGGACACCAATTTTAGGAACTGTAAAAACAAGGGAGGTCAAATTTACTATGGAGGGCAAGGACCAGTGACTCAATTTTCCTTATTCTTTATAGTCACTTTTCACCTTGTAGAACAAAAGGTCCCAAAGTCAGAGAACGTTTGTTCTTGAATCCTGCCAAAGCCTTTTCTTTTTTTTTTTAATAAACCATCATTAAAATCTGGGCCCTTTGCCTTGACAAAAGAAAAGAATATATTTGTGTACACTTAAGTGACAGGAAAGAGCCTGTGAGGCAGGTCTGCTCACAGATAAAGGAATTCCGGACATTATTCCTTGTGCTCCGAGGGGTTGTGACATGGGATTTCCTCTCCAAGTGGTAAATAGCCCTGCAGTTGTACAGCAGGGTGGGGCCAGCCCTGATTTCTTTAAAACCAGGAGAGATGAAAGCATTTTAGGAGAAGAAAGAGGTGCACAATGAATCCCTGGCAATGGCTGGGGGGCAATGCACCAGCTCTGAGCTTTGCCCCCAAAAACTTCCCAGGGGTTTGAGGTGCTGCCAGCTGGGCTCTGCTTTGGGAAGAACAGCTCAAGGCACAGCAAAATAGATTTAAGTCCAAGGAGTGGTCCCAGGTCTCAGCACCCTGCGTTTTCCCCCTTGTGAAAAACGAGGTTTATTTTTTTAGTGGATTTTAAAAGGTTTAATAAGAGATAATAGGAGACAAATCATAAAGTAAAAGGTTATAATGGTTGGGTGTTTGGAATTCAGCCACGAGTACAGTTTTTATTTTATTATACACTAATTTATTAGCTTGTTGTGTATTTATAGACTTGTCATACATTTTCAAAAAATTTTATAAACTATTTCTTATATTTTAGGAATTGCTTTATACGGCTACTTTTTGAGTTTGTCTTTTTAGAGTATGTGTGGTTTTTGGTTGTGGTTTTAATTTTTTTTTTTTTATTCGTTTTAGTCTGGGCTGTGGTCTTCAATTTTTGCAGATGCTCAGTGGTACAACTGGTAAATCAGCAGCAGGTGTTTTTACTGGGTGTTATTTAACTAAGCAGGCAGCTCGCTTACTACAAATACACTTTATTAACCGACATTATTCCTAAAGAAAACTGTACCTTAAAAACTATTTCAACACCACACATATAGTATTTACTTTAATATTAGCAAAAAGCCAATACCATAATATGTATTTATAAGTGGATCTGTGGGATTAGTGGGGACATGGGTTTGTTTTGGGGTGACTCTGGATCCTTCCTGCCTTCTCTGCCAGCCAGGCAGCTGCCAGGGCACGCTGTGGGATCCTGGGTGCCCATCCTGGGTGGAATGGGATCAGACAGGGCAGTGGGGGCAGCATCCCACAGCTCTGAGCTCCCTGAGGAGCCTCACTGGGATTTGGAACAAGAACCACGCGGTTGAGGATTTTTGTGACTGAAAGAACCTTTCTGTCTTGAGCTGAATCATGCCCAGGACTGGGGGGAGCATCTTTCTAAGGAAACTGAAAGGCTGAAGCTGCAGATTTTGTCCTGTTCTCATTTTAAATCCAAAATCATTTGGATTAATCCTTGGTGTGGAGGGCTCACCAAAGTGCCCCGAGTTGAGAAGACAGAGGGAGAGGAACAAAAACGCCCTTGATGAGGGAAACAAGGACATCCAGCTGATTTTATATTAGGATTTCCTTTCCTCCCTATTCCTGTGGCTGTCCTGGAGGCTCAGCAGAGCCTGCAGATCCCAAACCTCCCAGACACAGGCGGGCTGCATGAAAAAGGGCAAGATCACAGCTCTCCAAATCCTCAGGATTCAGGTCTTCAGCAATAAACGTTCATTTAGGGAATCTGCAGTAGAACAGATTAATTAACCTTTTACAGGAGTTTGCAAATAGCAGGTTCCTCCAGGAGCTTTTCATTGCCTTCTGCTTGAGTGTAGATATCTGAATTATTTTCCCTTTCAACTACAATGGGATCTCGTGTCAGTGCGGGGAGGCACGTGGTCAGAGTGGGAAATCCCACCTGGAAAATGGGAATGTCCATGAGGTTGAACTGCTGCTGCCAGCTTAAGATCCAGTTTGGATGTGCTGTGAAGGATCTGGTTCCACTGGTGAATAAAACACCAGGGAAGGGCTGGGGAGGTTGAAATCCTGGCTGTGCATCTCACCGGCTTAAGAGATTGTGTCAAGGGGCTTGAAGTCCCTACAGAACACAAGGAGGACTCTAATCAAATTCAGAACTGGAGAATTCCAAGGAAAAATCGACTTTTTTTTTTCCTTCTTTCTCAGTGCCTCCTTACCAGCCACCCACATTTTTCTGGAAACGGGGGAAAAGAGAAAGTTGCCCTGTTGTCTGCAGGAAAAAAGTACCACAGCTAAAATTCCTCTGTGGCTGCTCTGAGGAGCAACAAAGACAAGGAGAGATGAATCATGCAGAGAATTACTCATTTCCAAAGAGTAAACAGGTCATGCTCAGCATTGTTAACTCAGGGTTGCTTCTGCTCTGGGTGAATGGGGAGAGCAGGGGAAAATCTCTCCTTGCCCAGGAATAAAATGATGGGAATCAGGATGGAATTGCACCCAAAAATTGGCATTTCTGCCACGGGGGTGATCATGTCAGGATCATGAGGAATTCCTGCTACGATCCATTGAATCTCAACAGATAAACTGTATTTTCATGGCCAAAAGCCAAACAAACAACACTGAGAAATGAACAAAGAGAACTCTTTAAAAAAATATTTATAAAAAGATGAACAGGTCTAACACTTAGGTTAGGGACTCGTAGTTTTAAAATAGCTCAGATGAATTAAGAATACAAAAAGGAATCTGCTGTCCTTCCTCCCGTGGTGATGTGAGCAGGGGAGGGTTTCTGTTTCATCACAGGGGAAATCGTTCTTTAACTTCAGTGTCATTGTGGGGGAAACTTCCCTTCATTTCAGTGCCACTGTGAAGGAAATTTCCCTTCATTTCAGTGACACCACAGAGCAAACTGTCCCTTAATTTCAGTGTCATTGCAGGGGATCTATCCCTTAATTTCAGTGCCATTGTGAGGAAAACTTCCCTTAATTTCAGTGTCATTGCAGGGAAGCTTCCCTTAATTGCAGAGCCATGTCAGGACCTCCTCCTGCTGCCTGTGCCTGCCCTCAGAGGACTCTTCCCACTGCACAGATGTTCATATCAGCACAGCAGCTCCTGAGAACAAGCTTTGCAGGATTTGGGGCTTGATCTACAGCTCTTTTTACTCTCCAGCAGTGTTTTTCTCCTCCCAAAGCTTCTTCCATGCTTTGACCTTGCTCTAGAGCCCAGAAGAAATGCCTCACAATTTTCCTAAAGGCTCTTTTTATTCCGATGGCTCCTGTTGGAGCCACTGCTATGCACTTAATTCTGCACAGTCCTTTCTACCCTGAGACCTTCCAGCCAAGGGTTTTACAATTTGGCAGCTGAGATCTCAGCCTGAAAATTCATCCCTGTTTTTTTACTCTCCCCCAAGAGCCTGTTTTCAATGGATATAAACATTTTGATAGCTTAAGAGTGCAACAAGATGCTGAGCCTTCCTTTCCAGCTGGAAGCCAGGAATACTCCTTTGACTCCAAGGGTTTGTTGCTTGTTGTTGACTGTGCCAGCGACTGCTCTTGGCTTGGCTTGGCTTGGCTTGGCTTGGCTTGGCTTGGCTTGGCTTGGCCATGAAGATCCAGGCACCTCTGGAATCTCCTGTCACATCCAGGGAAAATTCAAAGCCTTTTGTTAAAATGTGCTTTTCTAGCAATTCTGTGTGCCTGCAGTGGGTGATGTTCCCCCTCCTGCCCCGCCACACCTCACAAACACCCCCATGCTCAGCAAGGGCCACCAGGAACCTGCTGGGGTTTCCTTCAGCTCATGCAGAATCCCCTCCGAGCCACAGCTCACCTCTGCCAGGCCAAAATTCACCTGCAGCACCTGAAGTTTCAGTGATCAGCCAGGACAAGAGGGAGCAGAACCCGCTGGCTCTATCCTGATAAGCTGTTTGTTTATTCTGCAGGGTTTCAGATCTGGATTTCATTTCTGGGATTAGTTCTCTAAATTCTTAGTGCAGCAAATCAAGGCTGTATGTGTGGAATCGAGATGGAAGGAACCTTTTTAATTTAATTGCCTGCATGGATTTGCATTATTCTTTCATCTCCCACCTTGGTGCTTTTCTCCTCCTGAATTCAAACGGTGACATTTTTCTTTCTTGGTGACTTTTTTTTTTCTTGATGACATCCAGTTTTCATTTTGCTTTCATTCAGTGCTCACTGAACTTCCATCATTTTCCTCTTTCTTAGTCATTTCCATATAGTTCTGTAGTCCTTACCAGGGCTTTGGATCCTCTGCAAGAGACAGTCAGCAGAGAGCTCCAAACCCCCCTCATTTAATTACTTTTAGAGTCATATTCGTTGATTTTGTAAACTACCCAGCACCCAAATTAATTTTCCTGTTCAAAGGGCCACTGCACATTTTGTCTGTCTATAGGAAGTGCAAGGAAGTTTGGGGATGAAGAGGTGAGATTTTTAGGAAAAGCAAACAGCGGCGTGGGTGTTTCTGCTCTGAAATCAATATTAGAAGCAGAACCAGTTTGGGGGTTTATGATAATTAAAAAGAAAAAAAAAAGAGGCTTTTCATTAAAAAATTCCACTGTGGCAAAATCCTGTGTGGAAAGTGGCTGGATTAGAAGGAGTTTGGTCACATCCCCACCATGCCATGACCTTGTTGTTGGGCTGGAAGTGGAGGATGCTGGAGACACCACGTTCCTTGGTGGAATCAAGGCTCTGGATCTGTCTCCCACTACAGGGGCTGCCCTAAATATCCAGCTATTTTTAGACAAGTCTTTTTCTGTTGTTGCTTTCCATAATAAGAAAAACCTTTGAAGGATTTGTGGTTTTTTTATCCCTATGCACAAGAGGAATTAAAATAAATAAATAGGCCTTAAATATTTAGACATGAAGAGAGAAGAATTTCCTGCCCAGCTTTGGCGTAGGTGGCTTTAATGTGACCCGGGGCTGCTCCCGGTACCTGGCAGTGTTTGCTTTTCTTGGAAGCAGCTGCACTAAAACACCTTTAAAATCAGGATCCCACAAAGCAAATCTGCTGTTTCCAGGTCACTGTGCAACCCCCTTCCCTGAGCCACAGTTTTTTCAGATGAGGAATTGATGTGCTGCAACTCAAGCAACCTGTTAGAGAGGGAATGGCTCCAGGCACGGCAGAAGAAGTGTCTGGATACCCCCAAATCCACCCAAAAAAGGCACTAAATACAGAGCCTGGCTCTGGGCATCACACCTGGGTTATCACCCACCTGCTGCCCCTTCTCTGGGCTGCTCCCAGACACCAAAACCTGCTTCAGCTCCAAAGCTTTGAGGGTCAAGTGAGCTCATGTGGGAACCTGCGGGGGGACAGGAGAAGGGATTTTTGTCCACAGGCAGCCATGCTATGCAGACTTGATAAATATGTGCAGTGCTAATTCGAAGCAGATTCCTGCTTTGCCACGAGCAGAATTCCTCCAGAGCCTGCCATCAAAAACATGATGTCACAGCTGTGGAGAAGCCTCACAAACAGGGGAGAGTTTGGGGTCACGTCAGGGTAAGAGTGCGGTGGAGGCTGAGGAAGTGATTGAAGCCCAGCTCCATGGCCTGATGGAGTTTGTCATTAAGAAGGATTTCGCCAAATGATTTGCAGCCAATTCCCTGGGTTTGATTGGTACTTTCCAGCTTAATGCAAACCAGTAAGGAAACCAGACCTAGTTAGGCCAAGCTGCCCAGGGAAGATGCAGGCTAACAAAACCTCGCCCCGGGCTGTGGAAATGTAACTGGAACTGGGCTTGGGTTTGAGGACATGGTTAGGTTCCCTCTCCCCAGCTCAGCAAACAGCTTTTATCTTGTCTCCTAAAATAGCAACCTGCTATCCTTCAAAACAAACCAGAAAAAAAAGGGAAAACCTCCTGAGACAGGCACACAAAGCAGACAGAAGTGGAACACGGAGCTGATCGAAAACAGATTCCGGCATCAAGTCCAAAGTCAGCTTCAGCCCATTGCTTCTTAATGGGTAGAGCTCAGAAACTAAGAAAACAAAGTAATTACCCACTGAGCAGATTTTACTGACACTGAGCATTCACATGTTCCTGACACGGCCAACCCCTGTATTTGTTCAAATCCATCTCTGTTTAGTGTGGCACATCAATTGACTTGACCTCAGGATGCTCTGGCTCATTTGCTTCTGGATTTATGGCTCGAGGAAAAATGGTCCAACAATGCTAACAGGGGTGGGCTTTTGTTCTGCTTCACCCTGCCCATCCACCTTCCCTGCTCTGATTTCAGCTCCATCCCTCTCGTGGCCTTCCCTTGGCCTGCTCCTTCTGCAGGTCAGTGATTCATCACACAGGAGGACACAGATGTTCTCTACAAAGAAGACTTTCCATGCAGGCTCGGGTTTTTGGTGTTTTTTTTGTTTGTTTTTTTTTTTCCCAGGAGAGAGGGCTGGGGATGAGGAAAGAGATGGAGAGGAGGAAAAAAGGCCTAAGAATGGGGACTGCCCAGTTTCCACCAGTTTGTGTGGTGCTGCCAGTGGGACACAGCAGCATCTCCAGGGAGCAGAGGTCACTGCTGCACTCACACCAGCAAGGCTCCAAGCAGGAAACCTCAGGGAATGTGGCCTGAGGAAAGCTAGGGTTTCTCCAAGCAGCTTTTCCATCATTATTTGGTGTTCCCTGGGCAGTCTTCATCCTTGATGGCAAGTTGGATTTAGCCCTGGAGCACAGGCAGAGGTTGCTTTGTAATCCACCCTCTTGTCATTCAGCAGAACCTCACCCAAATTCCTCTGTCATCTCTTCCTTTCTTGGAAAACATCCCCAGTCCTCTCTGAGGTCTGGTCTGGGGACATTCAGAGTCCAAAGCTGAGATATCTTTGAGGGATCACTGAGGAAGTTTGCAAAGGGAAGGGTCCTGAGCTCAAGGCAGGACATCAGCTAATTCCCAAATGTGCAGCTGGAGCTCTCAGAGATTGCTCCATGTGGAGCACCAGCAAACGTTTTCTGAAGGACATCTCGAAGCACTTTATCTCCTCTAATCCTAAATATTCCTAAAGATAGGGCTGGCATCCCTGCTTCCTCTGGGTGGTGAATTACAAAGGCTGGTGGAACAACCTTGAGAAGGTTTTCTGTCCTTCCCCCAGACTCTTGCCAACAGAAAGAGCAGATAAATAATTGCCCTTGGTCTCAGACCTGCCAGGATTCCAGCCTCTCCTGATAACCATCACCAACAGCTTTATTGTTGTAGCACCTAAAGGCCAACATCACTTGTGATCCATTCCTGATAATTCCCATCTGTTGGGCTTAAATTTTCTTTTTTCCCAGATCTCATAAAGCTCATTCTGTACAGGGTTTGAGGATAAGGGACAGGTATTTACAGGGGTTTCCAGAACTCTCATGTGCAAGTGGATGATGGAACAAGAAGAAAATTTGGGAATCATGGATTTAGTCTGCAGATGGTGGAGGAGGGACATGAGTGAGCATCCTCCTGATCTAATACACCCAGGCAGAGGCTGAGTGCTGGCAAAAAAAAAAGACCAAAAAATGCTTTCAAAGAAGCACACATTTTGCTAAACCTCAGTGTCAGGGATTTTATAACTTCACTCTCTTCTCTGGCCATTTTAATGTCTCTCCAGGGGACCCATGCTACAGTTTTCCAAAGCCTTGGTCTTAGGATGAATTACCATCATATTTTATTATCAAAGGAGAAGCTGACACACAGGACAATGATTTAGTTGGAAACACTGTTCCACTTGCTGCTATTGCCTCATGTTACATGGAAAATTGTTCTGGAAATGAATGTCCTAAGAACTGAAATAGCCAGACCAGGTGAAGTTCAAAGTTAGCACCCCTCAAGTGGGACTTCATTTGGAGTTCATGCTGGGCACTGCTTTAATCTGTGTGCTGTGGCCCAGTGAAACTTCATTTACCAACCTCTTTAAGCTGAAGAAAGTCCATTTGCATCTGTTTGCTGAGAATTTATAGGAGTGTTACTTTTCAAGCCCCAAAACTGCTTCTAAACTGAGTCTGGCTGCCCTAAATTACTGTTGGAAGTTGTTTCCTGATTAAAGATTAAAGACAGCAGGGATAGGTCAGCTCTGTACAATCAGGGCAGATTTTCCACATGTGTAAAACCAACTGTTGTATTGAACTCTGGAATAAATTTCAGTTCCCCACGACAGCAGCTTGCATGGAAACCTCAGGGAAATCCCTCCTTAATATTCTCTGGTGCCAGTTTCAACCATGACCTCTGCTGGCCTCAGTTAGGAGCTGATGCCTGCCTGGGCTATTGTATTGCCCCTGAGCACTGAAATAAAGCAGTTTCTTATCTACAGAGAGGTAAAACCTGCCTCAAATCTCTCTGTGTCCTGCCTGACCCACCTGCAGCTTCATCACTACTGGTGCACCTTTGGGAAGTGCCACCACAGCAAAGGAACCACCTCAGACATTTCCAGTCTGACAATGCCTGGGCAGTGATGTGATTAATAAGGGAAAAAATTAATATTAGCTTATCATAGCCACACAGAAAATGAAAGGGTTGTTTTTTTCTTAAATCTGATTTCTCGAAAATGAAATTATTAAGAAGGTATAAAAACGTACCAAAAAATCTGTTGAAAAACTGCTCTAACTTTAAAGAAGTCCATTCTCCTCAACAAAACATCCACCCTGGAGTGTGGGCATCTCACCACAGTGTAGGCAAGCCCTTTACTCCAGGTTTAAAGTCCAGTGTAAAGAGCAAAAGTGGGCAGGGGCAGGAGGGAAATCACTGGTGAATCAATAGATATTTACTGCTTGGTTTTGCATGGGAGGAGCTGGCTCATCTCAGGATGGATTTCAAGAGTGACTGATCCTCTCTGTGCACATGAGTAGGTTGGGGAATAGTTCTTGGAACTGAGTCAGCCCAACAAGTGCTTTCATTACTTGCAGCTGTACACAACAAATAAGTTTGAGAGAAATCTCGAGAGGTGCCAAATCCAATCCCATTGATGTGTGAGTGAGCAGAGTGTTTAGTGCTGCACACATGAAACCCATGAATTACTGCTGCTGACTCCTCAGCCTCACCTGTCACCTTTGATAAATGAGCAGATCTGATGATACTCCTCAAAATAATAAAGTAATTAAACTAAAAGTGTTTTAAAGCTTCCATCCTTAGCATCCACAGCTCTGTAGTAACTACTCACCACATACAAATTACCTGCAGAGAGGGATTAAAGGCAGCTCAGTGCAGGGTTTGGATAAGCTGGAAGCACAGCTTGGCCCAGGTTTGGTGTCTGTAGCTGTGAGGAACAGCTGGGCTGCTCAAAACCCCTTTTTGGGTTTTTAAAATTTATTTTATTTTTATGGCTGACAAACCATAAAAATCTCCAGCTCTATCCATCCATACTCACATAAACCACCAGGAGTTCACCTGGGGGGACAATTGCATGTTGGCACAGGGACATAGGGAAGCTGGAAAGAGCCCAGAAGAGGCAGAGATAGATCCCAGGATATCCAGTGCAACCCCAACAATCCCAAACTGGTTGTACAGACCCCCCAACAATCCCAAACTCCCCTGGAGCTCTGGCATCCCTGGGGCTGTGCCCATTCCCTGGGGAGCCTGGGCAGTGCCAGCACCCTCTGGGTGAGGGAAGAACCTGTCCTGATCTCCAGCCTGAGCCTGCCCTGGCCCAGCTCCAGCCATTCCCTGAGTGCTGTCCCTGTCCCAGGAGCAGAGACTGGAGCTGTCCCTCCACTCCCCTTCTGAGCAAGCCTTCCCCCTTCCCTTATTCCTACCTAGTGCTCTGGAGAAAGGGAAGAAATCCAGGTTCACTTCCAGAGAAATGCTGATCAGCTCTGGAGTGCAGGAGGTGCTCCCTGAGTGCCCTGGGAGGAGGGGAAGGGCTGGGATGGGCAGTGGGAGCACAGAGTGACCCAAAGCCAGCACAGAGAGCTGCTCCCCAGGACGGGTCATCCTGGGTGCCCTGACTGCCAGCTTTGCCTGAGGAATGTGCCCTGTCCTGGGGAAGGCCAGGAGGAGGAGGGGAAGCTGTGTCTGGAGCGCTGATGAAGTAATCCTGTCTGGGAATCATTGGAAACACTCGGACCTGCAGCCCTCCAGCTTTTCTCAGGAGACCACACTGGGGGGGAGAGGCAAAGACAGCTTCATACCTCACATTTTTGGATTTTTTTTTTTCCCCCTAGAGTCTTCAGGGCTCCTTTTTTGTGCATCTTGTTCCCACTGGGTCTGCATATTTCCTAATCATGGAGATGTGCCAGGTCTTCTCTTTCCCAGAGGAATTGCCGTAATTTGGATCAAGAAATGACAACATTCCCATCAACATGAGATTTTTTCCATCAACATGAGATTACCACATTTCCTAAATACTTCAAATTGTGCTTGAGTGCCTGGCAGATGATTGCAGATGTTGCCACCTCCTTTCCCAGATTACATGTTTATTTTCCATGTAGATCCGAGTTCCTGCCTTATCAACCAGTCCCAAAGCAAGGATGTGTCCCCTCAGTCCCAGCTCACCAGCAGCACGGGCTGGTGACATCCCTGGCACTCCTTGGGACTCTCTGCGGTGTCAGAGGGAAAACAATGATCCTGATTAATGAGCTGCCACTGCCCAGGACCAAACAATTTTGACCTGGAGCTTTTTTTTTGTGACGCCTTCCCATAAATCTGCAGCTGATCCAGTGATTGAGACCACAGCCAGCCAGGAAAAGCCATGGCATTGTCATTCCAGGGGGCTGCCTTGGAGCAGGTGAACCCCAAAGGTGATGTTTGGATTGCAGAAAACCAAGGATAGGACACGGGGTTTGTGTGTCAGCACCCAGAGCAATGGGATAGCTTTGCTGAAGGGTTTTACTGATTGCAGGAGGAAACCAGGGTGACCCTGTGCCACCTCAGCAGGAACTGCTGATGCATCTGTGCCTGAGGAAAAGGAACAAATCCCAAAAGCTGGGCCAAAGCCTTATCTTATCTCCAAACACTTTCTCCACTTAGCAGTTGTTTTTACTGTGCTGTTGTTGACGTCTCCCCTCCAGACTAATGATTTAATTTTTCGTTGTTGTCACTTTGGATCATTTACACCCCAACTGCTGCCTCTGGCTGAGCTCACACACACAACTTCTATCTGCAGAGAGGGATGGGTGGGAACTGCTCCCCTCTCTCATGACTCAGCTGAGCAAATCCTGCTTCCCTGGCTGGGAAAATCAGTGGAAACAGGAACCCTGCTGCTTTGCCAGAAGTACTCTTGGGTTAACACTTGCATCTGAATATCCTGAAGGAATCTTTACCGTCTCTCCTGATGAGTTTGTGGTCGCTAATTTAATTTTGGTCAGCTTCTGTAGGAAAGGAAGCTCTGGCTCTGGTCTGGAGGCTCTCAGCTCTGTGCCCACCCACAGCAGAGCCACCCTGGGGGATTCCTGGTTATTTTGAGGTGGGAAACCACAGGAAGAGAGGCTTCTAGTAACCATTCCCCTCAAACAAACAAAGGAAATAGAAAATATTTAAAAGCTGATGAACCATTTTCATTTAAAATAGTTCAGCTGGAATAGCAGGCAAGGGAGAGAGTCCTGGCCAGAGGCTGTGAGAGACTGAGCTCCTTCTCACCTCCTCCTCCTCTAGGAAAAGGGGTTTAGCACACTGGAGATGCACAGGAAAAGACGAAGGGTTTAAATCTTCACAGACAAATTATTATCCTCAATAGACACATGGGGAACTGAGAGAGCAAATAACCTGACCCAAAGCAGCTCCCAGAGCACAGGAAATGGAAGAGAGGCACTCAAACCACATCAGGTCTGGAGGGGAAGTTTTCCCCAAGCAATTCTGACCCACACATTCCCCACCTGCAGCCCCTTGTGGGGGCCTTTGCTCTCTGCACTGACTCTGTTCCTATCAGTGCCTCGATACAGAACTCACCAGCCAGCAGAAAAGTCAAAAACTGAGTGGTTTTTTCTCTGATTCACAGCCAAGACCTTCCCCACAAGAACCTCCCTTCCCCTCTGCTGGGAAAGTCAATGGCAGCAATAACATTTCATGTAGAAGGTCTTGCATTGTGCATAGAGAGCACAAAACGTTTCATTAATGTTTAGGAGAATCAAAAATCCTATGTCCAAACTCACAACAAAAAGAGGGATGGAGATGGGTCTCTTTAGTTATTTCCTGCTGTCTTTTTAAACCTTTAAAAATAGTAGAAAATCACCTGAGCGTAACAAGTGAAAGCTGACTCCAGCAGCTGAAGACTTAATAAAAACACCAAATATTGCAAGGCTTGTGATCCAATAATGCTGGCAGTGCTCTGGTGCCTTCTCTTTTCATGGGGGTAACCTTGAAATAAATCCTAAGATGATTACAGGCCATTGGTTTAAACAGACATGGCTTTTCAGTGAATCCCTGAGCTCTCCAATTCCAGCAAAAATAGATTTCCCTGTGGACAGAAGCACGAAAACACCCTTTGAAAGGGGCTCATTTCAAGGTGTGCTCAGCTGGGAGGGGACAACATTGTCATTTACTGGGTGTAATTTCTGCTGCAGGGACAGAGTGCTTTGGAGGCTCAGCCTTGCCCAGGTTGTCCTGGAGGAGGAGAGAGGGGACAGCTCAGCCTCTGCAGCAGCCCAGGCACTGATGGTCACATCTCACTGATGGCCACCTCTCCCTGATGGTCACCTCTCACCAATGGTCACCTCTCCCTGATGGTCACCTCTCACCGATGGTCACCTCTCCCTGATGGCCACCTCTCCCTGATGGTCACCTCTCACCGATGGTCACCTCTCCCTGATGGCCACCTCTCCCTGATGGTCACCTCTCACCGATGGTCACCTCTCCCTGGTGGTCACCTCTCCCTGGTGGTCACCTCTCCCTGGTGGCCACCTCTCCCTGGTGGTCACATCTCCCTGATGGTCACCTCTCCCTGGTGGCCACCTCTCCCTGGTGGTCACCTCTCCCTGGTGGTCACCTCTCCCTGATGGTCACCTCTCCCTGGTGGTCACCTCTCACCGATGGTCACCTCTCCCTGGTGGTCACCTCTCCCTGGTGGTCACCTCTCACTGATGGTCACCTCTCCCTGGTGGTCACCTCTCCCTGATGGTCACCTCTCCCTGGTGGTCACATCTCCCTGGTGGTCACCTCTCACTGATGGTCACCTCTCCCTGGTGGTCACCTCTCCCTGGTGGCCACCTCTCCCTGGTGGTCACATCTCCCTGATGGCCACCTCTCCCTGGTGGTCACCTCTCCCTGGTGGTCACCTCTCCCTGGTGACCAGGGCAGGCTGTGCTGTCCAGACAGCTCCCACTGATTCCAGACCCTTCCTGGAGCTTCTGGTCCAGGCTCTGCCAGGCAAGCCCAGCTCACAGGAGCATCCTCAGCAATGACAAAACAGATTTTGTATCTGTCACCCTCCTTCCCTGTCACCCTCCTTCCCTGACTCAAATCAGCTCCAAACTTTGACTCCAGCCCCTTCCAAGGGCCCAGCTCTGCACAGGAGTGACCTCACACACACCAGTGGTCCCTGGAGCTCACCCGTGTGCAAAAATCTGTTTGTGTGCTCAGCCCTGCACAATCCCTGCTCCAAAGCTGCCCCGTTTCACTGCCAGCACTGCACTCTCTGCTCTGCCCAGCAATTATTTCCTTCCCACCTAATGCAGAGGTTGAGTGGCCACAAGGGATCCCTGGATGCTCCATCAGGGATTGTAATGGTGGTGGTATTTGTATTATTTAATTAGTGGGATGTTTGGAGGTTTGTGGGGTTTATTTTATTTTATTTTTTATTTAGAGTTAGGATTAAAAAACATACAAAGGAAACGGGGGGTTTTTTGTGTTTGGGTTTGGTTGTTTATTAAATTTTATTAAAAGTATAGAAAGTTTAATAACACTTCTAGTCACCAGCTAGAAGTGAGTAAAGTAGAGCAAGATTAGTTATAAGGTTTTTTAAAGTTAAATAGCTTAATAGAGAAATAGTATTTATATTATTTATATTTTAACTTAATAATTATTTTTTTGTGATTTTTAGTGTGGTATTAACTGTTTAATTAGAAATTCCTATTTGAAACTATGAAGAAGGAAGATGAGTACCAAAAGAGTTATTACTCAAAATTTTTCATTTTGTTTTATATTTATTATTATATTACAAAAAAATTTAAATTTAAAACTTTTTATTATGAGAAAGCACCTATCTTTATTTAACTTTACACTCATGATTTTAACTTTATTATTTAAATTTGGAAGTTTTTTCTAAGACCTTAGGTTAAAAGTAGTGTTCTTTAGGGGGTTAGTGTCAGAAAGCACAGAAATCTTTAAAAACTTCAGTTTTCTGGGACCCAACAAGGAATCACTTTACCTGAGCTCAGCCAGGCACAGCCAGGCTCACAACCACCTGTGAGAGCTGCAGTGCCCAGAGGATGCCTGGAGAAAGGCTGTTCCAATTAAGAACAGAGATTAAAAATACTTTTTATCCCAGTCTGGAGCATCAGGCAGCGCGTGGGAGGGATCTCCCTGTGCCAAGTGAGATGGAGCTGGAAACCATCTGAGAGGTGAGGGAGGTCACCCATCACCCTCTGCCCGGGGAGCCTCCCGTGTTTCATGTTGGCCGTGCCGCTAAATCAGATTATCCCAGGAAAAGAAAAAAAAAAAAAAAAAAAAAAGCAGTTTTCAATATATTTTTCTCCCCTGGATAATGCATCAGCCAACCTTTCACATGTCACCGCCGAGGATTTGTGGTTGTGCTGCGCTTGCGCTTTTCACCGCCGAGAGCTGAATGTTGAAGTCTGGGCTGGAGGTAGGAGTGACCTGCCAGGGTCAGAGGTGGTGCAGTGGGGCTCTGTCCTCACTGGGCTCGTTCCAGGGGCATCTTCAGCTAGAGGTGCTGCTCTTGTCCTGCTGGAGCCCACCAAGGCAGGGCAGGGTGTGAGGAAGCTGAGCAGAGCTGTCCCTTCAAGGACAGAGGGGATGTGCTGCCGACACCTCTTGGAGTTCTCTGCCAGAGCTGCAGCATTGTCCCTCCATCGTCCCAATCCCAAAGCGTGCTGGGGGATCTGGGGGAGGATGGATGCTGCACCAGGAGCAGGGACAGCTCCACAGGGACAGCTGTGACACCCAGGACTTTCCTTGTGGCTCTCACAAGGAGCTTTGCCGTGGTTGTGACGCAGTAATCGCTGCTTGCTTTTCATTTTATGTTCCTTGCAGCCCTGAGCAGGACCAGCATTATTTAACAGGGAGGAGAATATTCTCTTAGTCCTGGCCACTGCAATTTGAGCAATCAGAGCACTTCAGCTTCAGCAGGTCTCCCACGCCACCCTGGGCAGGCTCTGGGTCCTGGTCCTGTGGTCCAGGGACAAAGGTTGGGCAGCAAGGCTGTGGAAAAGAGGGGGTGCACTGCCAGGAGCATGCCTGGCTCTCCCTTGCAGCATCCTAACACCTTCTTAAAGGCATGAATCTCCTCAAACACAGACAACAAATATGAGAGTGGAGCAGATCCTTTCTCCTCATCCAGCACACCCTGGGGCTGTCCCCAACTTTGCCCTGAAAAAGTCAAGTCTAGCTCCGAAGGGAACGTGGGAGGTGAGGAATATTGAGAGGTCTCATTCTGCCAGGTTGGCATTAGATGTCCTGTCCTAGCACAGCCTGACCTTGCCCCCACAACTCTGTTTTGCCCTCAAAATGTTATTTCCCAGCCCCCTGAGCTGTGGTGTGGCAGGAGGGGCACAGGCTGTGTGTTTATTTAAACCCTCTGTCACCTGCCAGCAGAGACCAGATGTGTGTGTGGCACAGGAATTCTCCTCCTGTCCTCTGCGGGGTAGAAAAGCACTGAAATTCCACTTTGCTTATTCTGTTCTTCGGCTCCCGGAGCCAAAATAAACTTTGGGCAAGAAGTAACTCAGAAGCAAAACCAGAATAATTGAAAAATACTTTTCTTTCTTTTAGCAAGAACGGTGTGAAATGTTGTAAAAGCCTGAGGAGTCTGCAGGCAGAACAGAGCTCAGGGTCTGACCCCAGACCCTCTGACAGTGCCACACTTGCCCATGAGAGCTACAGTCCAGAGTCAACAGCCCAGCTCAAGGCACCAGCTGAGCCCCCCCAAGCCCTAAGAACGACTGAAGGCACAAGAGGAGAGAAATAACCTTGTCTGAAATCCCAGGATTTTCTAAATCCTGGCTGAAGTCATCAGCATCATCACAGCTCAGGGCAGATCCTGGGAGGAGCAGAGTCCTGGGAGAGCTACAGGGACCCAAACTCCCCTCAGCTGGCAAATTAATGGCATTTGAGAGACAAATTTGAAGCTGTTGGCCATATCCTGGAGCATTTTAGCAAAGCTCAGCACAGTCAGTCAGAGGGGGCTGTGGAATACCTCAGCACCACGGAAGAGCCTGTGCCAAGGCTCAGCCCGTTCCCAGTGGGAATTGGCACTGCCTGGAAACCAGAGGGGACTCAGAGCCAAGAGCAAGGATGGGCTTGCCTGGCAGTGTCTCCTCCTGCAGGGCTTGGGGCTTTTTGTGCTGCTTCTCAGCTCAGTGTGATGCTGCTCCCTGCGTGTGCCATGCTGAGGCTCTTGAGGAATTGCAGTTCTTCCCAAATAAATGGGAACTGCAGGGCTGGAGCTGCATTCCATGGAATGGCACTTTGGAGGTGCTAATTAATGTCACACAGAGCCACTGGAGGGAGCTTGGACTGGCCAGACTTCAGCTTCTTATTGTGCAAAGGACCTTGGAGATGGAGCAGCAGTGCCAGGGCAGGGGGAGCGGGCTGGGTCTGTCTCAGCTCTGGTTCAAAGCCTCAGCCAGAGTCTGTAGGAAGGGACAGAGGCTCCAAGAGCATCCAGCACCGTGGTTGTCTGGGCAGGATCCCCTCTGGAAGGACTCTGTGGTGCCATGAGGTTACTTGGCCCCTGCTGAGCTCCTCCAAGAGCTCCTGGAAGAAGCCAGAGACTCCCAGGTGGGAGCGAGGCACTCCCCACACTGATGCCAGGCAAAGAGCAATTTACTGATATCAAGCAGAGATGAGAGCAGACAGGTGGGGGCAGGAAAATCACTGCTTTGTGCAGTTGAAAAGTTAAATCCCAGTGTTTCTCTTTGTGCCAGAGGTGTGTTCTCCCTGTCTGCTGCAAAAAATGCCCGTGCTGGGAGCCCAGTGAGGATTTCTGGCTCACTGAGCTGGAGGCACAGGAGAAGGAAATTTGAAGAGCAAAAGGGGAGAGAAAACACAGCTTTAATGTCAGAGCTTTGGAAGTGGTGATCCTTATCAGAGCCTGGCCTCTCCTCTCCTTGATTATGTTACTTTGAATTTGGACAAAGGGACCAGCCTGGCCAACCTCCACTTCTGGTTCTTCTCAGTTTCACTTTCTGAACATTGTCTCATTGTAGATGAGCATTCAGGTTGTCCCTGGGGGCATGTCCTGGGCCAGGAGATGATGAGAGAGACCTTTGTCACTGCTGTCAGTAACACCCCTGGTCATCAGAGACCTGGCAAAATCACAGATTTCCCTGGAGCAATTCCCCAGCCACAGTGCTCACCGAGCCTGGGCTTCAGCTCACATGCAGGATTTGGGAAAGGCCGCTTGGGAAAGACCAGGTTTTCAATTTGCCTTCATTATCACAGAGCTGCTCCCCAGAATTATTGTCTTCTTTTCTCCCATTAATTAAAATGTAATGTATGAGCTCACCCATCAAATTATTTCCCAAGGACCTGACTCCTTCCACTTTCTATGTGTGCAGAATCCTTTTGACACCGATCTGTTCTCCTAAATCTGCAATAATTCATTAATAAAGCTGGCTCAAAACACTACTGGCACAAATGCAGGTGTCAGAAATGAGAGGAATAAAGAAAACAAAAACAAACTGAGGGCATCTCCCGACCACGGATAAACACGGCATTGTGTGGGCCCCCAAATTAGGAACTATTTACAAAACAAAGAGTTTGCCTTCAGTGCATTGTGCTTCTCTGACCACTGAATAGCCCTTTTAAACTAATGATGGAATGATGGTTTCTTTCTTTTTTTGTTTTTCTGGGTCAGGTCTCGCTGAGGAAGAGCTTCTTCAGAAACCAAGGCTGAGCATTTCCAAGGACCAAATCATAATCTCACCAGGAGACACCCTAAAAATAAAATGCTGGTAAGGACTGCTCCAAAAGATGCTGGATTTTTGTCCTCGTGGGGTCAGCTGGGGCTGTGAGGAGGGAGTTGGATGGGCTGTGACAGAGCAGGGAGGAGAGTCTGGGGTCAGCTTGGCCAAATTCTTTGAGTTGTGTTGTTCAGGGGCCCAAGCAAAGCCCTGAGACAGCACAGGGGAGAGATGAGGGGAACAGGATGTGCCATGATTGAGGACATGGCTGGAAATCCTCTCTGAAACAGGGGCAGATTCAGCTCCTCACAGCTAAAAATCCCTCCTCTGCTCCCTGTCCATGAGGAAAGGACAAACAACATCACCAGGAGCTGCCACCTAGCCCATCACAGACATTTACATAAGCAGTGGGTACATTCACAGACCCGACCTGTCTAAACAGAACATGTTCTTTAAATCAAATTTAACTAGTCCTTGTGAAAAATCAAAGTGCTGCTGCTGTAAATCAGGTCCTGGCACAGTGTGTGCCACCAGCCAGGCAGGACCTGCAGGATTTTGGTGATGACAGGGAGAGGATGCTCTGGGGATGGGAATACAGCTGATCCATGGGGAAGGAGCAAACCCAGAGCACTCTGCTGTGCCAGAACACACAGCAGCTGCTGGGTCCCACAAAACTGAGATGGATGGAGGAGTTACTTGCTCTGAGTGGGATTTTTACACTTCACTACTGCCAGAGGTTGTATCTCAGATTTTTCTGAGAGTGTTGTAGGAAAAAAGGCTCAAGGCAACACAAACTCTCACGATTTCTCTCTCTCACACACACACATTGATTTTACACCTTCTTGCAAAGTTCCCTTGGCTGAAGCCACTACCTGGATGGTTTCCTGCAACAGAAGTTACTGAAAACAGCAAAAAAAAAAAAAAAAAAAAAAGCAGTGGGAAGGTGAATCCAAGCTTTAGGTTGTGCTGACACGTCCCCTCTGATCTTTGTCCCAGACTATTTAATTCTTTGTTATAGTGAAAGGTGAATGGGCTCAGACTGTGTAAATTTGGGATGTCTTCTGGAGTGCAAGGCAGCTTTTTTCCAATTCCCTCCAGCTTGCCATGTGGCTTACGAGGTCAGAACAACCTTCCAGTGGTATTTTTAGCTTGGCAAACAGCAAACATGATGGCAATAAAATCTGAGCAGTCCTTAGCATCTCGATGGTGCTCTCCATAAAACCTGTGTGGACTCAAAGTCCCTGGGGTGCCCCAGACCAATTAAATCAACATTTCCCAGCAGTTCTCCATCCTGCACCTTTTTAATCTGGAGGAGCACCCAACTTTTCTCGTATTGCAGATGAATAAATAAATAATTGAAGGAGTTACGAGCACTTCAGTCCCACCTTGCTTTGTGGCTGCAAAGCAAGAAATCCCTGTGGCAGGTCTGAGAAACACAAAAGGATGTGAGCATGGGATGTAACATGGGACCAGGGCCTGGAGCACTTCAGCTGCTTGGCTCAGGTGATTCAAAACCCAGGAAGAGAAGGGAAGTGTGGATTCTGAATGCAGGATTCCCTGGATCAGCCCCCTGGGAGATGTGTGCCCTCCTGCCTCCTCTGGGGTTAGCTCCTGGCCCAGGGGAGCTCTGCAATTCCTGGTGCTTCCAGGGCCAGCAGCCCCAGCACTCTGTGGGAATGTCCATCCTCCCTTCAGCTGCAGGCTTTGGAGGTTCGTGGCCAAGATTTTCTGGTTTGTGGTAGTGGGGCCAAAGCTGCTGCTGCCACTCCCCTCTGGCAGAGTGTTAAAATCCCAAAGCAGCAGCCAAAGGCTTCCCCTTCCACCAGGATAATGTATGGAGGGGGGAAAAGGTTTTAGGAAGCACGGGTGTGAAATCCCAGTGCTGCCCTGCACGGATACCAGGGAGGGACAGGGTGACGTGCTGGGAGCTGTGTTCCCATGAGAACTGGATCTGTTCCCAGTTCCAGCAATCCCAGTCCTGGAGTCACCGGTGACGTGGGTAGGGTGGGGACAGAGCTCTGGGTGCTGGGAAGGACAAGGGGAAGCTGCTCTGACGTGGGATGGGGCTGTCCAAGCCACCAGAGCATCCAAGAACGAGGGCGAGGCTGCTCAGCAGAGAGGATATTCCCACTTTTCCCAGTGCTCTCCTTCATCCTTGTGCTGGGAATAACCTCAAGAGCCCAGCTCCATGTCTGCAGGAAGGCGACAGAGGGACGGGCAGGAATGAGGGCCAAGAGGATGTTTGTGGAAATGTCCCTGGATGTCCTGGCAAACGTGCTCTGACTGCACCTACTGCAGCCCTGCAGGCTCCAGAGCTCCACAGCTCTTGGCTCTCTGGGAATTTTCCAGATACACATTTTGGGAATTGTCACCTCAGCCCTGGGTCGGTGTGTCTAGGCTGGATTTATCCCTGGGAATTTCAGACACACATTTTGGGAATTGTCACCTCAGCCCTGGGTCGGTGTGTCTAGGCTGGATTTATCCCTGGGAATTTCAGACACACATTTTGGGAATTGTCACCTCAGCCCTGGGTCGGTGTGTCTAGGCTGGATTTATCCCTGGGAATTTCACAGATACACACTTTGGGAATTGCCACCTCAGCCCTGGATTGCTGTGTCCAGGCTGGATTTATCCCTGGGGAAGGCCAGGGGCTCTCACTCCTTCCTCAGTCCAGTGGGAATTCTCTGGGTGGGAAGGCAGAGCCAGCCCCCTGTCCTTGGGAAGAGTGGCTCCTCTGCAAACACCACACAGCTCCCAGGATCACAGATCACAGGAGATGATCCTCCACCCCACACTGAAAACCAGTTTGCTACAAAAACCACCATCATCTTCATCTCCTGTGCCTGCGTGCCAGCTCTGGTCCATCCCCAGAGCCCTCAGAGGGAGCTCCAGGATCTCCTGCTGCCATGGTCTGATGCTTCCAGCACATCCAGATGTGTCTTAGAACAGCTGGGAGCTCTGGGTCCTGCAGCAGGTCGCACCCAGGCCCTGATTTTTTTATCCTGAACTCCATGCAATTGCATTTTCCACGAGCTGTCCTCAGGGATTTGCCAGCAGAGGGGTCAGGTGGGGGGAATGTGCATCCTCTGCCCTCCTGGCCTCATGTTCTGGCTGCTGTCACAAGGGGAATTGGGAAAAATGTGATATTCCCAGATTTGTAACCTAATTCATTTCAGGCCCTTCACAAAAATCAAGACTGAGTCACTGCTGATTAAGCAAGAAAGGTGATGCAAAATTACATAAATATCTTCCTCTCTCCATGCAGCCTCAGTGCAGGAAAATATACATGAATTTATGTTAAAATATGCAAAACCTTCCGCCTGGGACAAACATATAATTTTATCTGATGCTTTCTAATGTTTGAAGTGGCTAAAGTATAGTGTTATAAAAACAAACTTGTGTTCAGGCATAAGAGAAAAGAAATTCAACTTTTCTCCAGGAACTTGCTACAGCTCCCAGAGTATTTCAGGAACATTTGGGGAGCAGTGTGGGGTGATCCAGCCCCGTTTGTGATGGGTGGAAGTGCAAACACCTAGAGACCTTTTCAATTTATTTGGGAATGACAAGGGTAGGAGCCCTGGGAATGACTGGCTGGAAAGAAAGCTCAGTTTTGCTGAACTGTAAGAGCTGGAACGAGGGATGTGGGACTCCCAAGTGGCTCTTTAAAATGCTGTTTATTGTATCCAGGGGTACAGCAGTTCAGGGGTGGTGGCTGACAGAGCCTGGCCTAAAGCTGTAGGTTTGTCTGAAGCCACTCTAGTTTTAGTTACGATGCACTATAGACTTTTCTTTGCTGAATATTCTAATACACAACAACCAATCAATACCTTTACTATTACCTACAGCCTTCCATAACTACTAACATCACCATATCCATGTCACTGTTCTCTAATCACAAAAAGTTACTGTGTTGCACTTTAAGCTAGAAGTTGTTTTTCTGTTTTCTTGCAGTAGAAAAGTCTAAGACCTTTTTTTCTACTTGCAACATTTGCTTTCTTGTTTGCCTGTGAAAATCTTTTTGCTTGGTAAAAACATCTTTTGTTTGAGGTGGATTTATCCCTTGCTCTGAGCTATAAAGCCCCCTTCCAACTCACAAGCTAACATATCCTTTGCTTTCTAGCTATCCAGTAAAACTGGCTCAGCAATTCTTTCGTATCAAAACTTGCTTTCATTTCCATTCCTTTTTCAGCTTCTACATCCAAAGATCTTTCTGTTATGCGTAGGTACCTGTGAAAATTTCTTGTGCAACCCCACCACTGAACCCTGTGTGATTTGGATGTGTTTGTGCTGGCAGGGGAGCCCCATCTGTGAGCTGGGAGCTGAGGGATGACAACCCCAGGCTCCATGTGAGCGCCTGCCGTGACGCCCCTGGGCTGAGCTGCAGCCAGCTCATCCTCAGGAGAGCCATGGCCAATGACACTGGCTACCTCAGCTGTGCCCTCAGCAGCACCCCCGAGCACCAGGGACCCGTGGCCAGGATCTATGTCTTTGTCCAAGGTAAGAATTCCACTTTCTGAATTGTGCTGGGATGTGGGAGCTGTGTGAAGCAGAAGCAGCAGTGCAGGGGTTATCACCTCTCTGCTGGCCCAGGAGGAAATAGCAGCTCTTTTTATTTTTAGAAAATATAAATATAAAAAAATAGATATGTTATATAAATTAATGGAAAATATAAAATAATATAAAATATATATTAATATAAAATATAACTATATCTGGGTTTTCATGGCAGCTGGATTCTCAGGGACAGGGATGTGAGATCCTGTGGTGGTGTTTTGCACTACTTAATTAGTGGTTTGTTTGGAGTCTCTTCTGTTTTCACTTAGAGCTAGGATTAAAAAAACACAAGGAAATGGATTTTTTTGTGTTTGTGCTCAGTTGTTGATTAAATTTTATTAAAAGTACAGAAAGCTCAGCAATGTTTCTATAAGTGTTGTGTTGTTTCCAGGTAAAAGTGAGGGAAATGGAGTGAGATTTAGCTAGCTACAAGGTCTCTTAAAGCTAAACAGTCCAATAGAGAAATAACACCTATATTATTTATACTTTTAACCCAATAAATAAATTACTGTGATTCTTAGTCCAATCAGAAATTACTGCCTGAAACCATGAAGAAAGAAGGTGAGCACCTAAAATTCTTCATCTTGTCCCACACCTATTACTGTATTATAAAAACCTCAAATCTAAAACTCTATGTGAAAGCACACACCTTTATTTAACTACACGCTTGTGAATTTTAACTTCATTACTTAAATTTGGGAGCCTTCTTTAAGGCCTCAAGCAGTGTTCTCCAGGGGGTCAGTGCCAGAAAGCACAGAAAGCTCAAAACCCAAGGTTTTTGGGATCCAGCAAGAACCACAGATTACCCATCCTGTTCATCTCCAGGATTTGAAAGCCTGATGGTCCCATCAGTTTAGTGGCCCAAATTACAGATATTTCCTTAAACATCCTTTCAAGACTAAATTCTTCAATCCTAAAGGATTTTGCTGTCACGGTGCTTTTCCAAAGATTCATCCTGAATGCCCAAATCCTCTCTCTTTCCCTTCCTCCCCAGGCATGGACCTTCCCAACAGGATTCTTTGTATTTCCTCCCCCTCCTACACATTTGTCCTTACATGTGAGACATTCCTAGAAGAACTGGGTGATTTCACTGGAAATATTTTACTGGAAAAAGTGTCCCATTGCTCATTTTTGTTCCCTTTGAGCTGCCTCCCCCCCCTCCCATGTGTCATTCTCCCCCAGAATCATTGAGTTCAGATCCAGGAACAAATGGAAGCAGGAACTTCAGAGGAGAGTGATCCTCTGTGATTAAGTGAATGCAGCCTATTGAATAACCATTCCAATTATGGGAATTTTTTGTTAGAATACCCCCCCAAAATGCTGGGGTTTTTTTCAAATCTACTTGCCAAATGTATTACTAAACACTGAATGATCTTTGGATTTTCCTAGCTGAGATTGTGACTCCTCAGATGAAGAAGGTGACTTTTAGTGCCTTGAACAGGGGATGACATGAACTCCTCTGGTGCTGGACAGGCTCAGCCTTCTCTTCCCCACAAATACTCACGTGGATGAATCCATTTCATTTTCCTAGTAAATGCTAAAATGTGGTTCTTTGAATCCTCTTACACAAATGCTGCAGAGACAGTGAGTTTGTCTGATGGTATTTGATGAGTGCTGCAAACCTACGCCTCCAGAAAACACAAATCTCTGCTGTCAGCTCTGACTCAGGGTCTCAGGGTGCTGCCAGTGCTGGTGAAAACCAACACAGGGAGTGATTTCCACCTCCCAGGGGACTCTGATATGCCCACACAGCTAAATTCAGCTTTTGCACCTCCAGGTGAACACACCTGCTCGATTCATGTGGGTGACACTTTCCTGCCTGCTGAAAGCAGTCCCTTTTTACCCTTATCCTGCTTTCCCAGCAACTTTTCCTCTAACTGGAAAGTGGCTTTTTGGCGTTACTTCTTAGTTCCTGAAGTCTTTTTATTTTTCTCCCTTTCTATTTCCTCTCTCTGTTGTTTTTTTTTTTTTCTTGGTGCTCAGGTTGCTTTATCCACCCTGCTTCTTGTGCTGAGCTGTTTCCTTTTCCCATTACACCCAGCTCAGATGCCCCAGGTCCAACATTGTTAACCCAGCCTGTCCCACGCTCCAGGAAATTCAATTTTTTGTCCAGATTCAGTGCCCTGGCTGCCTACCCAGCCCTTCATACTCTGTGGCAGGAGCACGTGCAGGAAATGTTGTGGATCTTTTGGGACTGCCTGAGCACTTTCCTGAAGAAAATATCCCAAGTTATGAAATGCCTCACCGGGGATGCTCTTGGAACAGAGCTAATCTTAAAAAAAAAAAAAATAGCAGGATGTCCTCCTGCTTGCCAAGGCTCCCCTGACAAACAGCACAAAATCACCCTCTCAGGTGCATTTTCATTGTGTCCCACGTCCTCCCTGCTCCAAAAGCTCCTGCTCAGACTCCTGTGCTTGAAAAGCCATGGAAGGAAAAGTGGGTGGAAAATTCTCTGGCTTGTCCTGTGCACCCCAAAGCAGGGCTCTGCCCCCACAGCTCAGTCCAGAAGCTGCAGGTTCCTGCTGGGATCTGGCTTGCCAGGCTGAGGAAGCTGCTTGGCCCCTGCAATGGAACTATTTATACCTCAGCATGGATCTGTCCTCAGGGCACGCTCTTCCTGCCCTTCAGCTCCTGTGGATATCTGCTGGAAGCCAGCAGGCTGTCCTGGGCACCAGGAAACTGCCCTGGATTTCTTCAACAAGGAGTTCAGAGCACACCTATGGGTTTCTTCAACATTTAAACGTGCCCTTGGAAGGAAATTGCTGTGACAGTGTCTGGGCAGCACTGAGAAACCCATCAGAGGTCTCCAAGTGAGGCAATTCACAGATCCTGGCAGGGGTGACCCCAAAACTCATCTCTGTGGATGTTTTGTGGGGAGAGCAAGTGTTCAGCAGAGAGTTTGTGAGGCTGAACCAGGAGGAGACAGAAAATGTGGAGCCAGCCCCTGAAGGCTGGAGATTCCTCTGAGCTTACAGGCCATTATTGCAAAAAAAAAAAAAAAAAAAAAAAAAGAATTGGAATGGTATTTTTCCCTTCATTTTCCCTTCATTCCTGGCTGGCTGCTTGACACCGAAATGGGAAGATGATTGTATGGCAAGCCCTGTTACTGGGCATTATTTCCTGTGCTGGCTCCTTTTTTTCCAGCCTCCCTGGAGGGGTTTGAGAGCTCTGGCAGGAGCTGGCACTGGCAGCTGTCCCTGTGGAGCTGTGACCCTGCACATCCCTGGGGTCAGGAGGGGCAGTGCCACCCTCAGCTGTGCTTGGGCACCAAGGGAGGCACAGCTCAGCCGCTTCATCCTGAATTAATTGTTCCCAAGGCCTTTTCTGCCCAAGGATCATCATTAAAAAGGAAGACAGCCCCATCTCCCTGTTGGAAACACAGAGTAGCCCAGGGCTGGAACAGGAATAGCTGGGAGTTCTGAGCTGTGTTCATCCCATCACAGCTCTGAGGGATAATCCCTGCAGGGAAAAGCAGGGTCTGGCCCCACACTGCAGTGGAAGCTCGGTGGAAAATGCTGCCACAGGCACCCAGACACAGCATCTGCTTCCATCTGCCTTCTGCAGCTTCCCTCCTGACCAAGGGACACCTCCCTGTGAGGAATATCCTCATTTATTGCACCCTTTGGGATCCCTGTGCCAAGGGACAGGGCAGGCTGTGAGAAAATACAGACAGTCCTCTTGACAGTGCTCCCCTCAGTGTGTTATCCACTTTATTCTTCCATTAAGTCCAAAACACAGCACTGTTCCACCTAAAGTAAACTATCTGTATCGCAGACAAAACCAGGTCAGCATCCACCCCTTATTCTGTAACTTTTCCATCGTGCCAGGTCCCACATCCCACATTTTCCAATGCCCCATTGCCTATCCTCTCTCACATATACACACAGATATCATTCCCAGCGCATATAAAATTTAACATGGCTTAGAGAAGAAGGAAAAAAAAAAAAAAAAGAACAAATCAAGCAAAGATTCATTCCACCTTCCCAAAGGGCTACCCCAGGCTCCAGTCTAGACAGGAGTCAGGACTTGCAGCTCTCAGCTATTTGAAATACTGTCAGTGTCAGCAAAGTCAGAGTCCTGGGGGTGTCAGCTGGAAGAGCTCCCAGCTCAAATCCTGCCTCAGCTCCCAGTTCCCCCAGTGTGTGTTCCCTGTGTCACAATCAAGGGTCTGCTGCACATTTTGTACCCCTGAGGCAGTGAGCAGAGTAAGGAACGAGCCCACCCAGCCCTGCTGCCTCCACCTTGGGTGACTTTAATGCTGTGGTCACTGGAGCTGGGCACATCTGGAAAAGTTCCTGCAGGTTTCCAAGTTGGGATTCCAATGCCATTCCAATGGCATTTGCTTTGCCACAGCTGTAGGGCTAAAAGAGGCACCTCCTCAAAGTGTGGGGCCAGCAACATCCTTCAGCATCTTTTATGTAAAGCAGGGCTGTGATTCTACTTCTTGAAATAATGATGGCCATGATAGAGCTGCTTTTTAAAATAACTGCTGCAGAAACACCAGTCCCACCTCCTCTGAGCGTGAGCCCAGTGCTGGCTGCCCACGAGGGGCTGAGCAGGACACGGTGGATTCCCAATTCCTGCTTGTTCCAGCAGGGCTGGCTTTAAACACACAAATATTTTAACAATGAACATTCTAACGGTGTGCTCCCACCCAAAGCCAACAGCTGCCAGCATTTGACCAGCTCAGTGTCAGTGTGAGTGAGGAACACAGCACTGAGGGAGTCACTTGCTTCCACCTGCTTGGTCCTTAGCGCTGGTGTTCATGGGAACACAGGAAATCCAGAAGATGCCCCCACAGAAAATTTGAGTTCTGGCTCCTTTTAAAGCTCATGTGGGCACCATGAAGGCACCAGCCACAGTGCAGTCCTGCCAGGAGTCCAGAGCACAAGGATTGGAAATGAAATTGAAGCAGGACACACATTTTTATGGGAGCACAAGTCCTGCTGAGGTCATTCCAGAGGGAAAAGGGGGATGCATCCAAGCACAGCTTGTCCTGCTGGAGCATCTCCCTGCTGGTGAGCTCCAGAGAAGGACGGAAGCTCTGCCTTGCTACTACAAAGAGTGAGGAGAGGTGGTCCAAGAGCTCACCAGGGTGGAGCTCACATCAGGCACAGCCCAGGGATGAGCAGCCCCATCGGCCCCATCCCTTTCCCACCACCAGAAATCCAAAGAGGCTGAAGTGCATGGAAGTGCAGTGCCCCTCAGATGAGATCATATTTTGGTTCTGCTGTTCTTTGAAGCTGATTTCTGCCTCCTTAATCCTCCTGACAGTTCGCAGAGATAATCTAAAAGTGAGAAGCAGATCTGCAGGGCTGGGGTGACAGCTTTGGGCTTTGGCTCACTTTTCCCAAGATATTACCAGTGGGAACAGAGCTGGAGCTGCATTTCTTCTTTCTTGGAGGCTGGGGCAGCTGAGATAGGCAGCCCTGAGCTGTGTGCCCTGCAGATAAAGCTGTGTCCCTGTCCCACAGCAGTGCTGGGAGCTCTGGCTGCACATCCCAGCTCCGTGTCAGAGCATGTGGAACACAGGCTGTGCCCTGGGCAGGAACCTGCAGGATCGAGGGCTGCATCCAAGGGAAAAGCAAGATGCTTTTAGCTCTGAATCAAGGCATTCAGTGTCTTCAAATCACATCCTGAAGGGTCTCACTTTAAAGCAGGAGACTTGTAGGATGCCGTGAGTGAGCAGCAGAAGTTCCTGACAGCCCAGCACGAGGAGAGGATCCCTCCTCATGGAGCAAGAACTTCGAAATTAAAGCCCAAAGGCTAAAATCACACACACTTCCCCCTCTGCTTCCTGTCTGGTTTTTATCCACTCAGTAGCTGCTAATTGCTGAGCTTTCCCCAAGGTGAGAGACCTGTTCTCAATGGGACTTCAGGTGAAACTGGGGGATATTTTCTCCAAAGCCAAACCTGCCTAAAATTTGGTGGCGGAGTCAGAATTTATAAATTCTTCTGCTGCTTGAAACATAATTCCAGACTAAAAGCATGGAGGCTTCTTTTTCCGTGGTGTTTTGTTGGGATTTTTAAAAAAATAAATCTTTCCATTTGCCTTTATTTGCTTGGCAGCAAGAAGCATTTTGCTTCTACAATTTTTGAAGTTAACACTTTTTAGAGTAATATTTTTTTTTTCTCAACAAATATTCCTGTGTTTCTAACAGTAATCTCCAGGGGAAGAATGCATTTCATTGGACCAAAACAGAATGCTTCATGTTGACGCAGAATGGCTTCTGGGGGTTTTGCAGTCACTTTTGTTTTGCCTAAAGAGAAAATATTCTGCTTTCTGTTTAATCTAAACATTCCACCACCAATTCTTTTCAATGGCCTGCCAAATTGAAAGGTCTTTTTATTTTCAAAGATCCAGTTTCAAAACAAGTGCCTTTATAGGAGTTACTCCTGTACCTAGAGGCAGCTTTGAAGGGTCACCAGGGGGAATTCAGCAGGCCAGGCTGTTTCCTTGTGAAGCTTTCCAAAATGCTCTGCCCAAATGTCACCACACTGCTAATGCTGCTATTACTGCAAAGAACAGGTTCTAAACCTCCTCTCGGTGTTTTTGACCTTGATGAAGACAAACTTCTTGGGATTATGTCAAAACATGAACTTAAAGAAGCTGTGAAGCTCTGCCCAGGCTCCCCGCTTAGGTATGGCTGAGTGAAGAAAATAAATGGAGAGGGAGAGGGAATTATATTTCTGTGGAACAAAGGGAGAGGCAAAATGAGAATGTTGAGGAATTTCACGGACATGAACAGCTGTGAATGGATGTCCCCAAAAGCCATTTAGTGCTCATCATCCTCGTGGGCTGGCAGCACCTGAAAGGAGAGGAGATGTCAGCTCTGGGGCTTGGGGTGTGAGATAAATACCATGAGACAAATCGCTGTCATGGTGCAGGAGACATGGGCAGGAATGAACAAACCCCAAATCCTGTATAAAATCTACTGCTTGTGGGTCAGGAGGAGGTTTCAGAGGTATAGGAAAGGAAATAAAGAGCTGTAGGGGAGATTGAATCTACAACATGCTGAGTGCAGTGCTGAGGGGTTTAAATGGGGATGGGGCTGTGATGCCTCTGGGAGAGGGATACAGGTGGAGAGCCCTGGAGAGAGGCCCCTGTTCTGCAGGGGACACTGAACAAAGAGCAGGTGTCACGGGGAGTCCTGGATCTGTGTCCTGGGTCTGTGTCCTTGATTTGTGTCCTGGGTCTGTGTCCTGGATTTGTGACCTGGATCTGTGACCTGGATCTGTGTCCCCTTGCCACCATGGTGTGAGGGGACAGCTGAGATTGCCCAGCTCAGCTGGAATGACCCTCCCAAAGCTCATCTCGAGTAGCAATTAATCTCCTCCTGGACACCACAAGCATCTAAACATGAAGGGCTTCACTGCCTGAAGGAAAACAAGTTCTTGTGGCTGCTTGACCTCTGAGTTGCTTTTGTGTGTTCTTGCTGTCCCTGGGGCTGGCCAGTCCATCCCATCCCATCCCATCCCATCCCATCCCATCCCATCCCATCCCATCCCATCCCATCCCATCCCATCCCATCCCTCAGCTCCCTTGGCTGTGCTGTTTGTGTTCCCCCCTGAGCCCTGCTGGCTCAACAGCAACACCTGGAGCTGTCTGAGCTTGCTGCAGACTTCACTGTCCTGGGCAGCCAGACCTGCAGTCTGAGAGCCAGGGGAAGGGTTCTTGCCCCTTGCTGATGAGTTCCCAGTGTGCTTCAGCTCTTGTCTCTCTTCACGTGGAACGAGCTTTGCAGCCTGCAGTAAATCAGTATTTTTAATTATCCTCTGGGAATTGCTGGGTGCTTCTTTCTGGGTGAGATTCACAGGGCATTTCACCTTCCCAGCTCGGCAGGAACAGATGTGCCAAGCTACAGGGAAATACTCTGTTTTCATTGAGGGTTTCTTTGCCGAGGAATTTCCCCTCCGAGTTCAGTGCTGGTGACAGTGGAGAGGACAACACCTGCATTTCCCATGCCACAGTTCTCCAGATTGCAACGCTTGAGTGCAATTGATTTACACCACCTGGAACTGGAGATCTTCCTCCAGGCTGAGGTTATCATTTTTAAAGAAAAGTGACCCTGTCCCTTTTGTTTCAAGAAGTTCTGTCTCTGAGAGGCTTTTTTACAAGGAGTTAACTGATTGCTGGTGGACTGGAGGTGGTGAGCATGGCTGTAAAGCTGGCAGTGACACTCCTGATGTTCCAGCAGATCATTTTTCCACGGCACCATCAGTCTGAACTACTGAAGGGTCTCAAGAAGGATCCGTTTTTCTGTCTGCACAAACCATAACAAAGGTATCAGCTGGCAGTTGATTAGCTCAGAATTTATCCTTTGCCATTTTGTCAAGCCCCAAAGCTGAGCCACTTTACATTTGCTTATCTGCTAAGTGAGCAGTCCAGCTGCCTGGAAAGTGCTGGGAAGCCTCTCCTTCCCAATGGCACTGCCTTGCTCCTGCTTAGGAGGGGGTTCGGAGCAGCACACACAAGGTTTGAGCTCTTCTCTGTGTCCTGGGGCTCTTTAGTGCTTGATGACTGAGATGCTTGAGGCTGTCCCATCCCTGGAAGCCTCCAAGGCCAGCTTGGATGGAGCTTGAAGTTCTTGGGGTGGAACTTGATGGGATTAAAGGTTCCAACCCAAACCATTCTGGGATCCACCCACAGATATCCACCCACAGGTATCTATATCCACCCACAGGTATCTATATCCACCCACAGGTATCTATATCCACCCACAGGTATCTCCACCTGTTTAAGAGCTCTGATATTGCAGATGGACACAGGGAGGGAAAAGCCCTTTCACAGGCAGAGAACTCTCCAGGCTTGGGTATAAACTGGACAAATCACTGAGATAACACAAATCACTGAGATAACTCAAGTAACTGAGATAACACAAGTCACTGAGATAAATCACTGAGATAACTCAAATCACTGAGATAACACAAGTCACTGAGATAAATCACTGAGATAACTCAAATCACTGAGATAACACAAATCACAGCCATCTGCTCTGGGACACCCCAGTGCTTAGCAAAGAGGAGAACCCATAAAACAGAAAACCTTTTTCTCTATTTCTGGTGAACCCATAAAAGAGAAAACCTTTTTCTCTATTTTTTTTTAACACAGTGAGAACGATGCCCAGGAGACCCAACACCCACGAGTGATTAACAGCCACAGCAGCTGAAGCCATCCTTTCCTTTTCCCAATCTTTATCACCCACAAACTGCCTCTTGCTGCCGTTCAATGATTGATTTTAAGATACCATCAAGATTTCACGCAGTGAATGCAGAATGCCAGATTTATCTAGTTTGGCTTCCAATTCAGATTGGAGCTTATCTGGGATAGTTTATCTGCAGCCCCTGGCTGGACATGTGGTAATTCAGGAGCAGGCTGCTATTAAAAATCAATTAGTGCTGAAATAAAGCTTCTGTCACAAGCCCTGTAAATCCCTGCCTCCCTTCCCATTAGGTGAATCAGTAGCACCATACCTCTCCTATTTGCAGCTGGGAAAAGGTAGATTAATTTTAGGTCACTTGTCAACCTGAAAATTTGGTAGAGATGAGTCTTGGAGGTTGGGAGAGATGGTGGAGAATGGAGTTAATTTTTTTTTTCTTTCTGAACAGGAAATATTTCTGAGGCATTTTATTCTCTTTTGACTAAGATGCATCAATCATAGCACAGTTCAATATTTTCCTGCATTTTAGGATTATTTCATATTTGCTTAGCTGCCCTATTTTGATTTATGTTACTTCTGAAACAAACACTGCTATTCTGAAATTCTTCCTAAAAACACTGGCAGAAATAGTTTTAAATTCAGTGCTTCCATCTTTTCTCTCAAAATTGGATCCTGAATTGTGGATAGTTTGGTATCAGGAGGGTCCTTTATTTCCCCAGCCAATTTCCTCTTGGCCTGTACCTTTATCCATCCATCCTATACCCTTGTCCATACCCTGGACGTGTCCTGTGGCACATTCCTTGTTCTTTTATCCACAGGACAAGAAAGAATTGCGGTCACCTTTCCCCTGACACCTTTCTGCACTTCGTTGCAAATACACAACATTTTACTTTCTCTGCTTTTTCTTATCACAAACAACCCAAGGATCTTCTTTTAATTATCCAGTGTCTTATTTTAAGAAGAATAAAAATAAAAATATTGTCATATTTGATACCTCCCAGTGTGGTTCAACTGGAGAGCAAGACTGTAGAGGGATTAAGCAGCTCAGGGATAAACACTAAACACATTTTCATAATGTGACTCAACAGGAGAATTTAGCATTTTTGGGAAAGTGCACGAGACACAGGACTGAGTATAAATATTTCCTATTTGTTTTGGGGCTTGGACAAAGCTACAAAGTTGTGGTTCCAAGATCAGGTTTCTCAGCTCAAGACTTGATTAGAACCAGGGCCTGCCTGGCCAGAAAGTTCAGATGTGTATCTGAAACTTCCTAAATGTGGGGAGATTAGAGATCTAATGCCTTAATTCAAATTAATCTCTCTCTCATAAGGTTTCCTGCAATGCCCTTACGCCAAAGCACAGCCAGAACAAACCAATGGTGTGGAAGAAAAGCTGGCATTAAAAGACAGCACTAGCAATTAGAGAAGTCATCCACATTTGGGGTTTTTATGTGCCTTGGGTACAGTGTTTGTGCTCAGCCCCTTGTCCACACGGAAATCCCACAGCTGTGATGCTTGCACAGTGCCCCGAGTGCCTCCTGTGAAACACCATCCTCACACACACAGCTCCAACCAACACTTGCTCTCCTCCTGATCAATCCCCTGGTTTGTTTTGTCTGCCGAGGACAAAATTCCCAGTTCTCAGAGCTAAAATGGAGCTGCAGACCCCACAAAAGGCAGCAGGACCACTCTGCTGTGTCCAGCCCTGCCTTGGTGTGAAACTGGGGTGGGCTGTGAAGCCAAGGAGCTCCAGCTCTGCCCTGAGCTCATTCTCTGAGGGTTAATTCCAGGTGACAACACTTGGGAATTTCCATGAGATTCCTTAAGCAAAGGCTGTCATCAGTCAGAAAATTCATTTTGATATGCCCAGGTGAAGGACAGGAGGGCTCCCAAGGCCCAGAAGTATCTTGAGCTGGTAATCCATGAAGTTTTTCACGTGTCTGCACAGCAATTTCTGGGCAATTTCTGTAGGAACGTGGGGCTAAATCCTAGGAATTGGTCATTGGCTCCAATCCCTGTGTGACAGCAGCAGGATGTCACTGGATGTCCTGACACCATAGAGCCTTTCTAGGCAGTTCAGTGCTCACGCTGAACTTTCCAAATGCATGTTCTTTTCCCTGCAGACTACAGGAATCCATTTGTGGAGATGCACTCGGAGCACCCTGACATCATCTACATCATGGATGATAAGAAAACAGTGGTGATCCCCTGCAGGGTCACCACACCAGACATCAGACCCAAGCTCACCCAGGTAAGAGATGGCTTCGGAGAAGCTCAGTTCAAGGTTCTGGGCTGCCAACAAAGAGGGGGAAAGACACAAATTCGTGTATGTGATAAGATACCTACTACTAAGATGTGATTCAAGATGTATAAACATGGGTAAATCATGTAAAAAATAGCAAAAACACTGAAAATGCAGAACCTGTTCCTGCAGTGTGCTACTGTTGAACTGGGCAAAAAGATTTTTTGAGGTTTAGGCTGAGTTATCATATTTTTTTTTATGCTGTTCCTCCATAAATTGGCAGAAGTAGATGACAAAGCACTATTTTCCTTTGTATAAAATTCTTTGTATAACTCCTGGCTCTTTCTGAAAGGTCCTCTATATCTTGAGCCCCCTTAGAAAAATTGCCCATTTTTGCTTCGTTTCATCAATTCAAACCAAGTTTCAGCCTTGGGAATAGCTGGCTCCAGCATCCATCCCTTTGGTAGCAGTTACACCTGAATGTCAAGGTGACAGCATGGTTTGTGCAGGCCAAGGCTGTTTGGGGATAATAAAAATGGAAATTTAAGGTCTGGGCCCTGATCAGTCTATGGAGTCACTCATTTAAAGGGTTTCAGAACTGCTCTCCAGAGTAGCCTCGTGGAGTGAAGAACAGTGAGGTCTCCTGGCTCCGATCCTGCATTTTACATCAGGAATTCTGTGCCTTTCCATTCCCCTGCCAGTCTGACAGCTCAGGAAACCCTAAAAGCAGCAGGAGCTCATCCTGTGCCCCTTTTCCAGCCTGTTCTGGAGGGGCTGTGAGGGATGAGGCTGTGCTGGATATGGCAGAGAGGGGTCTGAGCACCTCTGCTCCTCGTGGCAGCTCCATCCTTAGGAGTTCCCTTCTCCTGGGAGGCAGCCCGTGGGATCACAGGGGCCTGGGACAGGGCTCCAGCTCCTGCTGGCACCCATGGCACATTCCCAGTAGAGGTGCAGAGGGACAGCAGGAGCCTTATTGCTTTGGAGATCTCTATTTTTAAATTCCATCAGCAGGGATTCAAGCGGGGAAAGAGACTCCTCTCATTATTTTAGGCAGGATAAGTGTCACCACCTTCCCTCCTTGGCTATAAAAATGAAGCATCCCCATCTGATCTGAACCTGCTTCACCAAATTCATGGCTGGACCAGTGCTGCAGAGCCTGGCACCATCAGGGTAGCCTTGGAATTCCCATCTCCATTTATTCCCTTGTTTATTGATGGGCAGCCCGGCTCTTCCTGCTTCCAAAGACAAACTGTGGCCTGGCTGCTGGAATGGAATCTCCACTGAAATCCCTCCCACAAAATGTTGTCCCCAGAAGATTTCCCCCCACAAGGCTGAGCAGCTGAGGGTCAGGGCAGGGAGGCAGAGGCTGGGACAGATCCCAGAGGAGCTGGGAGCTGCTGCGACCTGGAGCTTTGGGAAGCTCTGGGATCCAGCTGTGGATGGCACAGCTGGCTTGGCCCTGGCTGGGAATCCCACTGATGCCTTGGAGTGGCTGCCTAGAACAGAGCCTGGGCAACATTCAGAGAATAAAATTAAAGGCCTTCTATAGGTTCTTCTTGGGCAGTCAAAAGCCTTGCAGAGGATACACCCAAGCTGGACAATGGTTTTCAGACAATTAAAAGTTTGACCCATTTATACATCAGGGGTTAATCCTCCAATTACCCTGGTAGTGAATTCATTTCAGGTAATGAATTCATATTCCCCCAGTCTGCTCTCCCTCAATTCACTTTTGTTGATACTTTTTGGGTCTTGAGGCTGTAGAGTATCCTTGGATTTCAGGCTTAGAGGGATTGTTTTGTCTGACCAAAATGGGAAAACTGTTAATGAACACTCTGTATGGAGTTTAGACTTATACATTAATGCTGTACAAGGTTTGAAAAATATAAAAGCTGAAACCCAAAGGCACCAGCACAGTGCTGGGAGGAAGCAGGACAGGAGGTGAGCGTGGGGGAGGAGAGGTGAGCGAGGCCATCAGACTAATTTAGAACATCCTCTCCTTCCAAATTTAATCTCCAGGAGACAACTGGAGAGGGAGGACAGCACTTCAAAGGGAGGAAAGCCACTGTGATTTCCTTCGAGCAGCATTGACGCTTTTTTGTTTGATTGTTTAAATAGGTGTTTGTGAATATTTTATGAAGATGTTTAATCTGTGTGTGGTATTGAAAAAGGCCTCCTGAGCAGGGTTATTTTTTTTCCCCCCTTCCCTCAGGCATGGGGGAGCAGAGCTGCCAAACCCTGAAGTTCAGCTTTTATTATTCTTGTGGAAAATGGACTCTTTGCCACCGTAAATTAAGTTCCTTACGTTACCATTATACTTTAAAATCATTGCAGTGTCTTTAAACGTGCTCAGAGAAAGGTACCTCGTTATGCTGAGCGGATCTCAGCTATCTCAATGCATCATCTTTGCTATTAGCAAACTCGTTCTAAGACACACAACTCAGGCTTTTAATTTGCTTAACGTGATTTTAATTCAGGGCAAAAAGAGCTTTTTCAGTCATGTCAGATCTGTTTAGTCACTGATGTGGCTCAGTGTGTTTGCCACTTCCAGCTTCGACCTTCATGAGTGCTAAAGCATGATTAAGCCTCAGGTTTCAGACCTCTTTCTGTAATTTTTTCCTATTTTTCCTCACGGTTCTAAACAGAGATGCCACAGCTTGATTATTTCAAAAGCACTTACAAGAAATCCTGTTTTTCTACTTCTGTCAGAAGAGATGCTGCTCCAAAAGACAGCGACTGTCTGGCTGTCCCCCCTTTTCCATGCAGCATCACCAGCTCCTCAGAGCCAGAATTCCTTTGGGTTTGTAATTGTAACAACTGACCCAAATCAAGGCCAGCCTGGTCACTTGTGTGTCCAGAGCCCCAAGCTGTGTGGAACAGGAGGATTTTTTCAACTGAATCCAATTTAAGCTGTCCTGCCAAACCAGAGTGCTGACTGCTGGGAGACAAGCAGGAGCTGCACACAACAGGAATAGGAGCAAAACTCTTCCATCGGGGTGAAATTCCTGCTTTCAGTGCCTTGGTTAGCTCCCAAAGATAAAACAGGGTCACTCGGAAAAGGAAAACCTCACCTTTGAGCAGCCAGGATATGAGGAGGAGGAGGGAGAATAAAGTTAATAAACTTTATTAAAATAAAGTTAATTAACATGAGGTAACTGCAGGCACACTGAGGTTTGCCCAAACCTTTCATTTTTGGGGCAGAAGTGATCTCAACACTCCCAAAGAGCATCCTCAGTCCTGAAGAGCCTCCCTGTGTCCCGCTGGGAAAGCCAGAGCTACCTGTGCTTCCATTCCCCACCTGCAAACACCTGAATTGGGCCATTTCACAGAGCTCTTTTAATTTCACTTAGTTCTTTTGTACAATATAATCCAGGATTTTCAAAATTTTTAGTAAGTAAAATGCATTCCCTCTAGCAAATAGAGGATTTCCCCATGTGTTAATAATAACAATAAACTGATTATTCCCCCCAACAAAAGCCAAGCTGCTCGACACTGGTGTTGTCCAAGGGTAGACAGAGGAGGGTTGATTTGCATTAAATGAATTTTTGCTCTAGTTTGTTTTCCACATTTTATATTTTCATTTCTTCCTCATAAGCAGAATTGAGAGTGTTTTTTCAAGAATCTCAAGACATTACATGTATTTATGAATTTAGGAAAAGAAGTGCTTTTATTTCTGCGACTCACACTCCTAAGTCACCCAGGCTGGAAATCCATGGGGTGCTCTGAGGGTGTCTCCCCCATTTCTGTGGGATAGAGAGAATCTGGGCAGTGCTTGTAGATAACCACAGATAGGTGAGTGAGTGAATAATTCTGATTTTAGGGAGTCTAATTTCACACATGTTTTTAAAGTATAATAAGGAAATTCTGTGGTGGCTGGGAGGAAACACCACCAAAAAGGTCCCCCCACAAAACTCATATAAGATGGGCATACTGATTTCCAGAGAAGGGAAATGGGTCCCCCACGTGACACCTGGGAGCACTGGGACTCCTGAATTGGATGTCCGAGTGATGAGTTTCTCTCACTCCTGCCTTGGGTGGTTTTTCTGTTTGCTCAGGCTGATGCAGATCTGTGTTCCAGATCCCCCAAAACCCTGGGATCAAAATCCTGCCCTGCCCCTAAAGCACAGCTCCGAGGGGAGCTGGATTCTCACTCCTTGTCTGCTCCCTTTGCAGTACCCTTCTTCTGCAGAGATCAGCTTCAAGAAGATGCTGTGGGACCCCAAGAGAGGTTTTGTCATCCCCTCCCACTCCTTTGTGCCCTCTGGCATCCTCATGTGCTCAGCCCAGGTCAATGGCAGCGTCTTCAACTCCTACTACGTGGCCCAGAGACTGGGTGAGTGCCCAGGGAGCACCACGGAGCCTCTGGCAGCTCCTGGTGCCATCCCTCAGCTCTAGCTGAGACATCTCCCTGAGCTGCATCTCTAGCAAGTCCAAGATGGAATGTAAAATTAAGCTCATTAAAAGTAAATGAAAAGTAAATTCATCCTTTCCCCCCCCTCCCCTGTCTATCAAATAGAACTTGGATTGGAGTCACTCCTGGTTTTGAAAAATGACCAAGTGCTGAGGTGGTACAAAACAGGAGTGTTTTACTCAAACCCCACCAAGGCTTTGGATTGAGCTGTATTTACAGGATAAACCAAAGAGCAGTTTTCTCTTTGCTTCTGGTCACTAACTACGTGATGATCGTATACAAATCTCACTACACTGCTAATTCACAACTTTGCTTTTATAGATTTTCTCTTGGTGATTCACTACACCATTTCCCTTGGATTTACAGCTGAGCTTCAGCTCATAATTAAAATCTGAATTTGAAGCAACTAAACATTAAATTTTTGAGTGCTGGGCATTTATATGAAACCAATTAGAATTTATGTTTCTTTTGTTTTCCATATATGTTCTTTATCTCCTCATAGATCTTCTATTTACTTGAACTTCATTCCCATTAGCTCATGGCATCCTTCTATACAATCAGCACTCAGCTTTGAACAACAGGCTTGTAAATCTGTGTGGCAGCCAAATAAAAGTCCTGCAAATCTCTCTCTTTCTCCTTTTTTTATCCTTGTTGGAGTAATTTTTTATTAAAATCGTGAATGCAAACCTACAAAACCTCTTAGGCCATCCCTCTGCTGCTCAAAAGGACCCAGGAAATCCCTTTTTTTTTGTGTTAGTGTTTTGTGTTACTGTCAGTGCTCAGGTGTGGTTTTGGTACTGGGCACCAAAAACTGGTGCAAGTTCAGGGTTGATGTATTTAAAACATTTTTAAATGTGTAAGAGAAAGACTTGGAGATCCCATTCAGGGATTGGGGGATCCCATTTAGGGATTGGGGGATCCCATTCAGGGACTGGGGGATCCCATTCAAGGATTTGGGGATCCCATTTCGGGAATTGAGAATCCCATTTAGGGACTGGAGGATCCCATTTGGGGATTTGGGAATCCCATTTATGGACTGGGGGATGCCATTGGGGATTTGGGGTTCCCATTCAAAGATTTGGGGATCCCATTTAGGGATTGGGGGATCCCATTCAGGTAGGAAAGGGAGTTGGGCAGGAGAGGGTAGAAGAAACACATTTCATGTCCAACAAAAGTGGATCCTCTCATTTTGAGGCTCTCAAAAGGAGGAAACCCCTCTGGAAACTTTTCAGTGGAGCTGCTGAGAGGGTTGGGGCCGTGGCACAGGGAAGAGCAGCCGTTCCTGACCGTGCCCATGGGATCGGGGATCCCAAACGGATGCAGGGGGTGCTGCTGCTCACAGCTTTGCCTCTCCCATTGCAGAGACCAGAATACAGAACCTGACTCTGAAGGCAAGTGCCAAAAAGCTGCTGGTTGGAGAAACTCTCAGGCTGGAGTGCAAAGCAGAGACCTTCACCAATGGCCGTGTTGAGTTCATCTGGACCTGTCCCCGTGGCACAGTGAGTGCTTGGAATTCCTCTATCCCCCCCTTCCCAAAATTCACAGGCCTGGGAAAACCTGATTATTACTTATTCTGAAATTATCCATCATTTATAAGCCTATCATTGATTGAACTTTGTTTATGGATGAATCTAAAACTCCTCTGCCTTTCTTGAACCTGCAGATTAAACTGCAAACCTCACTAAAGAAACCCTGGCAAGAAAAGCCAGGAGTGTTTCCTTCTTTTTGGGAAGAAAAACTCCCTCCCTTCTGTCCTGGCTGTCTCACAGTGACAAAATCTCAAATGCAGGTTGTAAGCTGTCAGTCTCCCCATCTATTTTGGTATTTATGAAGGAGGAAAAAGCAAAGGAAAACACAACTGAACCTGTGGAAATGATCCTCAAAGAATGCAATGTAAATTCTGAGTCTTCAGTTTCTGTGGTTACAATACAAAAGTGCCAAATGTGATGTAGAAATAAGTAAGAGGCTGAACATTTGAGGTACCAAACCATCTCACTTCTCCTAAAAAAAACCAAATCAGAGTGGGATCATTTCCCAAATCAGTTCATTTGTCTGAGATTCTACTCTTGGATCTTTTTGGCGCTGAGAATTAAAATAATTATTTTTTTTTCTTTTTACTTCAGCAAAATTCACATTGTAAAGAAGCATCTAAGCCTTTTGGGAAGGTGTAAAATGTGATTCCTAGAAACTGATTAATTCTGATTTGTTTCCTAAAATAAATAAATAAATAAATAAATAAAATTACTGAGTTTGTTTTGGTGAGGAAACTACAGAGAATATAACAAAGAATTTATAGAGGTCCAGGCACTACTGTGTTACTGAATTTGTTTTCTTGAACCCCATATGGCAGAAAATATTTGTTTTCCTGTGAACTCTCCTTATATTTCTAACATTATAAATGTAAAACTTCTTGGCCAAATCTCTGGGATCAAAAGTCCTATCAGAAGCGATAATGCTTTCTAAAATTCCCCAGGAATTTGCATTGGCACTTGGCTGTCATAATATATTATATTTCTGTCATAATACATTTCTTTGAGAAAGCAGGAGGTTTTTAATACAGAAAAAAATACTGACTGTGACCAAAATAAATTTTAAAAAAACCTCAAAACCAAACCCTCGGAGCACAGCTCTGACCCTTGCAGCAGTTTTTCCCTAAAATCCTTGGGATGTGGTCCTGGAGAAGGGCTGGGAGGTTTACCTGCCCAGAATTCAGTACAAAGTGCCACATTTCCACTCTGCTTCTCTCTCTTATTAGACTTGATAATGAAACTTCACACAAGAGCTCTTCCTGCTGATCTACCCTTTATATTATTTATTTCAATGATGGGGAGATGTGATGGTTTTGATATGAATCACTGATCTTTCCTTTCCTTTCCTTTCCTTTCCTTTCCTTTCCTTTCCTTTCCTTTCCTTTCCTTTCCTTTCCTTTCCTTTCCTTTCCTTTCCTTTCCTTTCCTTTCCTTTCCTTTCCTTTCCTTTCCTTTCCTTTCCTTTCCTTTCCTTTCCTTTCCTTTCCTTTCCTTTCCTTTCCTTTCCTTTCCTTTCCTTTCCTTTCCTTTCCTTTCCTTTCCTTTCCTTTCCTTTCCTTTCCTTTCCTTTCCTTTCCTTTCCTTTCCTTTCCTTTCCTTTCCTTTCCTTTCCTAAACTTTCCTAAACTTTCCTAAACTTTCCTAAACTTTCCTAAACTTTCCTTTCCTTTCCTAAACTTTCCTTTCCTTTCCTTTCCTAAACTTTCCTAAACTTTCCTAAACTTTCCTAAACTTTCCTAAACTTTCCTTTCCTAAACTTTCCTTTCCTAAACTTTCCTTTCCTAAACTTTCCTTTCCTTTCCTAAACTTTCCTTTCCTTTCCTTAACTTTCCTTAACTTTCCTTTCCTTTCCTAAACTTTCCTTTCCTAAACTTTCCTTTCCTTAACACAAGAATCCAGTTTTGCTGCTTTCTGACTCTTTTTTTTGTGACTCCCAGCACCCTCACCCCAGGAGAACCATGGACCGGAGCGATGTCATGTACAAAGCTGGCAGCAGCCTGATAATTGAAAATGTCACCACAGAGGATGGGGGGCTGTACATCTGCAGGACATTCAATGAGACAGAGGCTGTGACCAGGCTGGAGGCCAATGTCACTGTCACCGTGTACGGTGAGTGCTGCAGGATGGAGCAGGGACCACGAGGGCTCAGCTCACAGGGTAATGCCAGGCTGTAAAATCTGGTGGTTGAAATGGCATTAGGGAGAAAGTCAACCATTAATCACCCATAACCTCTAATTTGTCAATGAGAGTCGGCTCCCACGTGTACAAATAAATTCAAGAGGTACATTTAAGATGGATATTGGGAGGGAATTCCTGGCTGGCCCTGACACAGGGTGCCCAGAGCAGCTGTGGCTGCCCCTGGATCCCTGGCAGTGCCCAAGGCCAGGCTGGAGCAGCCTGGGACAGTGGGAGGTGTCCCTGCCATGGCAGGGGTGGGAATGGATGGGATTTAAGGTCACTCCCAACCCAAACCCTTCTGGGATTCTGGGATGTCTGAGGGAACTGAACTGTTTGTAAAAGCTGGCACCGCGTGTGGTTGTCGAGGCTCTGGAAAATCCATCCTGCTGGCTCCACTGGACAAGAGATGTCCCAGGCATTTCCCACACACTGATCCAGGGGCAATGCAGGTGCACATCCTCTGCTTTCCACGTGAATTCCTGGGTGTGGGAACAGCCCTTGGTGGCTGAAGCTGGGCTGCACAGGGAACAGCCTGAACCATTTGGTTCTGTGTGGGTCTATACTGGAAAAAATCCCATGTGGGAACAGAGCAATCCCAGGGGTGAGCTCTGTCCCGTGGCAGAGCTGCCATTCCAAGTTCTCCCTGTGTTGTATTGCACTAAGTAGTTTGTTTTGTTTACAGGGTTTGGGGTTATTATATTGCACTCAATGGTTTGTTCTGTTTCCCCTGCTCATTTCTCTCCCCAGAAAAACCCTACATCACGGTGTCACACAAGAAAGGGCCTTACTACGAGATCACCTCAGGACACAAGTCCCTGAAGCTGGCTGCCAAGGTGGACGCCTTCCCTCGGCCCATTGTCACCTGGTGAGTTCCTCCAGCAAGAGCAGGAATGCCTGAGCTCCTCTAGGAACCCTGTCTGGAGCAGATCTCCACCACTCCTCACCACTCAGGGCAGGGAGGGAAGCTCTGAGCCATCCCTCATTCCCAGACTGATTTCCTCTCCTAGCCATGCAAGGAAGGTCCCTGCAGGGGAAAAAAAAAAAAAAAAAAAAAAAGTGTGTTTGACTTTCCCTGGGCACAGAATGATCTGGGAGATCCAAGGAGAAATCACTCGGGGAAGGGTTTCCTGCCCACCCCCAGCAGTGCTGGTCAGCCTGCAAGAGGGCAGGGAACAACAGGAAAAGGACTTATTTTTAATATAAAAAATTGTTTCACTCCAGAACTTTTAAATAATATCCTCCAACCCCGTGCCAGCAGATCCTTGCAGTGAATCCTCCTGAGCAAACTAAAGGCTCCAGCAGGCGTGCAATGGATCTGCTCAACAGGAGGAGCAACACAACAGCAACTCCAGGAGACATTCGAGTCTGTCTTTAACGACCCCATCCAATGCCTTTTACATCTTTAGCTGCATTAAATCCCGTGGCACAGCTGCCAGGGGCTGCCTGTCCTGGCAGAAGGTGGCATTTCCCTGGAGCATCTGTCCTCAGCCAGCTGAGAGCCTGGCAGGCAGCAAAAGGCTCCTAATAAAATGCTTGCTGCATTTTATTAGCAGTGAAATAACATGAAATCCTCTCATTTCAGTGGAATCAGTGCTAGGAGGTGACTGTAATTGCTGCTGTTATTTAGGGATGGGGGTGTTTAGGGAGCTGAAGTGGGGACTGAGCCCTTCTCCCTGCTGAGCCTTTGTTCCTGGGCTCAGCCTGGAGCTCTTTGGTGGCTGCCTGGGACCACCAGAGCTGCCTTCCCTTGGAGCCCCAGCTGTTGCTGCTGGAGGTCTCTCAGGATGGTTGTTTTTATGGCCGCAAAGGAAGTTTCCAGCATCCTCAGGCAGTGGGAGATGCCCCAGCATCCTTCCAGCAAGCCCAGAGCTCCGTGTGTGGCAAAGCCTGGCCTAACCAGAGACCCGTGGGTGGGGTGAGCAGTGACCAGGAGCCTCTCCTGCACATGCTGCCCCCCTGCCCTGGGGGAATATTCTAGGCTGGGAATTCTTCACTGATCTCCCTATGGAGGTCAAGCTTCTCCAGGTCACAGGATTTAATTTTTTCAGAAGCATAAAGGTACACAGAGACATCCTGAGAGACAATTCTGCTCAATTAATCACTTCCTTTAAAACTGTTGACACACATTTCACTATTCCATGATTTCCCGTGCTTGGTGTTGCCCACCCAGCTTCGTTTGGGGGCATTTAGATCATAGCTGAGCATGTGAGAGGCACTGTTCATTCAGATAAAATAAAACACCTTTTTCCTGTATGGAATGAATCCATCCCACAGCACTGGAGATGTGAATCAGTTCTGGTGTAGAAGGACAACAGGAATAAATACCCAGCCCAAGCAGTGATTCCAGACCTGCATTTCCCTTGCTGGGATGTCCCTTTATCCCCCCTAATGTGTGTGCCAGGGTTTCTGAGGGATGACAGGGACATGATGAGCCTCGATGGAACTTCCCAAACAGGTACAAGGATGGCAAACTGCTCAAGGACAACCACACCTGCTATGAACCAGACCCACTGAAATACAGGCTGGGAATTCGAGATGTGAGACCAAAACATGCTGGGAACTACACCATGGTCCTGAGCAACCCCAAATATGGCCTCTACAAGAACCTCACCATGCAGCTGGTGGTGACAGGTAAGGACTTGTGTAAAACTCCTTCTGCTGGCTTACTTATCCTATTTTGTGTGAGTCAGCAGAAATGGGTGGCACTGGGTTTAACACTGCCCAGAGATCCCCACCACCCTCAGGAACCACTCATTTCACTCATTTCAGCTGCTCTGAGGACTTGCTGTGACCCTGGCTCATTCCAGTCCCTTCCCCTGGGACACTGCACCTCCCACAGTGCTGGGACAGTGGCTCCACACAGGGAGGTGGAAATGCCTGGAAAGGGCACACATTTCACATTTTTATAGGAGTTTGGGAGGATATCGAGGTCTTAGAACTGGGGGCACAGTTTCCCAAGAGAAGGGCTGGAAGTTTTATCCCTTGAGATTTCAAAGCAGCTTGGGCAAACATCTGCTGGGACGGGAAGGGTCCCAGTGGTGCTGGTGGAAGGAACTGGAGGAGCTGCCCTGGCTTTTATGTCTGTCCATCATCCTGCTCCAGATCCACTTCCTAAATCTGTATTTTCTGTTCTGTCACTTCTCTGCTGGCAGCACTTGAGGGACAGGTTCTTTTTCAGGGGAGTTTGGAGAAAAACATGGTGTGCACTGAAGTGGGTTCACTTGCCACAGAGGGAAAATAGATACTGGAATGCCATTTATTAGCCTCCCTGGCTGGATAATGCAGGACAGAGCCACATTGTCTCTTTGCACATCCACTGCCTCTTTTAATCCATTGAATTTGGCAATAGAGATTGAATCATGAGGCCAAGTAGGAGTTCAGCAAAATTTAGCTCTGCTTTCCCTTTGTATTTTCCACTTGGGCAGTGAATAGTTATTGAGACAGGTTTGCTCTCTTTTCTGTGGTGAATTCTTCTCTCCTTACCCTCTCTACACCTAAAAATATTCTCAATTGTCCAATTTTTATGTACTTATATATTGTTGCTTCCAGCACTTGTGGTTTTCTCATTTCACCTTTCAGAAAGGAATAATGCCTAAAAACTAGAGAACTTCTCTCTTAGGTACATCTGACCTATTAAAAATGTTCAATAAGATATGATAGGTTAAAAACCAGAAATAAGACATAAATTAATGTATGATTTAGGAGAGGAGGGAGCCAAGAACTTGCTCATGGTCAGGTCCTGCAGCTCAGCTGAGCACGAGGAACGTGTTAAGCTGCATAATGTGTCCACTTGAGATTATTTTTCCACACAATGGTTTGGCCTCTTCAGAGAACGGAAATGTTCAGAGGAAGAGAAAATTAAGAATGATAATAAACTGTCTTGTCAAGGTAAATACTGGGGTTTGCATGCAGAAAGCAGCATTTCCTTGAGGAGCCACGTTCCCCAAACAGGCAACCAAAAACAAACAGAGCCTTTTTCTATCAGCAGGAGGCTATTTCAGGATTCAACCATCCCAGCACAAGTTTTCATGTCCATGGTGTCATCCCATCCCTCACACAGCACTGCTCAACCTCAGCCTCTCCAGGGCTCAGCCCAGCAAAGGCTTCATCAGCAATAATTATTTCATTGCAATCCCCCCCATTTCTCAGCAGCTGCAGAGGTGTCCCGTGGTGATGCACAGGGAAAACACAGAGCAAGTGTCCTTTTTCTGGTGACAGAAAGTCAGGGAATGAGAGCAAAGCAGGGAAAGGCCTGCCCAGAGGTGCTGTGGGTGGAAGCTGAGGCTGCAGACAGGGAGGGTCTGCTTGGGTTTGGCACCCAGGGATCATTCCATCCCTGCAGCTCCCAGGGGATCATTCCATCCCTGCAGCTCCCAGGGGATCATTCCATCCCTGCAGCTCCCAGGGATCATTCCACCCCTGCAGCTCCCGGGGATCATTCCATCCCTGCAGCACCCAGGGGATCATTCCACCCCTGCAGCACCCAGGGGATCATTCCACCCCTGCAGCTCCCAGGGATCATTCCATCCCTGCAGCTCCCAGGGATCATTCCATCCCTGCAGCACCCAGGGGATCATTCCACCCCTGCAGCACCCAGGGGATCATTCCACCCCTGCAGCTCCCAGGGATCATTCCATCCCTGCAGCTCCCAGGGATCATTCCATCCCTGCAGCACCCAGGGATCATTCCATCCCTGCAGCTCCCAGGGATCATTCCATCCCTGCAGCTCCCAGGGATCATTCCATCCCTGCAGCTCCCAGGGGATCATTCCATCCCTGCAGCACCCAGGGGATCATTCCACCCCTGCAGCTCCCGGGGATCATTCCACCCCTGCAGCACCCAGGGGATCATTCCACCCCTGCAGCTCCCGGGGATCATTCCATCCCTGCAGCACCCAGGGGATCATTCCACCCCTGCAGCACCCAGGGGATCATTCCACCCCTGCAGCTCCCGGGGATCATTCCATCCCTGCAGCACCCAGGGGATCATTCCACCCCTGCAGCACCCAGGGGATCATTCCACCCCTGCAGCTCCCAGGGATCATTCCATCCCTGCAGCACCCAGGGATCATTCCATCCCTGCAGCACCCAGGGGATCATTCCATCCCTGCAGCTCCCAGGGATCATTCCATCCCTGCAGCACCCAGGGGATCATTCCATCCCTGCAGCACCCAGGGGATCATTCCATCCCTGCAGCACCCAGGGGATCATTCCATCCCTGCAGCACCCAGGGGATCATTCCACCCCTGCAGCACCCAGGGATCATTCCATCCCTGCAGCTCCCAGGGATCATTCCATCCCTGCAGCACCCAGGGATCATTCCATCCCTGCAGCTCCCGGGGATCATTCCACCCCTGCAGCACCCAGGGGATCATTCCATCCCTGCAGCTCCCAGGGATCATTCCATCTCTGCAGCTCCCGGGGATCATTCCATCCCTGCAGCTCCCAGGGGATCATTCCACCCCTGCAGCACCCAGGGGATCATTCCATCCCTGCAGCTCCCGGGGATCATTCCATCCCTGCAGCACCCAGGGGATCATTCCACCCCTGCAGCTCCCAGGGATCATTCCATCCCTGCAGCACCCAGGGGATCATTCCATCCCTGCAGCTCCCAGGGATCATTCCACCCCTGCAGCACCCAGGGATCATTCCACCCCTGCAGCTCCCAGGGATCATTCCATCCCTGCAGCTCCCAGGGATCATTCCACCCCTGCAGCACCCAGGGATCATTCCATCCCTGCAGCTCCCAGGGATCATTCCATCCCTGCAGCTCCCAGGGGATCATTCCATCCCTGCAGCTCCCAGGGATCATTCCATCCCTGCAGCTCCCAGGGGATCATTCCATCCCTGCAGCTCCCAGGGATCATTCCACCCCTGCAGCTCCCAGGGATCATTCCACCCCTGCAGCACCCAGGGATCATTCCACCCCTGCAGCTCCCAGGGATCATTCCATCCCTGCAGCACCCAGGGGATCATTCCATCCCTGCAGCTCCCAGGGATCATTCCACCCCTGCAGCACCCAGGGATCATTCCATCCCTGCAGCTCCCAGGGATCATTCCATCCCTGCAGCTCCCAGGGGATCATTCCATCCCTGCAGCTCCCAGGGATCATTCCACCCCTGCAGCACCCAGGGATCATTCCATCTCTGCAGCTCCCGGGGATCATTCCATCCCTGCAGCTCCCAGGGATCATTCCATCCCTGCAGCTCCCAGGGGATCATTCCATCCCTGCAGCTCCCAGGGATCATTCCACCCCTGCAGCACCCAGGGATCATTCCATCTCTGCAGCTCCCGGGGATCATTCCATCCCTGCAGCTCCCAGGGATCATTCCACCCCTGCAGCACCCAGGGATCATTCCATCTCTGCAGCTCCCGGGGATCATTCCATCCCTGCAGCTCCCAGGGATCATTCCACCCCTGCAGCACCCAGGGATCATTCCATCTCTGCAGCTCCCGGGGATCATTCCATCTCTGCAGCTCCCGGGGATCATTCCATCCCTGCCAGGCTCTTTCCTGCAGCACCACCTGATGTGCTCTGTGTGAAGCACTCAGCCCAGGATAGACTCGTTTCACTGAAATTCATGTGGGTAGAGCCCAAAAAGGACAAATTTGGGTCTTGAAGCTTCTCCAAATTGCCCTTTCTCTTGTTCTTCCCATCAGTGGGCAGGGATAGCTTTTCCAGGAGCTGCTTTTTCAGATCTGGGCTTTCCTTTCAAGTATACTCTGAAGCTCCAAACGGAAAGAAGATTGGAATTTTCTCCTTAACTCTCCACAAATAACCTTGCACTTTATCTCCATCCATCAGGACTGATATCTGGGTATCACACCTGAATAGATTAAGTTGCTCAGAGTTTCTGCAGACTCTGAGACAAGAGGAGACCAAAACACACTTTGTATCCCCTTTCTGCAGGGATTGCCTGAAAGAAACCACCTCTGAGCTGGAGGTGTGATTAATGTCTCTGCTCAGAACCAGAGGCAGCCTGCAATTACTGGAGCTGGGATTTGAACACAGGGATTAGTGGAGCTGATGGAAAAATCCTCTTGGGCTTCAAGTGGACGCAGTGGTTGGAGTATCAGTTTTGCATCGTGTCTAAAAGGTGGAGCCTGCACCTGATAAATCTTCTGCTGAGTAATAACCACATACCCTGAGAGTGAGGAGCAATTTCTGTTTGAATAGCAGTGTTGCTCCCCAAATCCAGCGCCAGCCTTTCATTTCACAGGTGAAGCTAAGAAAGGGAGTGAGTTCTGATCCATACTGTTAAAGAGAAGAGGGGAAAATTATATAACCAGGCTTTGGAATGAGGAGATAAATGCCATTTGAATGTTTTCTGTTGCTGCATGGGGACACTGCAGTGCAGAAATGATCAGTAATCACACAGCCCTCTCTTCTGAGAGTATCTTCACAACAATCCATCATTAATGTGCCCCAGGTACTCAGCTGGCACTCAGCTTGCTGTGACAAAGCCATCAGCTGCATATTTGGGCTGGGTGCTGAAGAATTTTGAAGTTAAAATGGTTGTGAGTTGTTTTTCACAAACAAAGTAAAAACAGCATCAGGGCTGCTCTGTATTACTTTTGGCAGTGTGTTTTATTCACTAATAATGGCAGCAGAGGAGAGCCCTCTAAGCAGGATGAGAACAAGATCAGCAGTCCCCTGCCTGAGCCCTGTGGGCAGTGTCTCTCCTCATGTGCCCTGATTTCCTTGGAGTCACCTCCTGGGTATTTAATTGGGAGAAATCCCAGAGTTCTGCCCCACTGTAGGCACAGGGTGTTTCACTCCATGGGGATGAGTCAAACATTAGGAGCTATTTCCTCCAAAGTTTGATTTGGCCCCAAAACTGAGGAATACCTGCAGATGGATCAAGAGGAGAGGGAGCAAAATGGGGAAATAACTCCAGAGCTGCAGGGTGGGAACTGGGACAGTAAGGTCCAGCAAGGAGCTGCCTGGCCTTGAGGAGAATTGTGCTGCTATTCCAAAAATGCCTCTGTAAGAAATGGCTTAGCTGTGCCTCTGGTCACCCCTGCTCCCACTGCAATTGGAATTTATTCTTGCAGGAGCACATATGTCTGTGTGGAGTCACCTTGGCTCATTGTAGGACTCAGGTCCCCAGGAGGTAGCTGATTGAATTTTCAAAACACTCCTTCTTTACATATTTACACATCAAACACTGTCCAAGGAGCGGCGGGTTGCTGTGGTTTTGTTTTGTTTGATTAAATTCTTATTGAGAAAAGCTTCAAGAAAATAATGTCCTGAAGAATTTGGAAGGGAGGGAGCAAGGAGAAGGAACAGTCCTAGCAAACAGCTGGTGGCTCAAAATCTGAGCCAGCCAAGAAGGAGAAATGTGGGAGAAAAGAGTTATTCCAGGCTGGAGTGCAAAGCAGTCCCAGAACAAAACATAAACAACGCCCTCAAATCTATTTCTGGGCAAGCAGATTGTGTTTCATCCTCACCCTTGTCCAACTCATCTGCTCCTGCTGAGCCCTTTTGGAGCAGCCAGAGTGCTCTGGCCACCACCTAGGGAGTGAAGAGAGTACCGAAGCACAAGTTCCTTCAAAAGAGGGATGAATAAACTCCTTCACCACTTCGCCTTTCTTCTTTGTCCCAAAGTTTCTCTCCTGTGCTCCCTCAAGGCTCTTCCAGCAAATATTGCTTTGGGTTCCAGATGCTTCAGCCAAGTGAAGGTGCATTCCCTCGTGGAGTTCTTGATCCCCCAAGTTTGTGTTATATCTGTATGAAAAGCAGGATTAAGGGCTGGAAATAACTTCCACAGCAGGCAGCAGCAACTCAGGCTCCAGTGAATTCCCCCTCTCCTGGGAAGGACTGGGATGAAAGGGGTGCATGGGACTGGTCACACCTCGATTTGTTACCAGGCAGGAGCAGCTCCACAGCACTGAAAGATGCACATTGCCCTACTCTGTAGTCAGGCCAGCTCTTCATATTTTGATTTAAAAATCAAAGGCAATTCTGTGCCTGACCTTCCTTGGCTTGCAAGGGATGAGTGGACATCAAAGGAGTCCCCAGTGATCTCCACAAAAGCCAAGAAGTATGTGGTGATCCATGAGAACAAAATGCCATCACCTCCCCCAGAGCCAGAGCAGGGAGAGGGGAAGGAGCCCTGGGGATGGGGTTAATGCATCTGGGCTATGCCAGGGCAGAGGAAAATTGCTTTTAGGGTGGGGGATCTCAGCTACAGTCAGTGCAGGACACAGGGGACATCCCACAGCCCCCTGTGTGTGGAAGGGTCACTGAAATCCTTAAACACTGAGAAAGAATTTTTTAGGATTCTTGGTGAAATCCAGCTGATGTTCAGGCTGATAAATGCTGTCCCTTCCCCAGGGTCCTGCCAAGGCTGGGTTTCCTTTGTGGAGAACATGCAGCTCCTGCCCAGCTCCTTGGAGGACGAGCCACTCAGGAGAAGTCAAAACAGAAAATCAAATTTTCCACCTCCTGGGCCAGCCGAGCTGAACTAGAAATCCCAAAATAAAACCCAGCCAGCCACTGTTCCAATGTGTTTCCAAGTCCAAGGCTTTGCTTTTCTCCTGGGTTCTGGGAGCAGTGTCTGTAGCCCATGGATGCAGGACACAGTGCTCCAGCCTCACTTCTCAGGCACAGGCAGGAGAGAAATAACTTTTTCTGGGGGATTTATGAAAGAAAAATGCAGCAGCACAAGGAGGCTGCAGCAACCCTTTCCTGCTCATTTTTGAAGAAATCCTGAAGAGTTTTCTCCCTGACATCATCCAAACCCTTGCTGCACACTTGCAGCTCCCAGGAGAGCCCCTGATGAAAAAGTCAGACGAGTTATTTTCATGTTGCTGGAAGTGGCCAAAGCAATTTTAGGAAGAGGAAGGTGGGGGCCTGCTGGAGTTTGCCAGAAGGATCTGAAGCATTCAAGTCTTGTCTTTGCAGCAGCAATCTCGGTCTGACAGCCCCTAAAACCCAGAGTGAGTGGGGAAGTGGCAGCTGGTGCTTCCCATGCTGTCCCTCAGCCAACCTGCAGCTACATTAACTGAGTTTTGGAAAGCAGGTAAAGGGGACAGAGAGAAAAATCCCAGAAAACTGCCTGCCCTGCTTAACATGAACAGTTCTTCATTATCCATTTCCTTCTGAGCTCTGTAAAGAATCAGGTGGGGAGAAATAAATGAAAGAAACCCCCCTTTTTTTTTTCCCCCAAAGCTGCACTGGGGGTGAATGACAGAAAAGAGATTTCTTCCTGCATTGGGAAGAGAGAGACATCCAGAAGTGGCACAGGTCAGAAAAACCCAAACCAAGCTGCACTGCCATTTTAACACCAAAATTCTCTGTGGGGCAGGTCAAGTTCTCTGGGATTTTTCTTATTATCTGTTCCTCCAGGATCCAGGTGCCAGCTTCTCTCCCAGCCCTGGCATTCCCAGCCCATCCCAGAGGGTCACAGTGGAGCACCTGAAGGTTAGGCAGGGGCACAGTCCTGTCCCTGATTCTGTTCCTGGCTGTGGAATTGACTCTCAGAGAGATTTTGGGCATTGTTTCCAGCTTTTCCTCACAGGTACCATGGGGACAGGGCTGTGCACTCACCTGGGAGCAGCTCTGGGTGCAGGGCATGGGAAAAACAACAAAACAGCAACAATCAGCCCCAGAAAAACTCCCAGCCAAAATCAGCCAGGCTCAAACACAATGCAGTGGTCAGTCTGAAACCAGAGTTGTGTTTTTAAGGTAGCTTCACTCAGTGTTTGTCTTTCCTTTTAATAAAAAGGAAAGAAATGTGAGGTGAACCCAGAAAACTTTGTCATTTTGGATTTTACTTCAGGGAAAATTTCACCCTTTCCCAGTCCAGGCTTGCAGTAGGAAGTTCCCTCTCTACCTTACAGAATATTCACTTGAATTTCCATTAAGTACTGTACAAACATCAGATGGAAGGCTCCCAAGTGCAAATATTTTTTAGGGTTTGGGAAATAGAAAAGATAAATAGAAAGCAAGTTGCAACTCCATCAAGGCTTTTAATGAAGCCCCATGTCCAGCAAAGTACCTAAGGTTGAGATTAATGCTTCACTGGCCTCTCTATGTTATTTTAATGATGTGCTTAATGTGAAAAGATTTTCTGAAGCCGTTTAAATGGTAGTGGGGAAGGTGCATGAACAGCAGTTCAGTCAGAGGGCACTGAAAGGAAAGCAAAGTTTCTCTACAAAATGAAGAGGAACTTTCTCTGTGCTGTCCTCTATATTTGGATGCTCCTTTGGGTGACAAGTGTACAACCCCTCACAGCACCTGGAAGGAATTTAGGAGGGAAGAGTCTTGCAGAGGGGTTCATGTCCAAATCCTTGTGCATATTATCTGCTCCTAATGCCACAAACTGGAGATAACAGCAGTGAGGAAGGTGAGATTTGCATAATGCTGATCAATTTGAAACCTACAGTAAGCAGAAGTGCTTTTTGATTGCATTTCCCAGTACAGCAGCAGCCAAGTCTTTAGTTATTCAGGTCAGCTCTCACAGCAGCAATTGCACCTCTGCAAGGAGAGCTGGGGATACAATCACACTTGGAGCCAGAGAGGACCAAAAGCCATTTATTTGGATACACTTAAAGCCTTCCCCACACAGCCAGGGACCCAGAAAGCTTTTAAGGTTTGTTTGGCTTCTGCTTGAGAGAGCTCAGGCTGGGGTGGGCCATGGCCAGGGGCTGGGAGAGGTCCTGGGAGGAGGGCTGGGAAGCCACAGTGGGATGGAGAGGGGAGGAAGGGAATGGAAAGAACTGCTCTGGCAGTGCTGGAAGAGGGATCAGTACCCCCAGCCTCACCCACACTGGGCACCAGCAGGGATAAGGGTTTGTGCATAGAGAGAGAGAGAGAGAGAGAGAGAGAGAGAGAGAGAGAGCAAAGCTCTCAAAGGAGGGGGAGAGACAGAAACTCTGCCAGGTGCACCCTCAGGAATGCCAGGCTTTGGGATTTGGGTTTTGGGCTTGGGGATCAAAACCCCTCCTCAGGCTGAAGTGGGGACACTTCAGGTGCCAGCCCTGAGCCAGTGCAAAAGACCAGTGCCACCACAGACAGCACTTCTCCTCACAACTGTGATCACAGATAAGGTCATGACTGCAGAATTCTGAAAATATGGTACGAGATTGGCAAGAATGCAGGTGCACCACAACAGGGATTTTAACATTCCTTTTTTGCACTCTACTACAAACCACCAGAGACAGAATGAAAATTTCCATTAAAGAACTTTTCAGCTGCTAAAATCAGGTTTCCATCACCCATGGAGGCAAGTGCTGTAAATAGGATTTGGCCCAGCTTGGGGAAGGGCAAAGCTTCAGCTGCCTGCAGGGGCACAGGCAGAGGTGAAATGCCCATTTGGAATGGTTTCATCCCAGGATATATCCCCTGTAGGAGAGTCCCACTTTGCCCCTAAACCCTCAGTGCTCCAGGCCAGCACCCTGCAGGGACAGGGGAGCACTGGGGGGTGTGGAAGGGCCCTGTACAGGTGAGCAGGGTCACCTGTCCCCATCCTGTACAGGTGAGCAGGGTCACCTGCAGGGTGACATCGCCTCCACCACCACCTCTTCAGGAGGAAGGCACAGACACCTGGAAAAGTTCTCCAGTCTCAGAATTTGTGCCCACAGTAAGCCACCACCCCATCCTGTGTTATGTGAAAGAACAGATGGGAAGGAGTTTCCCCTCACACTTAAAAAATAATTGTTTGATCATAAATAATGATTATTTCAATTGATGAATCATTTGGACTTATTTTAGGTTTCAAGTCATATTTAATAACACCATAATTGTGGCATGAAGAATTCGCTCCTCACTCCTCTATGTTCTTGTTAGAGTTGGAGCAAATTAAATTATTATTTCTTTGTTAGAAGGACAATTAAAATGACAGTCAACCAAGAAGATAGAAAAATGTTCTGATATTAAATGACTGTGATCAGTCCTTGTCTCCCCATGCTCTCTCACACACACAAACACCAGTCCCCCTGCCCAAGTGTGTAAAGCTTTGTTTTTACAGCCCAAAACACAACACTTGAGTGACCTTTCACACTGAACTTGGTGTCCTTCTCCAAGTGAAATCACACTTGTGAGGGCAGTCCAGGCATGTCAAACACAGGATTTGAGACTGAAAAGAGAAATGTCTGAGATAATAAAAAATGTGCTGGTTCTTCTGGGGAGAATTTACAGAATTATTTTTATGATCAGAAATAATTTATTGATGGGAAATGAGATGCCAGCTAAGGAAATTCATTGTCAGTCCCAACAGTTTGTCCTGTGAGTTGCTCTGGAATCTCCAAGCACTTGGAATCCTATGGCTCAGCTCAATGAGAGCCACAGCAAACAGGGGCCAGGGTTTGGGTTGCTCAGGGGAAATGTTAATCAGGACCTACTGAAGGTCCTTTAAACAGCCAGTGTTTTATGGCAGGATGGGATAGGGCTGAACCTACTCTAGTCAATGCTGCCATGGGGTGGAGAAGGAAATACTGATGTATTTTCAGGCACTGGTGAGGTCAGAAGACCTTTCAGAGCCTGACCATGAGAAATGCCAAGTGAGAGTCCCAACAAGACATGGGATCAGCCTGGTCAGTCCTCTCCTAAGAGGGCTGGAAGGCAAAAAAAGACTACTAAAAAAAAAAAAAGAGAAAAAGCTCAAGATTGATGAGGTGGGCAATAGCTCATATTTACATATCTGGGGCCTCCCTGACAACAGAAAGAATAAGTTAGCCCAAAAAGTAGAAATCTAATCTACATTCACTTCCCAGCTTGTCAGAAGGCCTCGGTGCAGAGCAGCCTCCCTTGGCTGCACAGGGGTGTCCCACAGAGGGACCCCACCAATAAATCTGTTTGATTTCCTGTTATGAGAAGCAGACAAAGAGATATGGCCAGGGATGGGCAGAGCTGTCTGCTCAAGGGAAGAGCCTGTGCTTTCACCCCAAACTCAAACCCCTGTCTGAGGTTAGCAAAAGTTCAGTTCACTTTGGGGCTTTTTTCCCATTATTTCTCCTTTTCGTGCCTTCCCATGGGAGCTGGAAGGAGACAGGACAAAGCATTTCTTTCCTGCTGGCAATGAGCAGCCCTGAAAGTGTCACAGAAAGTTTGCTCTTGAGAGATTTCCAGTCTGAAGGTGTGATCTTGCAACCCCTCCAGATGTGAGTAATGCTGTGACATTTTTTCGTGGCATTCAGCGTGGCTGGTGAGAATTTCTTGGCATTTCTCTCCAAGTGTTTTCCCCACACCACTCCTTCCTAACTTTCTTCTCCCCTCCATCCAGTGCATGTTGCACACACACAGAAAAGGGGAGATTTCAGGTGAAAAAGGTGTTTTTTCCCAAAGCCCTGAGGACCTGGTCCTCAGCCTGATCCTGCAGCCCCGACCAAAGAGATGCTCCATGGCATGAACTTTCAGAAGTCCAGCAGGTCCCCAACAACACTTGAAAGGGATTAGGATGAATGTGGAAGCATTGCAGTGTGTTTTGTGAAATACCACAACCAACACCTTTGTTTCTGTGAAGGAATATTTTCAGAACTGCTGGGAATTCCCCAGAACATCAAGAGCCTCACTGGATCATCACTTCTCCCAGCAAAATGTTTCAAAACCTTTCATGGATGTAAATTTGCTCATTTGCATTGTTGTGGGTTTTTTTTCTTTAGAAAGACCCAAGATTTATGAAAAGGAAACAGATTTTGACAAGGTTGTGAAGGTGGAGTTGAGAAGCAAACACAAAATCCAGTGCACAGCAAGTGGGAATCCTGAGCCCAGGATCGAGTGGAAGTGGCAACCCTGCAGCCTCACAGACACCCTGTAAGTGATGTCCCTATGGACGAACATGTCCTGAATTGTTGGCTATTTCCAGTCAGGTTTTCTTTCCACTTCATCCTATTTATCTGAGCTAAAATCACAAGCAGATTGAAGATCTCCAGTGTTCTGAGCCCAGCTGGTGTCTGGTTGTGTTTGCGCACCTTGTGTATTACCTGAATTGTGTTAAATAAGTTTAAAGTGACTAAAGATCATCGAATTTTCCTTTACCTTGACCAGCAATGCCCCCCTGACTTTCCTGAGCCCTGCTGAATGCTGTCAATATTTGACAAAAGAAAACCAGCAGGATTTGTGGGCAGAGCTAACAAACCTTTTACCCTGCAAGAATTTTTTTCCAGACAAACCTGCTGAAGGCTTGGCTCCCTTCAATCCATATGGGATTGTTTCATGGCACTTCCCAAGGGCTGGGCTCAGGCTCCTGTGTCCCTGAAGCTGGGAGAGGGAATTGTGGCTTACTGGGGACCCTTCTGTGCTGCAGGCTGGGGTGTGAACACACAGTAAAGTTACTGAGTCAGAGAGGAAAGAGGCCAGGGAAAATCAGATTTGCCTAAGGAGATATTCCCTTTGCTCCTGCAGTTCCCTGAGCAGAGGGGGCTGCAGAGAGAGGCCTTGGCTGATGCCCAGTCACTTCCCTGGTAGCCCTTGGGCATGTTCAGGAGCCAAGTCCTGCACAATTCTGACCACTTCAGCTCCTCCCTGAAGTGAGAGGGACGAAATCAGGTTTGTACCCTTTAAAAAATGAAGAGAGATCTAGAAAGCAAGGGAGAAAATTGCTGGATAGTGCCTTATTTTCTCACAGGCTTATTGCTGTGAATGGCAAGACATGAGAGAGGGGAAGAATCAGGGAGAAGTCCTTTCCCAGGTTTTCTGTGCAGCACAGGGATGTTGGGTGATCCAGCCTTAGCTTGGGAGTGAGTTGTGTGCAGTTACAGGGGTCCTGCGGGAATAAATTCAGGGATCTGATGGCTTTGTTGGAATAAACTCAGGGATCTGATGGTTTTTTGGAATAAACTCAGGGATCTGATGGCTTCGTTGGAATAAACTCAGGGATCTGATGGTTTTTTTGGAATAAACTCAGGGATCTGATGGTTTTGTTGAAATAAACTCAGGGATCTGATGGTTTTTTTGGAATAAACTCAGGGGTCTGATGGCTTTGTTGGCACTGCAGGGCAGCAGGAGGCACAGGGCTCTGGTCCTGTATCCTCTAGGAAAACCACAGAGATGACCCAAAATCTTTTCCAGACTTTTCTGTCCAGGAGGAGAGGATTGGCCATGAGTGCAGAACTCAACCAGATCCAAACCAGTGACCTGGTAGCAAAGGACCTCACATAACCCCCGCTGCAGCTCTCTGGCTCTCTGATCTTATCAATTTAAATACAATTGCAGAGTGGCTCTACCTCTGCTGGCCCCAGGGGCAGCCTTATCTTGCTCCAGCAGAAGCTGAAGGAGGATTCCTGTGGGAAATGACACAGCCCCCATTTCCTTCTGTTGTCTGACTTCCTCCCTCTCTCCCTTTCTCTCCCCCCACTCTGCCTCTGCAGTGCCCTTTGAATCCCTGAGCACCAGCATTGTTCCTTAGAGCTGGGATGTGATTTTACTTCCTCTGAGCTTTTCCCCTTCATCCTCAGGACAGGATTGTGCCTTGCAGGAAGTCCCTCAAGATCTTCTAATTAAGACTTTCTGAGAGCTGCAAACCCTGCCCTGACCCAGGGTGTTGTCCCTGTGCTTTGTGTGGCTTTGGCTGATTTATGGAGGAATTTTCTGCAGCATCAGCCCTTGGTCAGTGCCTATAAAAATCCATATTCATTTTACCTCCTGAAATTCCGTGCTGGGCTCCAAGCCTTTGCGTTTCTAGGAATGAGAAGAGCTGTGTCTCTGCTTGGTTTTACCAAGTTGAAGGAGACAGGAAAGTTTTTGGCCCTGGATGGTGCAGCTGGACCTTCCCACATGACGTGTTACACACTCTGCTCCTTGCCCATATTCCAAAATGAAGATTGATAAGTGTCTTCTGTGGAATGTGCAGCATTAAAGGGTCCTTCTGCTGCTCTGTCCCAGTATTTACCCATTCTACTCCCTCAGCCCACACTTCCTGCTGGAAGCTGAGCACAAACACTCAGCAACATCCACCTCCCCACAGTTTGGAGTGACTGGCATTTTGAATTTGGAAACATAACTTATATTAGCCAGATAAAACTCACATGATTTAATTAACTGCCCAGTATTTTCTATTTCTAATCTTTGCAAAGACTGGGGGGTTCATTGCTGGTCATGCAGTGATTTTGTTTGCCTCTGTCAAGGTGCTTTGTAAATAATTCTGAAATGTTGTAAAGAAGGAAGGTAGGAATTTCACAAAGCAGTAACAGACTCCAGCAGCAACTGTTCTTAGGAGTATTTAAAACCTAAGGTTATTGTCTAAGATCGACATTTTCTCACTCCAATAAACCTCCCTGTTTACCTTGAACACCATCTCTGCTTTTCTACCTCCAGGTGCAGCCCCGAGGGACCAAAAGTTCTGGTCTGGGAGAACAAAGTCATAGGAAACAAGATCAGGAGCATCGAGAACACCCCCATAAGGCAGGGGGACAAACAAAAGGTATGTGTGGGATGGCCTGGGGATGATGTCAGGGGATGCTCACCCCCAGCTCCTGGTTCCCAAGCTGCTCAGGGTTCTTGGCATGCTTGGAATTCCCCAGCGCTGGGATCATCCCAGATCTCTGCTGTTTACCAGTGCTGGGCTTTGGGAATGATGTCACACACCCTGTTTAAACTCTCCCAAGACTTCTGGGTCAAAACCTTCTGTGTCTCCCTCAGTCTTGAGAAAGTGTGAGAGCGGTTCAGCTCGAGGGGTGCTGTGATGTGAACGCTGATAAGGACTCCGAGTTCATGAAACACTTGGAGAGCTCTTGGTCCTGCCCCCTTTCATCCTGCCCCCCTTTGTCTTGTCCTCCTTTGTCCTGTCCCCTCATTGTCCTGTCCCCTCATTGTCCTGTCCCCTCATTGTCCTGTCCCCTTTGTCCTGCCCTGTTTTCTCTGCTCCCAGCATCAGGAGCTCACCAGGTGTGTGCTCACAGTGCCACAGGTACCTGCTCTGATTTCCAGAGTGTGCAGGTCTCAGGTTGAAACCACTTTCCTGGGACAATGAAGGAGGGAAAACCTTCCTTGGACACTTCCCTGGCTGCTCCCTCTTCCAAGAGCACTGGGACCACCCTGCCAGTGTGAACTGCAGAGATCCCATCCGGAATTCCCTGTTCAGTGTCCTGCAGGTGTCCGTGGTGATAGTGGCTGAAGTTCCCCAGGTCCAGGCTGGGAATCTGCAGTGGATTCAGAGCCTCCAGCTCTGCTGGGCTCTGGCTGGGATTACCTGTTGGACTTGCAGGGGTTGCTGGCTCCAGGAGTGGCTTTGCAGCTCCAGGTTTTGAGGTGGATGTTCCAGATGTTCAGTGTCTGATCCTGCAGGGTGCTGGACACTGCCCTCCAAATCCTGGTTCACCTCTGAGCATGGGAGAATTCTGGAGTTACTCTTGTGCTTAGAGTTAAGCACAAAGCTAAAGTGCTCTTCTGGACTGGGTCCAGCCTAAATCAGCATCTGATGTCTCAGCCATCTGCTCTTTCTCAGGGAGACTTTCCAGTTCTAAACATAATCCAAACCAGAGCTCTGCAAACATGGAGCTTGGGCTGGCAGGGAGAAATTCAGTGTTCGCCCCTCATTCCTGAGTTTTTCCATTGCTGGGAGATATTTATAGATTGGATTTATTTAGATGGCATAGTGCCCCTTAAGTTCTGGCCTTAATGTATTCTTTAAGAATTTTACATCTTAGGTAAAAGCAACCCCCTGAAAGTGCTAATTATTTATAAAAATGGAGGTTGGTGATATTTACCTTCGAAGCTTCTTCTTTTTCTAAGACTTCTTGGTTGCTGCATGGGCTGACAAGAGCTTGGAGACTCTCAGAGCTACTGTTTTTCTCCATACATATATATATATATAATCAGCTTTTACATATCTCATTATTAAGGTTACAAGCTATAGTTTTACAATTTATAGTATACTCCTTTTTCTCCCTGACTGAAAACACAGTCTGACATGTTTTCTATTAATTCTTATTCTTTTGATTAAGATTTATTCAAATTAATATAACTAAATTATAGGAATCTCATCTTTCCCTCCTTGCTTACACTGCAGACAGTTCCTCTCCTTCCCCCTTTCTGAAGGTCAAGGCCCTGTATTAATTGGAGTCTTTATATTATAGACTATAATTTTTTAAAATGTCTTCAGACTTTTCCTTAAGTTTTATCAATTGTTATTCCCAGCAGGAATGGGACAGGCAACAGCCCAATCCATTCCCACCATGTGCCAGCAAATAATTCACCTGCATTGACAAAGGAGATGAAAAAATAAAAGATGCTGGAGTGTGAGCTTTGTGAGGAACCTGGGGTTAGCTGAGGTTGGGGATTTTCCTGTGGGATTTGAGCCTGTGCTGTGAGTGCTGGAGTCTTGGGCTCTAGGATTTGGGTGGAATTCGTCTGGGCTCTAGGATTTGTCAGCACCCAAGAGTTCACCCTTGGGAGCTGCAGCAATAAAAGCTGGTCCAGCCACAATGAAAACTTGCATTAACTGTTTAGAGCTGCTAAAAATATGGGAATAACTCCCCTGGAATCATCAGAGCCAGAACTTTGCCCAAAGCAAGCTGGCAGGGCAGCAAGCACAGGTTTTTCCAGCAAACCCCTGGTGCTCTCTGATCACATGAAGCTCCTCAGACATCTCCTGACAGAAGTGCCATGTAAAATTGAGCTCTCTTGTCATCATCCTCATCATGATTATTCCATGAGTATTCCACAGATGGAGAAGTGAATTTCACCTGTTCCTGCCTGCCTAAGCCTGAGCCTCACTCCTGAGGAAAAGCACGAGGTTGTGGTTGAGGCTATGATGCACTTCAGTGAAGTTTTGGTCAGACAGTGGTTGAGACAGATGCACTGTGATATTTTCGTTTTCCCTGGGGTTTTGAGTCCACCTTGAACTTCTCACTTTGGGATTTAAAGCACTGTGTGGCTCCTCTGAATCTGCTTTTTCACACCAGGTGTAACACCCCTGAGTGACTGCAGGAATTGCCTGACTTTTCAAGTCACAAGCAGCTAGGTTGCTATTTTATTTTCTTTCCTGTTAGCAAAATAACAAACTGGCCAGAGCTTGGGACCAGCAGAAGGGAATAGCAAGACTCATGCATAATTCAATCCTCACTGGGAGGTTCTTTTCATCTCTTTTCTCCCTTTCATGTCTATATGAGAGTGGCCAGGCCACGTGGGTGTTTCTGCTGGTAAAATTCACAACCACTCAAGAAAAGTGACCCAAAAATGCCAAATTTAGACCTCCTGAAGGAACAAAAAGTCTACATCAGAGCAGTGGGATGTGTGTGGTGAGAAGTGTGTGAGCAGCTCAGGCAGGCTGTTCAAATCTGTCACGCCAGGCTGTGCCAGGGGAGGGGACACAGCAGCCAAGCCACTCCCTGGGATCAGCCCAGGTGTGCCGGGCAGTGCCCAGGTACAGCAGCACGTGGAACTGCCCTTGCTGGGTCTGCTGAGAGCCTGGCCAGCAGCAGGGACAGAGAACTGGCCCTTTGTCTTCCCTGACCTTCTAAATTCACAACCGCTCAAGAAAACTGACCCAAAAAATGCCAAGTTTGGACCTTCCCAAAGGAACAAAGAGAACAAAAACTCTGCGGTCGCTGGAGGAAGGAGCAGGGGGTGGTGACTGCTCAGCACCAGCCAGGATTTACCCACCTGCTCCAGGCTGAAGGGTGAGCAGTCCCTCCACCCCACCGCTCCTCCAGAGGCACCTCAAGCTCCAGTTAGCCCAGTTAGCCCAGTTCCCAGCCCAGTCCAGCAGCTTTCCTGACCACCCAGTGCTGCCACAGCTCTGCTCACACCAAGGAAGGCACTGGTTGCTCCCCTTTCCCAGGGAGAGAACATCCCCAGCCAGAGATGGGAGCAAAGCTGGAAGTTCTCAGCTGCCTCCCAGACCTCTCCTCCCACTCATCCTCAGTCCATCCTTTAGCATGTTTTGAGTGAATGAACTCCAATCCTGGATCAGGACTGTCAGGCTATGCAAACAAGTGTTCTTGTGTGCCACTCAAGTGGATGGATTAGGAGTGAGCTGAATGCTTTCTGTGCATGGTCCCTGCTGAAGTTTCTGTAATTCCATCTCCCTGTAGCCACCTCCAGCCCTGCTCTGCCAGAGTCAGACAGCTGAGAAGTTTTCCACCCACGTTTTCCACCCATCATCCTCACCCACAGAGAGCTAACGAAGTGAAACAGGAAGGATTGTTAACCAAAGCTCTCAGGGGGGAGGGATTAGACAAAGGAAGGAGAAAGCAAGGAATAACAAGAGATATTAATTCATGCTGGCTCCAGCTTAAAAAAAAGGTCTCGTTGCTCCGTCCTTACTACAAGATGTCTTAAAACACTCACGGTGCATGGCTGGGGAATGTTATTTGGCTGCTTCTAAAATAATTTTATCAGTTCTGGAACATTACATATGGGCTCTACTGAACTATCCCATCAGGAGTTTTCCCAGCAGCAAGCTCTATATACTTGTCAGAGCTGTTCTTCAGAAATCAGTCATTTTATTCCTTTGCTTATTGAGTTTTAAACTTAGTTTACTCTTTCCTAGTAATTATTTATTAGCTAATAATCCCTTCCTTAGGCTCACAGTATTGGGTGGTCTTTAGGTGAAGTAATAGGAAATGGAATCCTTAACTCCAAATCCAACCCAGGCAATCCAGCCTGGGATGTGTTTGGTATGCAGTGAACTCCCAGGATCCCATCCAGCTCCCACTAGGAGGATGTCTAGACACGACATGCCAATAATTTGTAATTAATTAGCACTGCCTGCACAGGAGCTGAGGGGGGACAGCTGGGAACGTGTCACTGCTGCTCACAGGGACAGGCAAGCTGGAACTGCACATTTCCAGGCTGTAAATAGTTCATTGGTGGCATTTTCAGTGCAGAGACACGAAGTTGTAAGGCAGTGGCAGGTTTCACATCAATCATTATTCAGCTCAGCAGACGGTGCCACGCTCTGGGTTTTCTGAGAAGCAGCTGTGGGGTGAGCCCTGCCTTGATCATGGAATCCCAGAGGGGTTTGGGGTGTGAGGCACTCAGAGATCCTCCAGTGCCACCCCTGCCATGGCAGGGACACCTCCCACTGTCCCAGGCTGCTCCAACCTGGCCTTGGGCACTGCCAGGGATCCAGGGGCAGCCACAGCAAATCTGGGAATTCCATCCCAGCCCCTGCCCACCCTGCCAAGGAACAATTCCTAATTCCCAATATCCCACCCATCCCTGCCCTGTGGCAGTGGGAGCCATTCCCTGTGTCCTGTCCCTCCATCCCTTGTCTCTCCAGCTCTCCTGGAGCCCCTTCAGGCCCTGCCAGGGGCTCTGAGCTCTCCCTGGAGCTTTCTCCTCTCCAGGTGAGCACCCCCCAGCTCTCCCAGCCCTGCAGCAGCTCCATGGCTTCCTCTGGACTCTCTCCCACACATCCCAAGCTTTTCTACCCTGGCTCTGATTCCAGGAGTGAAAAATACTTCTCCAGGTTCATGGACTAAGCACACACAGGGATTATCCCCTCAGAATTTTTCAGCTGTCCCCAGATTCAGGATTGTGACCCCAAAGAGTACAACAGTTTGTACTGATAATAATGGAGAAAGATCCCTGTGTTTGGATGCTCAATTTCAAACCATTTTTTCACTAGGGATGACTTTAGAAGAACAAAATCCTTATCCTGACCTGCCACTGTGACCAAACACACACAGATTTCAAATTTCAGCTACAAAGCCAACCAGGATTAAGTTTGTTTGACCACTGAGAACTTTATTTCAGATGTTGGAAAGATAACTGGGCTCCCAGGATCAGGGATTTACCCAGGAGCCCACAGCTGGAGTGAAAGGTTGATACAGAATTCAACTGACAAGAAAATAACTCAAAATCCTGAATTGTCAGCTCTGGGATCACATTCAGATCTCTGCTGGATGCTGCTGGTTTAAAAGGCCCAGTTTGGAGGGCTCTAGGTGGTGCCAGCTGTGGAAGTCCAAGTCAGGAAAGTGCTCAGGTGTGTAATGAGCTGGGATCCAAGTGCACAACAATGACTGGAGCATCCAAACAAGAAAATTACTTTCTCTCTATTCCTCAGTAGTTTTTTCTTCCCCCAAGAATTTGTCCTCAGATTGTTTCCCACTGTCATTTACCATCTTTTTCACCTTCCTATCTAGACACGACTGAGATTAGCTCCAATGAGGTCTCAGGATAGCTATTTGCTCTTTGTTTTTGGGTTTTTTTTGTTTTTTTTTTTTTGTTTCCCCACTGCCCTGCCAGACTTTTCCTGAGTTATGGAGTTGGAGATGTCAGCATCTGTCTGTGTGTGTGCTTATGAGCATTTACCTCTGGGCCACCAAGCAGCTTGAGGCATTGCATCAGTGTTTAGAAGAGCCACAGTGTCACCCCTAACACTTTGGACATGTCCCAAAATGGATATTTTATGATTTTGCCTGGCTCTACAGCATTATCCTCCACTTCCCAGCTAGAGCTGTCACTTAGGAAGACTAATTGCTGTTAAAAAGCTGTCCAAATGTATCCCCTTCTATCCTCAGCACGTACATTTATATTGGCTTTTGCTCTTCCCAAACATGAAATGCTCAGATCCAGCAGCCATGAGGAGAAAGACGTTGGTCCTGATTCAGCAGGAATTCCAAAGTGCTGCTCAGGGCTCTGAACATGCGCTCATTCCCAGCCCGTGGCACTGGGCCACTGCTCCAGGACCAGCACCAGGAGGAGGAGCAGGCTGCTTTTATAGCTTTTATAGCCAGGCTGAATTTATGGCCAAGGCAGAGCTATTTTCACATCATAAATCCCTCAGGACTGCACAGCTCTTTCTATGGTGGACACCAGAGGGTGCTGGGTTTGCTGCTCTCCTTTTTCACCCCTAAATCTGGGGGTTCCCCATTCTTGTGTTTGGTGCTCACGAAAAGTAAAGACTTTTCCTCTCAGCCCTTATTCTGTTGCAAATGCTCACCATTAGAATGGCAAATGCACATGGGATCAAAACCTTTGGAACTCATTTCCCTGCAGGATTTAAAGTGCCAGATCTCAGCAAATCTTAAATAACTCAGAAAATGCATCCCACACAGCTCTAGACACACTCATGGGGCAGCTTTAGGAGGGGTAAAGGAATGTCTTGAGTTTAGTTTAGGATATTAAAAAGAAAGTCCAGAGATGCTTCTGTGCACTTCAAAGAGCTCTCTGGAGATAAGGACAAAGGGCCGGAGGGTGTTATAAGTTTTGATTCTCAAAGGCCTTAAAGAGGATGGCAGAGCAAGAGATATTTGTTCCAAATGTGAGGGCTCAGAGCTCTTCAGGTGAATGGCTGCAGGGCAAGCAGAGGAATCCTGCAGGAACATCTCAGGCCCTGTTTTCCTGCTCACACTCCAAAGGAGTACAGGGAATAATTAAAGAGCATTCCTGTGGGTATTCCTGTGTGAGCCTGAGAGGCTGCACCGTGCCAGGGACAGGGCAGTGCCACATGGCTGGGCCTCACCAAAGGGAGCTTTAAGGAGCACAAGGCTTGAGGACATGTTTGGGTTCAGCCCCAGGAGGAACAGAACCACCTCCTATTCCAGGGAGGGGAAGCTCAGGACAGGTGCTCCTTCTCTCTCCACCATCCTCCCTTTCTGCATTTGCCAAGCGCTGGCAGCTCCTCCAGAGCTTCCTTCCTCACTGGACGAGTCCTGTACAGCTCCAGGGAAAGGTTTTGGAATCAAGGGGCTCCTCCACCTCATTCCCTCCCTTCTCTAAGGGAAAAGCAAAATTCTGCAATACTCTTCGTACCACACCCATAGGAGCTACCTGCTTCCCATGCAAATGTGGATATTCCCCACATAACCAGAGCTGAAAAGCAGAAAGGGAATAGAAGGATGTGGGACTGTGTTCGGATGGATCCTCCAGGCCCTTCCCTTCAGCTTTTTGCCTGATGTTGTCATACAAAGACCTTGGCAGATTCTCAAAAGAGGACCCTGTTTTTCATGGGTAAGACAGGGGAAAAAAAGGAAAGCTAAGATTTAGGAATGAGGGGGGAAGAGAATTAACTGAGATGAGATGAGATGAGATGAGATGAGATGAGATGAGATGAGATGAGATGAGATGAGATGAGATTGAGATGAGACAAAACCCAAGTAGCAGCACTTGTCTGGGACTTTCACCCATCATTAACTAGAAACAACTTTCTTAACAGCTTTTCTACCCTAGCACACCCTCAGAGCCATTCCTTGTTTTCTCTTTGTGGGCAGATCGTGAGCACCCTCACCCTGGAGAACAGCAGTGCCTCGGGAATCTATTACTGCGTGGCTTTCAACAAGGTGGGCGAGGAGGAGCGCAGCATCGAGTTCTACGTGTCAGGTAACAAACAGGAATTAAAATACCTCACCAGAGGCAGATGCTGCTGCTCTGATTTCCCTGGGAGTATCGCAGGAGTGCTGGTTCAACTCCCTGTGTGGTGTTGTCCTGGTTTCAGTTCAAAACCGGGCAGAAACACCAGTTTAGTGTAGTGGTTTTGACTCACCAATTTCAATATACTCATTTGCTGCTGTGAGATAGGATTAGGAGAAAAGGGAAGGCAGGCTTAAAACTTAAAGGGTGTCAAGAAAAACCTTTATTAACAACCTAAAAGAATAACAACCTAAAAGAATCATAGGATTCAGAATAAAACCTTCAGACCACCTCTCCTCCCCTCTCCCACACCCTCTTCTCAATGACAACATACAGAAACACTTCAGACAGTTACCCGTTTAAGAATGGTCCTTTTCAGTTCGCTCTAGGGAGAGGAGTCTCCCCTTGTCAGGCTGCAGGGATTTCTGTGGATGCCCTATTCTAAGTGCCAATTAATGCAGAACCAGCACGGTTATGTTTTGGAGCATTCCCAGTGCAGCAATCCCAGGCTCCTCACCCCACACAAGGCAAGGTCCAGCTCCTTGGACACGTCCAGTGCCTCTCCCTGTGCCTTAAAGCAAAACTGGTGATATTTGAGTGCTGTCTTTTGGAAACTTCTGGCCAAGCTGAGGCCTTGGTGGTGTTGCAGAGGTTCTTCCTGCAGGATAGCCAGGAGAAAGGCTGGTCCCCAAGGAGATCAGCAGCCACACAAAGGTGAGCGAGCCCAGGATCCAGCCCAGCCCATGGCACTGCGACATCGGAGCCCTGGCTGCCTTTGCAGTGCCCTTTGTGCAGGGAGGAGGTTCTCCAAAGAACACAAATCCAAACAAATATCTGCTTAACCTTTCAGCACGGGAATTCTTTGGGAGTGAGCTCAAGATGTACATCATGCTTGCAGGAGAGATGGCAGTTTAAAAAGAGAGGAGAGTCCAGGGACAGCCTGGTTCAAGTGCTCACCCAGAACAAACTGAAACGTTTCTGTGCTCACTTTCTGGATGAGTGGATGGCAGGATTTGCATCAAAATATTGATTTTTAGAACAAAGAGTGCAGAAGTGTCCTGGAAAGTAAATGTCTGATTTTCACTGCCTGGTTCCTTGCCCATGACAAGCTGAGAGGGCAGAGCTCCCTCATGGCACTCCTGTGTCTCTCTTCCCTCCTCGCTCGTTTGACTCTGTTGCTGCAAAGGAATCCAGCACCTCTCAAATCCTTCTAGCCAAAAAAGGGCTCACCAAACACTGTTCCCATTGGTGTTACACACAAGTGCCAGCAGAAAAATGCCATCCAACAGTAATGAAGCAGGAGCCATGGAGGGGAAAGATTTCACCTCCATTAGAGGTGACAGGAGACAGGAGAGGCTTTCAGCCTCCAAAAGATGTTTCCCAAAGCTCTAACTCTTATTTACTCAGGGAAATGCCCTTCAAGGTGCATTTTTGGGAGATACAGCTCAGATATAAGAGGTCCCCAAGATGTCCAAGGCAGGCTGAAGACCAGCTATTTGTTTTACACCTCACGCCTTCCAAGTGTTGAGTGTCCTGCTGGGAATTCTGCCAGCTGCTCTGTCTGGGTGGGTTATCCAAGCTCTTCCCAGATCTGCCACACTTGCTGACTAAACCCAAAGACATAAGCCATGAGTTTATTTCATAAGGTCAGATCCAAAGGGTTAGGTCATCCCATGCACCTTGCACAACTCTGGTTTATTTTAATAATTAAGTTATGTAGGAGCTTTTTTTTCCACCCACAGTGAGGTAATATTTCAAATTCTTTATTTTGAGATTCATCTAGCAAAGCTTTGAGACACAAGTGTTTTAATCATGCAGTTTGAATTATGAAGGAAATTACTCACTGGGCGACATTACTGACAGTGGTTATGGTGGGAATGTTTCCATACAAGCAGACCAGGGGGTGAATAGGGCTTGGCAAGACAGATTTATTCCAGCCTGTGAAGGGAAAACTGGGAGTCTGGGCCATTCTGGGGAAGACGCAAATGCTGACCGAGCATGACTGGCTTTTGGAAGTGCTGTATTTAAAAATAGTGGGGTTTATGGATTAGAAAGGAACAAAAGCTTTCTAAAAGTGGCCGTCCTGGTGCTAAACCAGGTCATGCTGCAGCAGTGACCTGCTGTGAGCTTCCTCCACAGGAGGGTCCTCTCTGAGTGCTGCTCCAGCTGTGGGGAGGGTTCTGCAGGTCATCCTCACACCTGGAACAGCTGGAGCAGGCTCCAGGTTACTCTCCCCAGCAGTTTTCCCCTGTCTCAATGTTGAGGGGCATCCAGGGACAGCCTGCAAGGTTCCAGGCAGAGGAAGCCCAACAGCACAGGGCTCTAAGCTGGTCACGTTATGATTTTGAGCTGGTTCTTTGTGTGCAGGTTGAACCTAAGGGCTGAGCTGAAGGCTGGTGTAGAGCTTAAGAGCACATGAGCAACACGTGGGACTTTGGGACAGCTGGGAAATGTCTGCAGCATTTCACAGCTCTCTGCAAAGCAGCTGCCAAGTGTGGCACCCCACAATTAATTCAGCACTTCGCTGATTTTAAAGACCTCTCCCATTCTCTCCTACCAATAAACAAGCTGCTGCTCCCTGAGATGCTTTCAGACCTTCTGGCTGAAAACTGGGCTTAACTCACTTGCCCCTGGTAAGAAATCTGAAGATGACACAGATCCTGAACTCCCTCAAATCCCTGTTCCTGGGGCAGGGTTGAGACGTCTTCCCAGGACATGGCAGAGTGTTCCAGGGACACTTCCTCAGGTGCTGTCCAGCCTGCTCTCTGGGGACATGCTCACTTCAGTCTGATGCTTTCACTACCTTCGTTCCAGAAAAATTAATTTATCCCCGTGGAATAATTGTCAGCGACCATTTTGTTCTTCCACTGCAGAACCCCCACAAAAACTCCCACGGGCACCAGAAATAGCACTGGGCTCTATTTTTAAATCATTTCTCTGCCAGCAGAGTTCATTTCATGAAGGGTCAGCAGGGTTTGGAGATCACTCAGAATCCAAACCTTATAAGGGGTCCAGAGTGATGAGAAATCTCATCAAGCAGTGACAGCCCCTCCTGCAGACGTCCTGACTGTCACTGTCCCTCTGCAGCCCTCTGGAGTCCCTCCTAAAGGGATTTATCCATTGTGCCCTGGCCTAACTCTTACTCCAGGATTTTTATTTTGTGTCAGCCCAGTTAAGATCTGAGCCCTGCCCGCCTTTCCCATCACTGCTCTGACTCCAGAGTTCCCATTTTAAGCTTTGGGTGAGCCATGAGATGCTCAGAAATGTCATTTTCTGCCTCCAGCTCCAAAGGACATGCCAAGCAGGCTGCAAAGTCCCCAGGGCAGTGAAAAGCTGTCCTGGTGACTCGTGCAGGGATTCTCTGCCATGGACAAGTGTCATTTACCTTCTAATCTCTGCTCTGCACTTGGAAAGGGCAGCTCTGCCGAGCTGCAGGTCCAGAGTAAATCCAATTCCAGCCTTTGTCTGACTGCACTGCATTCAGCAAAGTGGGATCCCACCCATCTGAAAACTCGGAGTGTTCTGGGAATACAAATGAATTATGATAAGAATAACAAATAATAACCAAAGTCCTTTTTTTTCAAGGGTTTATCTGATTGCCAAAACAACTGAGAAAAATTGAGTTAAAGATTTCTACCCCAAAGAAAATACTGCATTTCCAGCAGGAGATAAAAATCTGCTTTTAGATAGCAGAACAATGGATGAGCTGGGCTGTTCTAGGATGTTGTGCCACTCCAAACTGCTCATTCCCAAGGTGTTGACAGGATTCCTGACAAACACCACTGTTCCAGAGAGAAGGGCTCCCCTTTCCCTCCATCCCTTTTCCTGATGGCAACCCCCCCTGCCAGGCCCAGGGCTGGAATTTGGGTAAGAGCAGAAGTTTTGAATTACACAGATTATTGTGCAAAGCACAGGAAATTAAAAACAATTAATTCCTTGTAAATACAAATGGAGCCAGCCTTTTTACCTCCCCTCAATGTCTCCTTTCCCTTTTTGGCCACGGAATCCCACACATTGGAGAGGAAAATTCGCAGCTACTACGCTGTAACACAACACCAAAGACAAATGTTTGGTGAGTGCTGATAAAAGGGAAAATGCTCCGTGGTGCATTCTTTCAGCCAACTTATTAGGAGCCTTCTAAAACACAGTATCTGTTCAGAGGGAGGAAGTTAATCACTGCTCAGGTTCAGGATTATGTAAGCAAAGCTGTCTGAGAGATGAACTGACTTGAAATGTGCTCTCCAAACTGCACTCACTCCCCTGATAATCCTGGTAGGAGGAGAAAAGAGAGAGGAGAGTATAAAAAGATAGAGCAGAGCAACTTCTTTTTTTTTTTTTCCCTCTCTCTTTCCTTCCACTGCAATGAAAATCAATGAATATTCTATTGGAGCTGAAAGAGCTGCTTGAAAGGCAAACAAGATGGGAGAGAATAGCACAGGTTCTGGCTAAAAATATTCAAAATGCTAAATAAAAAATGTCAGGAGAAGGAATGATAAGAAAAACAAGCCGGGTCGCTGTTGCCAGAATGTTAAGTTGGTAGGAAAAAAAAAAAAAAAAGGCAACTTTCAAGTCCAGCAACAAAGCAAAACTATGGAGCATCCTTCAAAACTCAGGGCTTGGGAATGGACACATCCCATTCATTGGGAATTTGCACCAAAATGCTCCAGCCTGAGCTGTGCCATATCCCAAGGGATGCAGCACTTGCTCCATGTTTTGGTTGGAGAGAAGTGAAAGGCTGTTTGTGCCACAGCCCATTATTTTCACAGGCTCCCAGTTCTCCCATTTAGAGAGGTTTGGGTGGTCTCAGCCATTCCCCCCCTTGTTGACCGGCAGGATTTGGACATGCTGGGAGCACAGAGCAGCAGGAGTGAGCAGTGGATGTGTCACACAAGGCAGCCTGAGCACACAGCTAGCACCAAGAGAGAGCAACTGAGCCTAACAACACCCTGCAGAGAGCAAACTGCAATTCCAGCACAAGGAAAGAAGAGAAAAATAACAATTTCCACAGCTGTGGCCTGAGGGGTCTCTTTTTGGATCTTTTGTGAAGTATTTCTGGTGCCGGTCTTTAAAAACCATGAAGCAAAAGCTCATGGGTTCTACTCCAGATGACTCGGGAAGAAGAGAGACTTTTAATCATATCTGAAAGCTCCTCCAGGGCTCTGTATGTTATAGAATATGTGCTTTATTATAAGGCAGATTGGTTATTTCAGCAGCCTCACTGTTTCTGCTCAGCTGTAGCTTCTGCAGAACTTTTTGCACTGGGAATTCCAGGTGCAATTTGCAGATGGCAAGTGCAGTGCCCACTTGTTCTGCTTTAACTCCTGGCCCTCCCAAAATCCCACCCAGCTCATCCTGGCTTGAGGAAACATCCCAGTAACTTCTTGGCACTGAATCATCTCTCAGATTTAGGGCAAACCTGTCCCTGGTAACACTGGTAAGAGGTTCCTCATAACTCTCAGCTGCTTGAAAATCCTGTCCTAACAGACAGCAGAATAATTCCAGAGCATCATGGTTATCCATGAACTTTCATTCAGGTGGATAGATCCCTAAAATTAACAAAATCCAAAGGCAATAAAGTATCTTCCAGCCCCAATTTACTTGCAGACAGCTAGGCTCTGGCCTTCCACTCAGTTTTTCTTGTTTTCAAATGGATTCAGTTCAGCACTTCAGGAAAATTGATTTTTTTTTTTTTTCTGGAGTGAAAAGTTACTAAAAATATAGCAAGAAACATCTCACTCTTTCATGGCTAGGTCAGAGTCATGACTCAGAGTATTTCTCTGCTAAAATATAAGGGCCTCAAGGACTTAGACATCATTAGATCAGTTAATCCACCAGTGATCAAGTAAATATCCAGCATTCACATGAGATGGAAATAAATATTGGTACAGTTGGAATAAGAGAGAGTTGAGGAGACTGTTCAGTGGGGAGAAGGTGCTGCTCCTGAGGGATGGGAAAGGGTTTCTTTATTCCTCTGCGATTAATACTTTCTAGCCTTAACTGTGGAGAGGGAAGAGCTCACAAACACGTTTATTTACTTGGATGGAAACAGCTCCTGATTAAAGTCCCCCAGTCCATTAACTCCTTCTATTTATAAGCTTTCAATTCATTACTTGGAGATGGGATGATTTTGGAATGCTGAGGGCTCTACTAGCACTGGGCAGTGAGAAGAACTTTCCCTTCCCTAATTCCCAGCTCCAGTGCCTGTTTCCCCATTTCCATGTGCCTCGTTAAACCTGGCTTGTTCCATTACTGCTGGAAATTTGACCCCCCAAGTAGCAGCCAGGCATCCGAAGACCTTCTTAGCTGGGATTTAATTCCAAACACGTTTTCCCTTCCTTCTAGACGTGCCCTCTGGGTTACAAACATCCTCCCAAGTCACAGCCATCGTGGGGAACGACGTCCAGCTCACCTGCCGGGCCTCCAAGTACATCTACACCCACCTGGCCTGGTACTACCCCTCCTCAGAGCCAGCTCCCAGCCACTCTGTGCTCAGGAAAATGGACAAATATTCCATCTCTTTGACCCTGCTCATTCCCAACGTCACGAGGGAGCAGAGTGGGCTCTACAAGTGCCGAGCCCAGAACCAGCACAACAGCACGGACACGCTGGAGCAGCACAGCCAGCTCCTGGTCAGAGGTACGTGCCAGGGGACAGTGGCACTGGGATGTGTCCTCACACAAACCTCGTGTCCTGCTCTGCTTTGGTTTTATTTACTCTGTGTGGATTGACAGCCTGACGTGGAGAGCGCTCACCCAGCTACTGCTGGGTTTGGATAAAATATCTGAAATCTCATAAAGGTGGTTTCAGCAGCATTTGGTCTTCCCAGTTCCACGGTGGGTGTAGGTTTAGAGTTGACTGAGGACAAAAAGCATCACCCACCATTTACTGACAGCACAGCTGTAATTTGGGATGCTCACCCCAGATCTGAATGACTTTGGTACCCACTCTCAGCTGCCAGGATGAGAGACCTGAATAGATTTGGACTCAGGAGATCCCAAATGTCCCTGGGCAAGTGTAAAATCAAGTGACATGTGCCATTTATTCTGGGTGAGAGGGATGCACTTTGTTATAACAATTACTTTCTTACTTATACCCAAGCCCCCAACTCTTTTATTTCACTAAGATCCTCCAGTATGGTTCTGTTGGCTGTGGGAATACAAAGGGCAGGACACTTCTGGCAGTAAGAAGTCACTGAAAATTAGTGAAATTTCTTCTGCTTCAGAGTGGAGAAGGTGGGTGATCATCTCAAAGCCTCCTCAGAAGAGAAAGGGCTGATGATATGGGGAATGGATAGATTCATTAACCACCTTCCAGTGGTGAAGAAGACCCAAAGCACAGAACTGGAGTAGAAGTGAGACAAGCAGCAGCAAGTCAGGGAGCAGGAGTTTGAGAGCTTCAGAAGCTGAATTTGACAGGGATTTTCAAACTGGCTGCTCTGGCTCTGCAGGGTCAGTGAGCTCTTGGCACTCAGGCACAGCCCAGCTCCAGCCTTGCAGTGAAGGAGCACAATCCCTGTGCAGCCTCCTCCACACACACGGATCCACAGCTCTGAGGCAGCCTGGCAGGTGATTTACTCCCAGACACACACAAACATCTCCCCTTTCCTGAGGCAGAGAGGGAGGGGTCTCACTCAGCTACTGGGCAGTGATAATGGTTTGGTGCTCCCCACAGCACCTGTGAGCATCACCTGCTGTGAGGCACCGACCTTGCTCTGCTCTCTGCATTCAGGCACTTCCCTTTCAGGTGTTTTAGTTCAGTCAGGCAGATTTCCACCTACACACACACACACCTACACAGCGTGGCTATGGGAAAAACAAAGGCGGACTGGGAATGCATCCGTGCAGAACTGGAATCAGGATCACATTCCTGGGAGGATGACTGGGCTCTGCTATTTGTCTGGCACGTTCTTGTGGAGAGCACACATGGGAATGCCCCTCCGAACCAGCTTTCCTTCCCCTATTCAAACATTTTATGTGTTCTAATGCCCCTCATCATCTGTCCTCATTGCAAGTTTGGGGTACATTTTATGCCGTGCTTGTGATTTTATTCATTGCTGTCCTGCGCCTCTCATAAATGAACATAAAGTGGCCATGACCGTGGTTGTAGTAAGGAGTAAACTGCACTGCTGATGGAGGATAGAAAACCTTTAGAACTGTTTCCTCTTTTCACCCTCCTTCCTTCTTTTTGTCTTCAACTCTGCATGTGCACCACCCACTCCCCATCCTTTGTCTTCTTCAAACCTAAGCTTAGGCAATGTGAAAATGAACAAAATAAACTCACCCACTCCTCCCAGAACCTCTGGGGGGGATTTTTGATCAACTGCTCAACCAAACCTTTGCCACATGCAGCCCAGAGAGGCCATGCAAGGAGGGGAGGGGAGGGGAGGGATGGGCCCCCCAAACCTGACTGGGGGCTCTTCTCCTTTGTGGCTGCAGCAAAGGCAGCGCCATTTGTGATCCAGAACCTCACGGACCTGGAGGTCAACATCAGTGGCAAGATCCTGCTGGAGTGCAAGGTCAGTGGGACACCAGAGCCACAGGTCACCTGGAGGAAGAATGGCTACCCCATCTCAGCAGCATCAGGTGAGGTCCCGCTCCCCAGAATTGTTTGGAATGTGGGATAATGGGCTGGCAGGGTCACCATGACACGGGACCTCAGTCTGTGCCCATCACTCAGGGCACCCAAACACAAACCCAAGCATGTCAGAGTGCTGCAGGGAGCTCCAGCCTGGGCTCTGAGCTCAGAGGATGCTCCCGTGTGCACAGCCAGCACAGCACACAGTAGCATAGCACTGGGAAATCAGAGAGGCTGCTCGTGTGAGACCAGAGTTCGGACACAAATCTGAGCCCTGGGGTTTACCTGTGTCTGGTGGGTTTGGCAACACAGGCCTGAGCTCTCAGCTGTCCTGGTCACTAAACTGCATAAAGTGCAGCAAAGTCACATGAAAGAGGGGTTCAGGGCACCCCATGGCATATGAAATGTCCTTTATTTCCCAGAGCACAGTGATGGGAATGTGCTCTCAGCTCTGTGGGACAGAGCCAACATGGGCTGGGAGCCTCACCTGAACCTGCAGCTCCCTCACCTTAGCCCAGGTGCCTTCCCAGCTCTGTGCCATAGAATCATGGGGTGTGCTGAGTTGGAAGGGACCCACCAGGATCATCCAGTCCAATCCTAGACCTGCACAGACCCCCCAACAATCCCAAACTCCCCTGGAGCTCTGGCATCCCTGGGGCTGTGCCCATTCCCTGGGGAGCCTGGGCAGTGCCAGCACCCTCTGGGTGAGGGAAGAACCTTTCCTGATCTCCAGCCTAACCCTGCCCTGGCCCAGCTCCAGCCATTCCCTGGGTGCTGTCCCTGTCCCAGGAGCAGAGACTGGAGCTCTGTTGAAGACCTCACTGAGGTCTCCCCTCTCTGAACAAACCAAGTGCCCTCAGCTGCTCCTCCAGACCCCTCCCCACCCTCGTGGCCTCCTTTGGATGCTCTCCAATGGTTTAAAGTCTTTTTTATGTTCTGGTGCTCAAAACTGCACTGGAGGTGAGACTGTCCCAGTGCAGAGCTGAGTATGTCCTGAGTCCTCCCATAAATCATGGAGAATCAATCCCATGTCAGTAGGTGGTCCTGTGACTTTAATTTTGCAACTTGGACTAGGTAGGAAATCTAGGATCATCCATAATTCAGATCAGAATGTTCTGAGAGAAACTCTTTATAGCTCCTGAAATTTTATAAATAATTCTAGAGGGACAAGCATGTAACTCATCCAACCAATGGAAACATAAATAAAATATTTGGAAAAAACACCTCAGGGTAAATATTTCAGCACAGTGCATGGCAAGTTATGTGCAGTACTCTTGTTAACAACAATGGGATTACAGGCAGAACACCCAGAAATTCAAAATGTCCTTCCCTTTTGGATTCCAAGCCTGACCCTTTTCCCTGCTTCTACCCCAATCATCCCCTCAGTGAAACGGAACTCACAGTGCAGTACCACAAATCAGAAAAATTGAATTGGGAAAATGAAATGTTGAAAAGTCTCTAGACAACCTCTCTACTCCCACTTCACCTGTCTGCCTGTGAATCCAGGATTGTTTCACACCATTATTTTTCCAAGAAGTGCCTAACTTGAGTTCCATATTCCCCAAGTCCCATCCCTTCCCATATCCTTCAGTAATTCCACTGAGTCCCCATTTTTCCTAGTGTATCTTCCTATTATCAGGCACCAATCCTGCATCCCTTTGTTAACTTCTGGATTTTTTCAGGCTCTACCCACTCTAAATCAACAGCCACATTTGTTGTTGTTTAAATGATGCCAAATAATTTGTCCAGGTGTCGAAGAGGAAGAAAAAACTCAGGGAAAGGAGGAGCACAGGATTAAAATGTGTCCTAACACCAGAGCCTGCGTGGATGGGAGCTGACCTTCACCCCTCTCTCCTGAAAGCTTTTTTGGCAGGCAGGTTATTGTGCCAACATTAACCAAAATGCCTTAAAACAGGAATTTCCATGGAAAACAACACCCTGGTGATTGAGAGAGTGAAGAAGGATGATGAGGGGCTCTATGAGTGCCAGGCCTCCAATGACTTGGGCCAGGACAGCACATCAGCCTTCATCAAAATCCAAGGTGGGCCCAGGCTGAGGGAATGCACAATTCCAGTGGGCTCACTCAGGGATTTTTGGACACATTTCCAACCTGGTTGTACATTCACCTGCAGGTTCAGAGGAGAAGTCCAACATTGAGGTGATCATTCTGGTGTGCACAGGGCTGGCTGCCACTCTCTTCTGGCTCCTGCTGACCCTCTTCATTCGCAAGCTGAGAAAGGTGAGAGAGCTCCTGTCCTGCACAAAACCTGGGATCTGCCTCAGCTCAGTGTAACAGCAGAGTTTAGAGACAAAGGTTTGGAGCAGATGGTAGAAAAAACTGCGGAAAATGTCCCTGTAAAATTCAGTCCATGGTTTGTGTTGACTTCTTCAGAGAATCCTTGCACTTGTGAGGTTTCCTGCCACTTCTGTGGAACCATAAAATTGATCTCCTCCCTCTGTCAGTCAAACTGGCTTATGAGAATAGCAAAAATATACCCTAAATCCTCTAAAATGAGGGCTTGATTTCAGCACTTGTCTCTAAAAGATATTAAAGAAGGATCCCAGACTGTGTGCTCTAGAAATGAGCTCAAACCACACAGCTGATTTGATCTCCTTGCTCTTTTTTCACCTCCTTTTTGTGATTCAGAAAGTAAACTTGCAGTAAAGTTTCAAGGAATTTAAGTGTGTTTTCCTGAAACAAACAGCAAACAGAAAGGCAAGCACAGCTCTCTGCTCTACTCTCACCAAACTGCAGTCCCAGAGCTGATTTCCAGTATTTTGGTAAAAATTCCCCTCCTCTTGCAAACACAGGGATTAAATTCACATTTTCATCCTCGACCTCAGTTTATCAGAGCTGTGGACAGCACTGAATTTCCTCTGGCACCTCACGCCTGTGCAAGTCTGCTCACAGATTCCACCCAACCACAATTTCTCACTTTAGCAGCATCACAAATAGCAATTTCCAGCAGCTCCCCATCAATTTTAAATTGCAGTAAGTCGCAGCCATGAAGTGGAGAACTTGGGAGAATCAACACTGCAGAACAGAACAGTGTGGCAATGCCAAAATATGCAGCAGGAAGTGCAGCTCCTGCAGTTCCCATGGAAAAGCGGTGATTTCCCTTTGGCTGATCCAGGTAGATTTTGTATTTCCCAGCATCTATCAGAGCCACGAGTGGCAGCCATACACAAACATTTGTGTCTCAGCTGTAGAATAGCAGCAGGGATGCATTCCTGACTCAGAATAAATTTGCCTGGAAGGCAGGGAACACCCCAGGCTTCCAGACAGCTTCCCTCCCTTCGGAATTGCAGTTTAAATCCCCCGAATAATTTCTCCCCGCCCTGTTTTTAGCCCGATGCCACAGATATTAAAACAGGATACCTGTCAATTATCATGGACCCCGAGGAGATGCCCCTTGATGAGCAGTGTGACCGCCTGCCCTACGACAGCAGTAAATGGGAGTTCCCCAGGGACAGGCTGCGCCTGGGTGAGTGCTTTGGGGTCACATCTGGGGGGAAGGATGATCCCAAAATTCTTCCCAGTGGCTCTTGGATAACCCAGCAAGAGCCTGTCACAGTGCCTCCCTTGGATCTGGGGTCACAGAGTTCGGGATCAGCCTGACTGGAGGGTGAAATGAGGGATTTGGAAAGACTGTTGAAATAGCTGCCATCTCTTTGGACAAGGGAAGAAGAAAAGTACCTCCAGGGGCAGGTGCTGTCCCTGGCAAAAGTGTGATTTCATTTCCACGGAGGAAAAAGGAAAGTGAATTTTCTTTTGAAGAAAGCTATCAATTCATCAAATAATCACTTCCTTATCAGCCATCAGAACCCAGCTTTGAGCTGTAAAAATGAGCTCTCATGGAAAAATGAGCCACATTTCACTGAACAGCTCAGTTCACTGGCTGATGGAGTGAGAAAATGCAAAAAGCTGCCTGTGTTTGTACAGCGAAACTGTAACATCTGTGTGCACTGAGGAGTGCAGGGAAAATATCTGTATTTGTGTGTGCTCTCGGTGCTGCAGCTGGAAAATGTGGAAGGAGGAGAGGACTGACAAAAATCGCAAAATCTGAGGTGGTGGTGGCACAGAGTCAAACTGGCAGAACCAAAAAGCCAGACCCTGGGTCAGAGCCCTCAGAGCACACCGGGTAATAGAGGCAGGGAAATCCAAATGAAAGGGAAAATAAAGAAAAGTTACGATCCTAAATTCCATTTAGTGCAGCTTTTCCATCAAATCAATGTCAATAACATGGGGGTTAAAGGGCTGTGGCTCCCTGAGTGCCTTGCTGGCTCTCTCCATGATTCATGAGAGACCAGGGTGCCACAATTAACCCAAACTCTGCCTTCCCTGGGCTCCAGGAGAGCCCCAGCTTTGTCCCCTCAGCCCGTGCAGGTCTCAGCCCTGCTCTCAGTGAGTGCAGTGATTTCCCCTGCTCTGTTCTCTCCCGTTCTGTATTGCATCCAGGCCATATGGATAGAAATCCCTGGATATCCATATGCTGCAGGATGTGATTCAGGCTGCTGTGACTGTGTCTGTGCACTGTGCCTGGTTCTCCTGCACAGCTGAGGTTGCATGTCCCCTCCTGCCTGGTGCAGCCTGGGCTCACTCTCGACTCTTGCTCCTCTAGGTAAAACTCTGGGTCATGGTGCTTTTGGGAAGGTGGTGGAGGCGTCTGCTTTTGGCATTGATAAATCTTCAACCTGCAAAACAGTTGCCGTAAAAATGCTGAAAGGTACAAAAATCCCTCTGAGATCCTCCCGAGGCTGCTCAGGGAAGCTGGGGGCAGCGAGGGGCACTGAGCTCAGCTCCCAGGCTCGCTGTGTCCTGCAGGGAGTGGGGTTCCAGGAGGGAATGAGCCATCCTGGAAGGATGCAAGGGGAGGAAATGACAGCAGCTCTGTGCTGTGCTGCTGATTAAGGCTTGTATTCCTCGAGGAAGAAAACAGCAGCTTCCAGGACTGTGGGGTGAGGAGGGGAACAGATTAGGGAGTGTAATTCCACAAAATTGGAGCTGAGCCTTACATCACAGCCCGGCCAGATGTAGAGCAGTTCAAGGGGCTGGGAAAAAAAACCCCAGTGCCAGGGGAGTAAATTAGAGACATCTTGCTTGCAGTTAGTGCAATGAAGGGAAGCTTTCCCTGCTGGGTGGAGGGAAGGAGGGCACTCAGAGCCTGTTCTTGCACGCTGGATTTGCACACAGAGCTAGGGATGAACGCATCAGCCACGCACTGCCTGCTTGGGCAGGCTTGGGACTGCTCCCGAGGGAGATTCCAAAGGCTCAGCCCATGCTGCCATGGCCCTCACGGCTCCATCCTGCTGCATGACACCATTAACCCCTGCAATGCCACCAGCCAGCGACTGCTGCCTCGGGACTTGGCTTCTGCTGCCAGCTGCCTCTCCTGGTGCTCTGCTACGCCCATCTCTCTCAAATCACAAAAACACCCATTTATCACCTCTCTGGACCCCCTTCAGGTCTGGTATCCCCTCTCTGTTTTCATCCTTCCCATTATCTTCTCTCCTGCTGTTGTATCTCCTGTTCCATGCCCATTTCCAGATCCCTGAGATCCCCTAGAAGTCCCTGATCCAGACATATTCCCATCTCCATCAGAACATACTCCCCTGGACAGTTCTGGGGTTTCATTCCCTTCCATGCTGTGCTTCCCAACTGAGCCTCATGTCAGCTCTGCCCTGCCAGCACATATTCAGCAATATTTGGCAGATTCTCCATCATTTTACACCTCCTCCCCAGTGGAGGCAGCTGCCTCCTGCTCTGGCCTGCCCCTCCCCAGCTAACATGCCCATAATTCATCACTTTCATGAATAAAGCAGATTCTGTAGTATCAGTCAATCCATCCAGGGAATTCCAAAGGCTCTGGAGATGCCTGTATTTCTGCCATCTCCATGCAGTATGCTCAGATCTGTTCTGGACTGAAGGCTAAAATTCAATGTGCAGAATTATCTAAAACGCTTCTGAGCTGGCTGCGTGTTCCAGCATGTGCCAGGGGAAATCAGGAGTGATACCACCCGTGGACACACCAAACACTGCTGACTGAAGGAATCTTGGAATAGCTCCTTTTTCATGACACAGTTTGGAGAAAGATTATGGGGAATTCTGCAAACAGATAAAAGGTTACACCTGTCACACCAAATGATCTGTTACATAACTGTTTCTTCATATTTAAATCTTACACGATGCAAAGGAAACGGGCCAAAGCCTCTCCTGTTAAAATACATCAAGGAAGTTTTGGAGAAAAGGCTGGGAAGATAAAGCAGCACCTGAACAACCTTCGGGTCTGAGGGTGCCCCTGCCTTAAAATAATGTCACTGGCCAGCCAGGCCCTCCCCATGGCTCACACACAGATACTTGCAAATGTATTTCTTGGGTCAATAAGATCTTGCAGACCTGAGTTTTAATAATGCTGTGAGCTCCCTAGGACATTTTGGGACACGGTTTCCAGATCTGTGGATTCCTCACCACCTGCAGAGGAGAGTTTTGAGGTATTGTAAGCAATTCCTGCTGAAGTGCACAGCCCAGAAGGGAGGAAGGGACACGTTCTGTGTGCTGGGGGGGCTTTGCTAAGCTTGCAAATCTGAGTCCTGGCAAAGGCTCTGTGGGATCAGGTTTGGGGGAAGGGACTGTAACCCTCCATAACCCACACTCGAGAAAGGAAGAGTCACCCAAAAGATAAAGGGTTATCCCACTTCATAAAGGTCAGCAGACAATGAAACGGATGAATTATTATCTGTGTGAGAGTCTGAAAAGCCCAGATACTGCAAGGAACCTGGGTGGGTTTTGTTTCAAAGCATAAACAGGATCTTGCTGTGTCCTGTTGAAAATATCCTGTTGTGTAAAGATGATTTTTTTTCCCTGTTTATCTTAAGCAGAATGTGCAACTACTAATGAATGCAAGGCTCTAATGTCTGAGCTGAAGATCCTCATCCATATAGGACATCACCTGAATGTGGTCAACCTGCTGGGAGCCTGCACCAAAGCTGGAGGTGAGGAGTCCTCAGTAAAGCAGGAGCAAAAAACACTTCTCAGACCCTTTTTGGGTGTTTGGAAGTGCCTGTGGTGCAGTTAATGCAAGTACAGCCATTTCCAGCTCTCTGCTCCCAGGAGAGCTGCTGCTGCTCCTGCAGGATGTGGCTCCTGAACCTCTCCCACCTGTGGTGTCACCTCCTTGTTTTCTCTCTGTTCCCAAAAGGGATTCTGCTCTGAAGGGAGGAGAACACTGGATTGCAGTGAGGTTCCCAATTCCTCCCTGTGGGCATTTCCAGGCTTCTTCTCCCTCTCCTTCCCTGCCTTATCAGGAGGATGCACCAGGCTGAGCCCTTGGCTCCCTGAGCCTCTTTCCCAGCACTTCACCCTCTCCAGGCAAACAGAGCAGCTGCTGTTCTGTGTACAGGAAACCTGGGACAGCCCTGGGTGCAGCAGGAGCAGGGACTCCACGGGGCTGAGCTGCACCATACAAAATCCCATCAATCTCAGACCTTTGTCACTGAAACATCCCTTCCCACACTGCCAGACAAAGCATCCGTGCCTCTTACTGTGCTTCAGCTTCAAGGGAATAGCTCCTAAGGATGGCTCCTCACTGCTGACCTTGAAAGTCTTCACAACTACCCCCAATGGCCTGCTTTAGGGGGCCTGAGGGCAAGGGAAACCCCAGAGTGAAATAAATGAAGGGGGAAAATCAAGAGAGATGGTGCACAGACCTCTCACCATCTGAGAGCCCAAAACCATCAGTTTCCAACAGTTGTTGTCCAGTCATGAGGGAAAAGGAAAACTTCAGTGAGGTAGATTTGGGAGGATGCTGGAGAAGAAACCTTTCCTCCAGCAAGGTGGTTCCAGTTCCTCAGGAAAGCAGCAACCAGGAGCCATGGACACTGCTGGGGTCTGGGAGCCATGGATAGGGAGCTCCCAGGAATTGCAACATTCCAGACCCCAAAGCTTGTGTGAGAGCAAGGGCAGCTCCAGCTGGAGGGATTGAGGGTTCAGGTGCAGCAGCCAGGAGCCTTTGCTTGGGACTGTGAGCAGAGGGGCTGGAACACTGGGAATGCTGGTGACTCTCCTGTGCTGACAAGTCCCTGAGGAGCTCAGAACAAGCAGGTGCCACAAACCTGGCAGCAGGACCAGGGGTCAGTGGTTTTTAACCAAGGCAGCCCCAGAGTTCTGCTTGCACAGCAAGACACTCTTTGGGACTGATCACAGGCTCTGATTGCCCAGTTTCTGAGAAACGTTTTCTCCCAGGAGTTCCTCGATTTCCCATTCTGCAGCCTGCCCCATCCCAGGTGGGAGGAGACCATCCCTGCTCCCTGCCAGGTGCCTGGGGAGATTTTGGGGGGCAGAGTCTGGAGCAGAGGGGTGCAGCAGGACCTCACAGGGCACGGAGGAGCCTCGAGGCAGGCACTGCTTTGTTCTCCTCTGAGCACTGCAAGTGCAGACTAAAGAAAAACAGCCTTGAGCTCCAGAGGCAGACAGGGATCCGAGTTCCTGTGAAATTCCAGTGCTCTCCCTTCCCCTGTTAGGCTTTATGTAACCGTGTATTCCTGATGGAGACTGCTATTAAGTATGCACATACATTATTTTAACAAGGTACCAGATAACAGAATTTAACACTTTGGGAGTGTCTGATGTTCAGCAGTCAGAATTAATGCAGTGTGTGCTTTACAATGAGGGAACAAAATATGGGGAGGCCATGTCTAGGAAGCTTTTCAAAACCATGAATTAATCACTAAGCAGAGCTTTAAAGCTGTTCTGGAATCTGCATTTCCTCAGGGCATCCATGAGGGACATTGGATTTTGGGTTCTTCAGAGCCAAATCTCTTGAGTAGGGCCAGATCGCAGCACTGAGCAGAGCTCTGGGGTCAGCACTGGAACCACTGGGATTTGGGGATTTCGGGTTGGTGTTTTTGCAGCCACAGCAAGGTTTCCAGGCTTGTTCCAGCTGCAGGCGCAGGGACTGGGGGTCCTGGAGAGCCCCAAGGTGTGCACTCAGGGCAGCAGTGGCTTGGGGTGGATGGGTGGTTGG